>NC_048222.1:100075315-100083328 GCF_002007445.2 Ailuropoda melanoleuca | reverse complement strand
TTTAGCATATCAGAACAGAATAAAAAATACACAGCCAGGTATAATTTCCCCTTGTTTATATTTCTTAGACAGAAAAACATCAAAGGCTACTTTGCTTTTCCTTGAGTGTTTTGCAAGAACACTTTTTTGGGGGAACGAGGCTGGATATCTTTTTGTGGATGCCAAAGATATGTGGACATTGTTCTACAGCCTGTCTAGGAGCAATAAACTCTGAAAGAATAACTTAAAAGGTGAGTGATTAACTTCTCTTTCTTCCTAAGAGCACTCATTTATTCAACCTTGTATCACGGAACCAAGTATAGTTGTTAGTACAGTGTAAGAGACAAATAATTGTGTTCATAGAATACCATTTTTTCATTTCAATAAACTATTGTTGGAGTGTCCGAATGTTCTCAAAGCCAATCCCTGATTTTTAACTGTAAATAGAGCAAACATAGATATTTCTTTTTCTTCTAAAACATGATATTCAACTTGAAGGCAAGGAACAGGATATAATAAAAAATAGGACTCTGTATCTTTTTTGCTATAGTAGAATACTCATAAAGTTTAGAGATTGATTTATTCCCTCCACCAATTGCTCAATCAGACTTAGGCAGTCATCAGGAAATGAAAAGCATTTTAGTTCCTTTTATTATGATGACATTTCCTTTGTCATTATTAAATAGAAAAAAATCTTACCATAGAAAAACTTTAAAATACAAAGAAGTATAAAAGATATAATAGAAGTTGCCCATTATCAAACAACCCAGAAATAACTACTATTTCCATAGTCTACCTCTCATACAGATACACAATTACATTGATATGTGTATGGAAACAGTGCCTGACATTTAAGAAACACACAATGACTATTAGCTATCACTAGTAGATAGTAACTATCATTATGAATCTATAAATATAATTCTAAATCATTAGATCATATGGACTCCATGGATGTGCCATATTTTATGAAAATGTTCTTTTGATTTTTGGACAATTGAAGTTTATATTATGTGTTGTTAACACTTTTCCTATATAAATCTCTCTACATCTCAGAATATTATTTTAAATTTATAGAAGTGAAAGTACTTGATCAAGAAGCAGAAGCATTTTATTTATTTATTAATTTAATTTAACTTAATTTTTTTTAAAGTTACCCATGGATTTTTTTAAAGATTTTATTTATTTATTTATTTGTTAGGGAGAGAGAGACAGCACAAACAGGGGGAGCAGCAGGCAGAGGGAGAACAAGCTCCCCGCTGAGCAAGGAGCCTGACTCAGGCCTAGATTCCAGGATCTTGGGATCATGACTTGAGCTGAAGACAGACACTTACCAACTGAGCCATCCAGGCACCCTTTAGCAGGAGCATTTAAAAGGTCATGTAAGGGGCACCTGGGTGGCACAGCGGTTAAGCGTCTGCCTTCGGCTCAGGGCGTGATCCCGCGTAATGGGTTCGAGCCCCACGTCAGGCTCTCTCTCGCTATGAGCCTGCTTCTTCCTCTCCCACTCCCCCTGCTTGTGTTCCCTCTCTCTCTGGCTTTGTCTATCTCTGTCAAATAAATAAATAAAATCTAAAAAAAAAAAGTCATGCAAAATTTCCTTGAAACATAAAATACATATAGTTTTATCCTAGCAATAGAGTGGTCCCACCCTATTTCCCTTGAAAATACTGGGCATTATCCATTAAAAAAAAACTCTTTAATTTTTCATAGGCAAAAATAGTGACGTGTCCCTTAAATTTGTGTTTTGACCAACTGTTTTTCCTTTTTCCTTTTTTTTTTCTATTTCAATTATTCATAACACTGTTGTTGTTGTTGTTGTTGTAGTTGTTTTCCTCTCAATTTTCTCTTTGGGAAATTGTCATTTAAAAAGTTGGTACAGGGGCACCTGGGTGGCTCAGTTAGTTAAATGTCTGCCTTTGGCTCAGGTCATGTTATTAGAGTCCTGGGATTGAACCCCGAGTTAGGCTCCCCACTCAGTGAGGAGTCTGCTTCTCTCTCTCCCTCTGCCTGTTCCCCCCCGCTCATGCTCTCTTTCTCAAATAAATAAATAAAATGTGAAATAAATGCTTAAAAAGTTGATAGATATTAAGGATTACCTTTGTATACAAAGTCTTCTTCCCTCTCATTTTTTATTTGCTTTGGAATGTAAAAAATTAGAAATTTCTAAGTTTTATGTGTCCAAATAATCTGCATATTTTTAGGAAAACACACACACACACACACACACACACACACACACATACACACACACGTTGAAAAGGTCAAATGAAAAGTTTGGTAAGTAGCTTTAAAATCTTTGCTCTAAAGAACATCCCTAATTATCTTATCACTGAGCAATTTTATTTCACTACATCATTATTCATGTTTTATTTCACTTGAGATTATTTCTAAGATAAAGTAAAATAGGTTATCAAATCATTTTAAAACATCAGAGATCTTAGTGAATATCAAGCTTTACTAATTATTTCAGGAATACAAAAGTATAGGAGAACCAGGAAGTGTTCTAAGACTACCAATACTTATGCTCAGATCCATCTTTTGCCATATAACTACACCCTCTGGCACAGAGTAACATGTGAGCTCTCTAAGCAATATGTGCTTACTTAAAAAAACAGAATTATTTCAATGTTAAAATATTTCTATTCTATGCTCTGATAGTCACATAGCTGATGTGACATCTTCCTAAGAGTTATACCCGGTACATTCATAGATTCCAGCTTTGTTTACTACATGTGAACCTAATAGACAGGCACATCCTACAGAAGCAGTCCACAGACTAGGACTCTCCCTTTAGAATATACCATTAGTGTGTTTGCCAGAAGGTCTGTCAATTTCAAAGTTTTCAAAACATTTTCCCCATGTTGCCTTCCTTCTTTCCAGTCATGTAAGTGAGCTTGGGAGTATTCTTCCTGTGGTTGATCCTTGAGTTCACTTCAGTCCTGTCCAATACCTTGACTATAGTTTTTGAGAGACTGTGGGCCAGAAAAACCCAGCTAATCTATTCCTATTCTAATCTACAAAACTATGAGATAATAAATGTTTGTTCTATTAAATGGTGATATGTTACACACTAATAGATAACTGGTATTTTGGCATGTGGAAGTAGGGTATTGCCATTAAAAAAAACCCTAAAAATGTGGGAGTGGCTTTGTATCCAGGCAGAGGGCAGAGGCTGAAATGATTTTTGTAGAGCTTGTTGGAGAAAGCCTATTGCCTTGAAGAGAATGTTAGCAGAAATCTGGACTTCAAGGGTATTGTTAATGAGAGCTCAAAAAGAGTGATCAAGATAGTTTCGGAAATAGGAAGGAAGGGGAATCCTTGGTTTGTAGAGACAGAAAGTTTAGTAACACTCTTATGTGCAGTAACCTGAAATGTAGAAAATGTATCCAAAGATGTAGCTAAGGACATCTCAAAGCAGAGTGTTGAAGGCACTGCCTGGTTTACTCTTAAGGTCTATTGTAAAATGTGAAAAGAAAGCTAGACACAGAGAAAGATTGATTTAAAAAATGAGCCAGAGCTTGATGGTTTTTAAAATTCTCAGTCTCTCCAACTGGCAAATGTTGCGAAAATCAAGAAATGTCTTCTTAGAAAAGATCAATTCCATGGCATTGCTAAACACACACACACACACACACACAACAAAAAACAAAACAACAACACATGGTCTACAGATGTCCCAATTTTGGCCAAGTCCCCAGGAAGATCAATGGCAAGCTTGTCAGGGGAGTATGCACTCACACAAGGGATTTGTTAACAGGAAGCTTCAGGATTTACATCCAATAGCTTTGTAGGCATGGTTTTGTCTAATGGAGCAAATTCCCATGGCATTCACAGGAGGCCCATAAAATGACAGTACAGAGTGAAAAGCAATTGGACTTCCCTATATCCACACAAACCCATTGCAATAAGCAGCATGAGAAAATCACTTAGCTGAAAACACGTGTTAACTTTCATTAAAAAACTAAGGCTCAGAGGAAAGAATCAAGAGCCCAGATGGAGATAGAAAGAGCCAATTAGAACTATTCCCTGGTCTGGGGACCTAATGAGGAAACCCAACATCCATCTGACAAGATTTCGGAAATGTTATGGACCAGTGATTCAGGTTTGGTTTCCATTTTCCCCTATTCCTGTCCCACCATGGTGCACTGGATATGCAAGGGGAAGTGCAGATACATTGTATCTTTAGTTTCAAAGTCTCCAGAACAAGAGGGCCTGTACACAATAAGCTCTCCTTAAGGAACTACACCTAAAAAGCTTCATTCACATCTGGACTTGATTTAGATAATGAGAACTGGATTTTAGACACTGCTTTAATTCATGTAAGGAGAATTGCATGTAAGGAGAATGAAAAACATCGAAGGCTCGAAAATAAACTATGGTTAGCTGCCTCTAAAATGGCTTCTAACGTTCCTTGCCTTTAAATTTCTATACAACAGAACCATGAGATAATAAATGTTTACCATGTAAAGGTATTAAATTTGGGGATTATTTGTTACACAGAAGTAGATAACACAATATGAAAATTAGAAAAAATTAATTCAACCTTCCCGTGATTCTTTTAAGTAAAATATATATTATTGTATTACATAATGTTCTTTTTTAGACATTTAAAAAACTGTATCAAGACCTTCAGAGTTAACAGAATGTAATCTACCACTATCCCGGGTGTTGAGAAAATAATCTGCAGCATAACATCCCTGCTGTCAAGAAACTCACTGTCTGGTAGGGAAAAGAGAGATAATGTTACTGTTATTCAATAAGTTCCCAAACAGAGTGTGTACGACATATGTGCACAATACAATAAGGTCACAAAAGTATTTGGTTCTGTATCAGGTAGTAAGAACAATTTCATATGCTAGGCAATTATTGATATAATAATATAGCTTTTAGGTTATCTAACTTACTAGGTTGCAATGTCTTAAGCAAAAAAGAGACTTTATTGCTTCATACAGTTGGGTAGGAATGATCTTTGGGTTAGCTCGCAGAATCCAAAGGAATGCTGAAAGAATCAGCATCATTCTCTCCTTTCCTCTCCCTTTATTCAACTCTCATCACTTATTGGTTTCCTTTGGCTTTATTTTGCAAACTAGCTTCCTCTGTGGAGGAGACAGCTTCTCACAGCTCAGATTCTCATTCTCTCAATTTAACAAGAAATGGTATATTTCTCTGTGCCTTAGTTTCTTCATCTATAAAATGGGGGTAATAGTAACTAGCTCATCAGGTTGTTGTGAATACTGGGTGGGTTAGGCAAGTATTCAGAAGGGTGCCCGGCATAAAGTAAAACTTGCTTGGGCTACCCAGCCTAGACTTCTCCCTTGAACCTGGATTCCCACATCTGATTGCCTATTGGAGATTTCCACTTAATGTCTAATAAACATCTCCAATTTAGCATTTCTAAAACTGAGCTCCTGGCATGTCCTCCAAACCTGCTTTTCTCATGATTTTCCTAGATCAGTATATTCAATTCTTCTAGTTGTTCAGGCCAAAAATAATCTTTGATTACTGTCTTTCTCTCATATCCCACTTCAAATTTGTCAGTAGATCTTGCTAGTTTTATCAGCACTATCTAATAGAATTTTCTATATTGATGGAAAGGGTCTACATGTGTGTTTTCCAATATGGTACCACAAGTTCATGAAGTTACTGAGCCCTTGAAATGTGGTTCACATAACTGAGGAACTGAGTTTTTAATATCATTTCACTTGTAGTAGTTAAATTTTAAATGTTAAATTTGAGGGGTGCCTGGGTGGCTCAGCCAGTTAAGCACCCAACTCTTGGTTTCGGCTCAGGTCATGATCTCAGCATTCTAAGATCGAGCCCCTGTTCGGCTCCATGCTCAGCAGGGAGTCTGTTTAAGCTCTTGCTCTGCTCCTCCTCCCTCCCTCTCTCCCTCCCTCCTTCTCTCTCAAATAAATAAATACATCTAAAAAAAAGTGTTAAATTTGAGTGACCGCATTTGGCCATATTGAGTGGCACACATGTACTGACCTTTAAAATAAATACAAAATCTCACCACTTCTAATGAATTCCATTATTGCAGTCCTAGTCCAAGGCACCCCCATCTTTTGTCTTATGTCAGTAACCTCTCTGGTGGTCCCTTCTTTCTTTATTGTCCCCTTCAGTCTGTTCTCACTACAGCAGCCAAAGCAATACTTTTAAAATCTATGTTGCATCACATCAGTACTTACCTCAAAGCTCTGTAGAAATTTCTCACCTGAGCAAAAGTCTAAATTACCACAGACCCACTGTGGACTTGCCTCCTTCCTACCTCTGATTTTTCTTCTGCTGTTCTCCCTCTTGTTCACTCTGTTTCAGGTATCCTGACCTTTGCATCAAAGGCACATTCCCAATAAGGATCTTTGTTCTTGGTTTTTCTTCTTTCTGGAATATTCTTCCTCTGGATTTCCATAAGGTTTGTTCTCTTACTTCTCATGGTTCTTTCCTCACATTCTCACTACGGCCCTTCCTAAATCTGTAATCCTCCCCATAGGAGTAGGAGGATTTTTAAATTTTCTAAATTTTTAGTTCTCCCCTCAACACTTCCTATCACCTTCCACTAACTTATTTTTTCTTCTTAGCAAGTATTACTAACATTCTAGATATTTTACTTCTATTTATATTATATATTAATTTATATGATGTATATAAATATTATTTATACTTATATACATAACATATTTACCATATTTATTCTGTCTCCATTAAAATGAAAGCTTTATGAGGGCTGTGATCTCCATTTGTTTTGTGTACTATTGTATCCTGAGTACCTGGAACTATGCCAGTACGTAGTGGGCTTGCAATAAATATTTGTATTAATTGGGCAGTTATCTTACATATGTGCAAGACTTGTTTATATGGACTCTCTTCAGTCTTGGAAGTATTTACTTATTATGGACATAGTCACATGACTTCCATTAATTAAAGTTTTGGGGCAAAGATTTGAATTCTGACTAAAAGTATCTATATACCTTGTCTGAAAAAAATCAGATAACCTAACTTTAAAGATAAACTCTTGTTTGGTATTTAAATTTTCTCAGAGAGCCTTCTTTGTAGATTCCTCCGATAGCAAAATGAGGGGTTTTTTTACTAATTTTTTTAAGACATAATTCATGTATAGAACACCAAGATAAACAAATGATATTTGGTTTTTTTACCTAACATACTATGTTCTATGCTATAATGTTAAACTTTAAAATTTAATAAAATAATTCTAAACCAACTCTCTCTTTAAAAAAAACTTATCCTGAAATCCCTTTCTAACACAAATATTAATACCTATATTTTCAGTTTAAAAAAAACTGAAAAAATTCTATTGAATTTTTAGTTAACATCCCTTTAAAGTAAACTATTACATTTGTTATGAAAAACCTGAACTCTAATGACTGTATTATTTTCTGAATTTGTTAAAACTATTTTTTAAATGTAAAAATATATTATAATGCATTATAAAGTTCTGTTATTAAGGTTCAATAAAACTAATTAGTTTTTCTTAATATTAGATTTCACAATACTTGCTTGGTTATAAATAAGTTGCTATTCAAAATCCCGAAATGGTTGTAAGATAGCTTAAGGGAATTCTTAAAACCCACAGCTCCCAGACTATATCATGAGGCACTCTGGAGTGTCATAGTAAAGTCATGGAGATGACATGGAATATTTTAAATTTCCCCCCAAAATGTAGAAACACTCAACATCTCTTGGACAGCACCTGAATTACTAGGTCAAGTTACTTCAGTTTCAATGTGAGATCATGTTACATTCCTCTCAGTGATGTGATATCTTTATGAACCTGGGTTTTCCATTTTTTTCTGTAATAAAAGTCAAATACTATCAGAAAATTGGAACAAGAATTGAGATGGCTATGTCAATGAGATTTCAAGGATTGAGAAGTTTTGTGGTATCCAACTGGGCACATATAACCCATTAATAAGTGATTGTAGTATTTAAGAATGAAATAAAATATTATTTTTTAATTTATACGTAGTGTTTTTGAGTATGACTACTAAATTTTTGGATTTTTTTTGGGGGGGG
>NC_048222.1:99951336-100066686 GCF_002007445.2 Ailuropoda melanoleuca | reverse complement strand
AACTGAAAAAATTCTATTGAATTTTTAGTTAACATCCCTTTAAAGTAAACTATTACATTTGTTATGAAAAACCTGAACTCTAATGACTGTATTATTTTCTGAATTTGTTAAAACTATTTTTTAAATGTAAAAATATATTATAATGCATTATAAAGTTCTGTTATTAAGGTTCAATAAAACTAATTAGTTTTTCTTAATATTAGATTTCACAATACTTGCTTGGTTATAAATAAGTTGCTATTCAAAATCCCGAAATGGTTGTAAGATAGCTTAAGGGAATTCTTAAAACCCACAGCTCCCAGACTATATCATGAGGCACTCTGGAGTGTCATAGTAAAGTCATGGAGATGACATGGAATATTTTAAATTTCCCCCCAAAATGTAGAAACACTCAACATCTCTTGGACAGCACCTGAATTACTAGGTCAAGTTACTTCAGTTTCAATGTGAGATCATGTTACATTCCTCTCAGTGATGTGATATCTTTATGAACCTGGGTTTTCCATTTTTTTCTGTAATAAAAGTCAAATACTATCAGAAAATTGGAACAAGAATTGAGATGGCTATGTCAATGAGATTTCAAGGATTGAGAAGTTTTGTGGTATCCAACTGGGCACATATAACCCATTAATAAGTGATTGTAGTATTTAAGAATGAAATAAAATATTATTTTTTAATTTATACGTAGTGTTTTTGAGTATGACTACTAAATTTTTGGATTTTTTTTGGGGGGGGGACAGGAAGTAGGATTTATCAGTGGGCATGAATAGGGAGCGGGCAGTGCCGAGGTTCTTATTATTTCAGATCCCACCATTTGTCCAGGCGGCCACAATTAGGGATTTATTTGACCCCACAGCCATCTGGGATGAACCACTTTTCAGCCACCACGTCTTCAAATTCGTCGGCATTAAACTTAGCAAAGCCCCACTTCTTGGAAATGTGGATCTTCTGGTGGCCAGGGAATTGAACTTGGCCCCGCGTAGGGCCTCAATTACATGCCCCTTGTTCTGCAGCTCGGTAGGGATGGACATGATGACTTGGCCAACATGGACCTTGGCTGCTGTGCGCCGGGGCTTTCCAAAGGCACCCCGCATACCTTATAGGACAACATCCTGTTGATGTGGATGCCATGGAAGGGGTGGAGCTGCACTCGGATGTGAAAACCATCTTTGCTACAGCTCTTCACTATGTATGTGTTGGCACAAACAAGGGCAGCCTCCAGGGTTTCAGAGGAGAGCTGCTTATATTCATCTGACGCCGTGTGCCCACAGAGAGGGAACTCATCTACTTTTGCCTTCCTCCACCCCACGTCAAAGATGCGGATCTTGGCATCAGGGACACATCTGCAGAGAGAGGCTTTGGGTACCGCTTGTTCTTACAATATGATTAATACTGGGCAGGGAGGCAGTGCATGGCGACAGCAAGATTTTCAGCGGTGCGCCAAAGGCAAAGATCCTAAATCTTTGGAATATTATAATTTATTACATTGTGTAGACCTAGCTACTTGATAAAAAAACTGTTAAGGATTTATTTTAGCCATGAAGCACTGTGAAAATATTACTGAAAACAGAAAATTTGAGAACTGGTGGAGCCAGATTATTTGTTTTCTATTTTTACTTTTGTTGTTTACTGAAATTCAGGGTTTTTTTTCTTATTTTTCCAGTTTTACTGAGAAATAATTGACAAGCATTGTTGTATAAGTTGAAGGTGTACAGCATAATGCTTTGACTTATATATGTTGTGAAATGATTGCTATAATAAGTTTAGTTGGCATCCATCATCTTATACAGACACAATGAAAAGAAAAGAAAAAAAGAAACAAATTTTCCTTGTGGTGAGACCTCTTAGGATCTCTCCCTTAATAATTTTCATATATCTCATACAGCAGTGTAAACTATAGACATCATGGGATACATTACATCCCTAGTACTTACTTGTCTTTTAACAGGAAGTTTGTACCTTCTGATCACCTTCCTTTAGTTTTAATTTTTCAAACTCTGGGAAACATTATTTATAGAAAAATGATGTGATGAAGCTGTAGTTGCTATAAGAAATTATTTATGAAAGTGAATTTGTGGTCATGGTCCTAATCACTTTCGATTTGTTTACCACCAATAGAACTAGGAAACAATATTCAATTTGGATTTGTAACAAAAGATTATCAAAAATAAGGAGTTTTCAGTTTCAAAGAAACTTCAAAACATAGTTTTGAAACTCTTTGGATTTGACAAGACCCAACTGAATTCTGCCAAGGCACTTTTTCCTAATTTTTTAGGCTCTTGTGTATTTTTGGAGAAATTTAATCCTTATGTTACTGATTCATTTACACTTAACTCCTCAAAATGTTTGGTAAACGCACTTGATATCCAAAGAGCTTTATGAGAAGTTACATCTGGAAATTCTAAAGTTTTATAAATCATTCTTGAACTTCATTTCTTTAAACCAGAAAGTCACATTTTTCTAAAGCATGTGGAACTAGAACCTCAAATTTAACTTTAATTTGGTACACTTTTGAAACCAAGTGGGAGTAAACTTAGTGAAATGTTTTTGAGTATTCCTCTTGTAAGGTATTTCGATGTAGTGGATTTGGGATTTCCCTAATGGGATAATATTTCAAAAATTAAAAATCTGAGTAATAGTCAAATATTTCATGTGTGTTGTCTCTTAATGGAAATGTTCCCTCTCAGAGGATGAAAAATTACATTTTAATCATTTTGAAAGCTCTCTTATTGGGTAAATTTAACATAATAAGCCATATTGGCTAATTAGTTATCTGATTTTTCATTGGCAAAAACTTCAAAACTAACAAAATTGCCTGTGTCTTAGTATTTTAAGTGTGATAAATGTTGTCCATGACCTCAAGAATGTGTCCTAAAGCAAGCAATGGTTAACATGTTAAAAAACAAAAACTTTAAAAAATGCATTAGATCATGTCTGCAAAAGACAAATGTTTGTTAATAACACTGTGTTATTTGGCCTAACTTTCTAATGTCCTGAACATAAGGCATTAATGAAATAAGATTACACTTAAAGCAAATACTAGATGTGAGTAATCTTATTTCTATTCATCATCAACTTACTAAAACACAATGTGTATTTCCCTTAGATACACAAAACAATGTAGTATCATCAGGACATTTATTAGGTAAACAGTGTGAAGTTGCCATTTTTACATTAAAAACTGGCCAAATACAAGTAATTTCACATGGCTGAACCAATATATGGTCATAAACAAATCAGTATGGAAAGCATTGTTTCTAGAATTGCTCTATGAGGAAGATCCAATTTACGTATTTTAGAAAAATCTGTTCATATTATTATACTTTTCTAATCCAAATGTTTTCTTAATCTAGAAGTGGACTTCAAACTTTGGTAGTTCTTCAAGTCTGTCAGTCAATGCAGCCAGGTTCTATAGCTTTAACCCCTAAAATGCAGTGGACTAAACAATAATAAGTTTAATTTCATTCATGTTCACTATCTGCTTTGCATCTATTGCCTTCACTCTAAGACCCATGCTGATGCGACACTGATCGTCATGGAAGCAGAGAGAAAAGGGAACATGGTGAAGGACAGACTGGCTCATAAAACTTCCACGGGCAAGTCAGAAAGTTCACTTCTGCTCACATTTCACTGGCCAAAGCAAATTACATGACAACATCTATGGAAGTAAAGAAGCACAATGCTGCCAGGTGCCCGAGGGATGAAAGAACAGAATACTGGGAAAGAGTTTTAATGACTAGAATCCTGACACTTTAAATTAGAGTTCTTATAAATGAAAGATCTAACTCAGAATGCAAACTTGCAGTAATACCTCATGTTATTCCAAGTGCAACTAAAGAAGGATCTGTAAATATTAATAAAAAATGAATGCTGGAGATATAAAAATTAATTATGCATCAAATCTAGCAAAGGCAGTAAAAAGTACTGTGTAGGATGGGGGAAAGAATATTTGTACCATTATCTTCTTTGGATGAACTATATTGTCTAGGCTTAAATTAGACTAACACTTACTGAAGTAAGTGAAGTAGGACTGAGTCATATAAACCAGTGGATATGATCTGAACTAGAGATGATGATTCTTCAAGGAGCCAAATAGACTGTTGACTATGGCTTGCCATTGTGTCTGCCTCAGTCAACTGGCTAATGTTGACTCAACTGAGACTGAGGGGGAAATAATAATCGAGCTTGTTATTTTATTTTTGGCTTTGGAGGCCTTATTGGATGTTTACAGAGAGACATCCTCACACACATTTGTCTTTTCTTTTTCCTTTTTTTTTTCTTTTCTTTTCTTATCTGTCACTATATGATGTTAGCATAGCGTGCTGCATAGCCAAGGCCTGGAATAACAGACACCAGCACAAAAATTTATCATTTTGTTTTGTAAGGAAGTAAATTGTATATGCAAGATGGTCAAACAATACACATGCTAGTAGGAGTAAATTATTTAAATATTTTTTTATGTAAGACAAAATAATTTCAAGAAAAATATATAAATAATAAAAAGAAACGTTATTTGCACAACTTGGACTGTGTTTCAGCAGTAAAGAGTCAAACAAAAGACATTTAAGGGTAGAACATTAAGTTTCTTTAGGTTAACTAGTTAACCAACTTAAGTAATTTTGAAGTAACTATGAATGACATACTTAAGAATCATATAAGCATCAGTATTGTGATATTCTAAGTTTTTAAATAAATTATTTTCAAATTAGTTTTTGTTCATTGATTCAAGAATCTTAGATCAAACACAGTGTGGTATCACTAACTGCTCCCAGTGTAGTTACAAAAGGACAAAAGGGCTAAACCCATGATAAACTCAAGGCATGGCAAGTCATTTCCTCTAGCGTATAGCTTCTCTTTGCTTGATTTAAAAGACATCTGATATTGCTATAGGGTGGAAAGTTGACTCATTAGAAAGGAATGTGAATGTCTCACTTAGAGACCCCCTTGCTGCCATGACAGATTATATTAGTCCAGCAAGAGAAAGGGAAAACATAGCTTTAGTGAACCTGTACGTGAGTGGTCTGGTTGGTTTTATTCATTCTGATCTGACCACCTTCAGTTTTCTTTTCAAATGTAGCTATAGGTTTCTTTTTAAATGTAGCTACTCCATATTCAAGGAAGAGGGAAGATTATGACAACATCACACAACATTAAAGATTCAAATATTAGGTATTAAATTTAAAATATTATAGTAAATACATTGTTAATGTAAATATAATGTCAGACATATAATACAAAAGAGCCAATGTTGTTTTTCATAGAAGCACTTTCTTTAATTAGCCATAATTTATTAATGGCTGGAGTTTGACATTTTGCAATAAAAGTTTTAATCTTTTTGAAACAACATGCTATTTTCCATGATTGAGTCTCTGCCTACTGGATAGGCCCAGAAATATTTTTATATTCTCTATCTCCTTTTAACTTTTTTCTTGGCATCTACCTTTGTATCATCTTGTTCTCCAGATGGTAGGTCCTTGCCTATGAGGCATGGCTCAAATATTCTGCTATTAACTTTTCTAGATCCTTCACATAATATATATCCTTATTCACGGTGTTTTATTGAGTTCACTCTCAGCTTTGTGGCTTCCATGGCATAACTGTCTGGAGATATTGTTTCACTTCAAAGGCCTAACTCAAATTACATTCTCATCTGCTGTCTCCAAGATCCAATTTTCACACTCCCAACAAGCAAGAGGTCAAATCAATGATTTTACCATCTTTTTTTTTTTTTTAACACATTGACATTCTTTTAAATGTTTTTAATGAGCCTAAAGTGCCAACAGGATCTTGGCCAACTTTTCCACATTTACCTGTCTACTGTAATTCCATCTTTTATTCAGCAAACCTACAAAAAGTTTTTTTTTCATATTTTGTACTTTATACTTTCTATATATTGCTTAACCAAATTAAAATTAAAAGTTGGATTTAGTAAGCTATTTGGAAAGAAATGATTAATCTAATTTTTGAAAATTCTTTTCTATAAGGTCTTCATCAAGCAGATAGAGATTTCATATTTCTGTGAATTCATGGTTTATTTCTTACCATAAGTAGTTTTTTTTTTTTTAACCACAGTTTCACATTAAGAAAAAATCCTTATCATTAGGAAAGACGAAAATTAGATTTGATGCACTTGGCTTAGTTTCTACCTTTCAATACACATTTACCCTCTTTAACATAGAGCTTTATCCTTTAAGGTTATTTTGGTGTGATTTAATGTTGTCTATTAATTCCTTATGTTTGATTCTTGATAGGAGGAGACGTAAGGACCCCAATCCACAAAATATCATGGAGCCATTTCTCTTGCACTTACACCTGGAAATATCCTGGGGATTGTTTGTACTTTTCTCAATAACCTCTAATCCCCAAATCTCTGCCCACACCATAGGCAGTGGCTCTTCACAACAGAGATACGTTTATTATTTTCAAGGCTTCAGCTGAAAGATACATACAGCTTAGAGTGGGAGACATTCTTCTACTCTCTTTCTAGGGATGAATTTTATTGGAGCCAAGACAAGCAATGTATTTCTAAAAGAAGTTTCATTTAAAAGATGAAATTGAGTCAAAATAAATATTTATGAAATGATATGGTTCAGGCTTTCTGACAGATGCAAATAGATTTTGCCTTTTTAATTTTTTTTGTTTTTATTTTATTTATTTTTTACTTCCCAGTTATACCGCATGGTTTTTCATTGGCTTAATTCAATATCTTAAATAAGTGGATGCTAACTTTAAACAATAAGTCCCAAAGCTATTTGCCAGTATTATTTTCAGATTGCATTTGTATCCCCTCCATCTTTATGTTAAACCTCATTCCAGTGCGCAGACAAGACAAGATTGATATAATATTTAAACAGAAACAAAGAAGGTTCTGCCCATAGTTGCAAATGACGTTGATGCCAAACCACTACCCTGGCGCTGAGCGATGAGTGCTATCCAGATAAGGAGTCCTAAGCATCAACAAACATCATTTAGGTAGTAATCCCAGGGAACTAGAGCAGCACTTCGGACAGTCCTTAATGGAAGATAATTGATAGTAAGTCACACACAAGCAATTTACTACTAGAAGCAAATAAAATAGCTTGAGGATCTTTTATATTTCTTTCCCTTTGAAGCAGAAAATGCCCTATTCACTTAACAATAGGAGGAATTGTAGTAAGAATCAAAAATGGAAGAGGATGAAATTAGCAGTTTGGTCTCTAATTAAATATCTAAATGAGTAACCAAGCTTAACATTGTTAAAATGTACTTGGTTGATTTTCCTACTAATAACAACCACAAAGTCAGTTATTAACAGAAAATAGTAAGTAAAGATGGTGTTATTTAGACACTGAGATTACAGGATTTGGGCTTGAACAGTTAATGCTTTGACAACTTCCCACCTGTTAATGGAAATTAAACAAATTGATGATCATTTTAGACTATCACAAATTGAGTGATATGGATCAAATTGTGCACCCCAAAATTTGCATGTTGAAATTCCTAAACCCCAATGTGATTATATTTGGAGATAGGACCCATAGAAGGTTAATTAGGGTTAAATGAGGTCATCAGGGTAGTGCCCTAATTTGATAGGAGTAATGTCCTTATCTGAAGAGACACAAAAGAGTTCCCTCTTCCTCTATTTTCCACAGGAAGACACAGCAAAAAGGAGGCCATCTGCAAGCTAAGGACAGAGCTCTCACCAGCAATCAAATTAGCTAGCACCTTGATTTTGGATCTCCCAGCCTCCAAAGATGAGAAACAAGTTTCTGTTATTTAAGCCAGCCAGTCTGTGTGATTTCATGATGGCAGCCTGAGCAGACTAAGTCATGGGAATTAGAGCATTTGATGGAATGTTAAGGACAAAGGAATTTGGAAGAATTGGTAATCAAGATTTTTTTTTCCCCCTTTCCTTACCGCACAGTAATAAATTCTGTTAACTTATTTTTGCTGGAATGATATGGACTGTCATTATTGTTTCTTCAATGGTTCTAAAGATAATTGGGTGAATATGTTTTAAAAATTTCAGATTCCAAGGTAAACACAAACCTTAACATGCAAAGTTTTTCTTAATTTGCAGCCTTTAAACTTTATTCAACATATTTACATTCAGAAGAACAATTGCCAGTAAATTCTGAGTCCAAACCATTGGGGTAGGCCTTGTCACCTTGCCGTTTTTGTTGGCCAGTTTTATTAATGTATTGGGATTGCAAGAGTAAATGAATTTACTTTACATGAAGTTGGTCATGGTCCAAGTTGGCAGATGTTCAATAGGAACTTTTATGAGGGCATAGGTAAGAAAAGAGTATCAGAAACCAATTAAATATGCAAGAGTTTCTTTTTCAATTATAGATATATTCTATTTATCATTCACTATTAGTATGTTTGCCAAAGAAATAGAACAACATTGCTGACAAATGTTGTTGGGTTAAAAGTCCATTAATGAGCTTCTCTTATAAAATAGCTTCTTTCAACCTGATCAGCCATGTCTCTTCTGATGATTTAAACATGGTTCTTTAAATCTTAAAATCAAAACCAGGAGGTATAGTATAAATCACTGAAATGCAAGTTCCCTTAAATTGCATATGAATGCTTCCAAAAAATACATGATTATTTCCTGGGCATTAGAGAACCCAAGAGCTCCTTTCACTTTCCTTTGAGATTCCATTTCTTCCTTTGGCAGGTTTCCAGTTAGGCAATGACATATATGAATTATCCTGTGTGGACAAAGAATTCTAGGCAAGAAAGAGAGATAAAAGCGAAGATGATGTCATAGACTAGAACTATGTTTTAGAAAAGGAGAAAGGGATTGTTTCCATTTTGCTGTATCATAATTTGACCCTTTCATTCTATCTTTGCATTCTATCTTTGATATGCACGGAATTGCACCATCTATGATCCCGCATATCACTGAGGTCTATGTACCTGGCACGTCGAAAAGCACTTTGCATGAATTCTTTTCTTATTTTACAGATATTTTATTAGGTTGCTAGTAATATTGCCACAATGTTAAAGATAAGGAACTGAGACTCAGAATTAGTTAGGTAACTTCTTCTCAGTAACACTTCTTATTAATGGTGGTGCACAGTTAAATATCATGTCTGTCCAGTTGAAATGCCAATGTTAATTTGCTTACTTTATATGGACTCTGTATAGAAACTGTCCTCTTCACTAATATCAACCTAACATTAGCAAACTCTCTGTAACCAAGATAAGCAGGTCTTTGGGGATGTGGCAAAATACACACATGGAAAATTACACTTTTAAATCAAATTAACAGAAAGTGAAAACAAATTTACCTTCTCTTTTATGCTGCCATTTCCATTTCAATGATTTCTAGCATTCTTTTCCTCAAGTTTTTGCAGCATCATTAGACAATTTAGATAGGGGAGCAGACTTACCAGCTTGGGTAGGTCAGGTCCTGGGGGGAACTGGTCCAGCTCTAGGTGATAAGATCCGTTAAGTCTGGTGAGCACAATAGCTTCAAGCACAGCAAGGGCCTGAGATAAAGTAGTTGGTTTCCCAGTAGATGGCAGCAAAAGCAAAACACGTGTAGGCAGTATGGCAGAATCTGGGTGACAGGGCAGAATAAAAATCAGAGAAATGCATGGGTAAGTAACAGATCTGAAGGCAAAAGAACATGAGATTCAGGATGTCAGTCTCCAGGTAACTTGATCATTATTAATAGAGGAGGGAACAAGACCTAGAAGGAAAATGGGGTACCAGATGTTCACCATCACAGAGACTATGTTGACCCAACATAGGCATCAAAAGGGAATCGGAGTGGGGGATCACCATAGATACAAAAGTTTAAGGCATAGAGGCCGATAAGCAGCGCACATGACTAGAACCAAGGCCAAAGAATAAAAGGTTAGAGCTGAATCAAGAAGCCTACCCACAGCAGAAATCAGGTGGTAACTGGATACTGAAATGAGCCTTACACCATTACACAAAATCCATACATTTCTTTCTTTCTTCAACTTTCCTTTTGATTCACCACCATTTCCTCCCACCACTCTAATCAAGAGCATTTTTACATGGAAACCATAACTAAAAATTGTAGCCTTTCTTCAGTTCCTCTCTATCTGTGTCGCTCAATACTGTTCCTTCCAGTCCTCACCTTTCCTTTCCCTCCTTTACCTACTTTGAATCCCACTTTTACCGCTCTTCTCCCATCATAGCAGGTTCTCAGAAAATTAGTCATCTTCTCTCACAGCATCACTTCTCATGGAAGCAGGCATTTGGGGCAGTGGCTTCATGGCCTAGGAGGTCTCGCCATAGCTGCCAGTTGGTGAGAAAAATAGACACTGCTCTATGTCTTTAAATACCAAGTCCTAGTTCCATGACAACGGAGCAGGTTGTATCTGTTACTCAGTGATGACCTTTTTTATTAAATCGCAAGATTCTTAGAGTATCAGGAGATGAACCGTTAACCTACATTATATCTCAAAGAACAAAAATGACCTATGTGTTGAGGAAGTTCCTAGCAAGATTAGACTCTGCCTCCCTGTAATTTGCTATTTTGGGTATTGGGTAGAAGGGCTTAACAACAAGGAAGAAACCAAAAAAAAGATAAACATTCCTCTCTCCATTGATTCAATATTTTTCTGTTTCCATTTTAAAGATTCTGCTAACTACTTCAAAATGAGTAATCTCTGATTGAGAAATCAAAGGCTATTGTTCTAATCATAGTAAGGCCTATGCAAAGTGAATTTCAGGCTTACATTGCTGATGTATACATTTACAGCTGTGACAGTGAAATTTATTAATGTCAGTGATATTGAGGAAGTCCAGGCCCTTGAATTCCACATTTTCCTTAGGATTAGTGTGTTTTTTTTTAAGGGGCTCCAAATTTTCATATCGCATCCCTTACATAGATATTACATTTCAAATGTAGGAACTTTGATGTTTCCAAACAGTTTTTAAATATTTAGCTATAACTATATGAGAAAACCTAAATATAATAGTTAACTCATTTTGAGAAATTAATGACAAACACGTATCAGTCCCCTTCAGTCAATTGTCTTTAATTTTTTTTAACTGTTTCCTCTCTTGAAACAAAAGAGTACCTAGAAACTTGAATTCTACAATTTAATATTTACAAAATTTTTTTCATTGATATGTACACAGCCTGGTTGAGATGACTGATTCCAAGTCTCATAAATGTAGTAAAGTTTTGCATACATTATAAAAGAGATCAACAAACGTTTTCTGTAAATAACCAAATAGTAATTATTTCAGCTCTGGAGGACATACGGCTTCTGTCGTAACTACTTAACTCTGCCATTGTAGCAGAAAAGCAGCCATAGACCATATGCAAAAACATGAGTGTGCCATGTTCCAAAAATCTTTATTTACAAAATTAGGTGACAGGATGGATTTGGTCCACAGGCTGTAGTTTCTGACGTCTGTATTAGAATTTCTCTCTTACTGCTTTGATTTGAGGAAATCATCTCTCAAAACTTTGTAGGAAGTTGTATATATAACTTGTATTATTAGATGGAATAGTTGTGCGTGTGTGTACTCATGACATCTTACCAAGGTCGTGTAGGTATTTGTGGGCATGTGACCCATTTTTCTCTTCCAGTTTTATAGATAGCAATGTTTGGTCTGATGGCATGGTCAAATAAGAAGAACACAAAACAAAACAAAACAAAAAAACCCCATCTACAATAACCATTTTCTCCTTCTTACTTTTCTGTAGAAAACAGTCTCATAGAAGACCAATGCCATGTATGGAATTATGGAATGTTAGATGAGAATGGACTTTGGTGATCATTTAGTGTAAGTTCCTATTTTGCAGATGTGGATATTGGCATAAAGAAATAAGTTATTGTTCAGATCAATATCAATAGGGAAAACAAGACAAGCAAACCCACCCAATTCCAGAGTTCGAGTCCAGCCTTCTAACCCTTTGGTATAGTGATCTTCTCACAAAATCCAATAACATTTTTAACATCTATCATTATCAGTTAGTAAGTAGGAGTATCAGAGAAGGAGCAGTCGAACATTCTGGCTATTACCAAGATTCAAACAATGGTCGTTTAATTTCTCTGCCATGCTCTGAAATTGACTCAAAATAAACTTGTATTTTCCTCAACTTTATCAATATTACTAGTTAGAAGATATTTTGTATTTAGTAAAGAATAAACAGCATGTTTATTCCATTTTAGCAATGGAAGCTGCACACTTCCCTTGTAAAAAGTATCCCTTTAACAGTAAAATCTAAAGAGGGAAGAACTAATTCATTTCTATAAATCTCTATGTGATCTCTTCAGGGTTAATAACAACCCAGCTTTGATCTGCATCTTTCCTTTTAGAAAAGTGAAGGTCAATCTAGTTTTGGCTGTAGGGTGTGAGAGAGAGTGTGTGTGTGTGTGTGTGTGTGTGTGTGTTCCCCTGTGAGCTTATGGAGATGAGCAGAATGTGTGTGGAATGTGATCTCCATGAGGGTACCAGAAGCTGGATGTGAGGTTGCTAGGCAATGTTCCCTATTGTTTTAAACAAACTGCACAGGGCTGGCAGCAGCTGTCAGAGTTCCTGGCTCTTCAGAATAACAGAGCTGAAAAACACGAAGAACAAAGGTCTTCCACAATAAATGGCAATAAATAACAGGAACTTTCTGTGCCAGTAAATGCAGGCACTGGATGTTAAAGCAATTAATAGGGTTAACAAACACAAGAGGTCATTTGAATTCTATTTGTTGTCAAATACTTTTTTCCCTTGGACACTTTAATTTAAATGGTAAGACAGTCTGAAAAGAGAATGGTAGACTGCAATTTTAATAAATCATTCCTTTAAAAATCACCATTTTCTTGCTTGTTTATTTTTATTTTATTCATGCAGAATTTTACCTCAGAAGCAACAGTATAAGCCTTACTCTAAATAAGTTTTAAAGATTTCAAGTAGAAACAAATTCTACATTTCATGTTAAAAAGAAAAAAAAACAATTCATTCAACTATACTATCGCCATAAGACTCTCTTTTTACCCTTTATATAAGCCACATCCATTCTTCAACCCTTTTCTCTGTAGCATGGCGGTGGTTACACAATGGTATATGTATAATGAAATTGAATAGAGCTACACACACACATGAGATTATTTATAACAGTTGAAATCTGAATAACTACTATAGATTCCATTATTATCAATTTCTTGATTGTGACAATATACTATAGCTGTGTAAGAGACTGCCATTGGCAGAGGCTGTGGTGTGTGAGACTTGCCTATACATAGCTTCGCAAATTCCCGTGAATCTAGAATTATTTCAAAATAAAAAGTTTTCAAAACAAAACAGGTCCTTCATTTCTAATATTTCGAAATTGGAGATTTTTTTCCCCTTATACATTAAATCCTAGTCTTGTTGGTTTACTTCCTATCAGTGTGTGGATGATTCTTTCCTTCAACTGATTTGTATTTGAGCACCCATTGCAAAATCATTTGAAAAGATGAAACTCAGACGTTTCCGATCAATTTTTTGACATATTACTGGGCTTAAAGGTTAGTTGTACAATGATTTTTTAAAAATCTATCAAAAATTAGATAAAATCTATTTATGGAATCTGAACTTTTGGGGAATCTGAAATCAAGGGTCATTCTGAATGGAATGATGACTTAAGAGTTTGTATACTAAGAAACAAGTCTTTTCAAACCAACATTCTTTGTTTTTCCAAGTGTGCATGTGTGTGTGTGTGTATTATAACTTTTTATTTTGAAATAAATACAGATTTTTTTGGAAGTTGCAAAGATAGTAAGTAGAGGTTCCATGTATACCCTTCACTCAGCGCACCCCCCCCGCAATGACTTCATCTTGCATAACTATAGTCAAAAGCAAAACCAGGAATTCATATTGATACAGTATATGTGTAGAGTCTATGTTACTTGACCACACATATATGTGGATTCTTCTAACCAGCACCTCAATCAAGATTAAGACATATTCCATCATCACAAAGAAGTATTGGTGTTGACAATTAATCAATTCACATGAAGTGTAGAGATTTCACCTCCTCTTAAGGAGTCTTCCATTACTCATAATATAATTATCCTAAATATTCCTTTACAAATATTCTATCCACATCAGATAATGTTACATTTAATGCTCTGTTAAATATATTTCAAAATACTCCTCTCTCTCAAATAAGTAAATAAATCTTAAAAAAAAAAAACTGGGGGAGGTGGGGCGCCTTGGTGGCTCAGTCAGCTGGACATCTGCCTTTGGCTCCGGTCATGGTCCCAGGGTCCTGGAATGGAACCCCACATCGGGCTCCCTGGTCATCAGAGAGTCTGCTTCTCCCTCTCCCTCTGTGTGCTTGTGCTCTCTCTCTCTCTCAAATAAGTAAATAAATCTTTAAAAAAATATAGTTCAAAATACTCAAGAGGAGAAGGAAAACATTTATATTCACTTTTTTCTTTATTCTCTCTACCTTCTTGATGTTTTAAAATGCTTTCTTTATTGTTTTCTTTCTTCAAAATTCAAAAAGCATATAGTATGTTATAAAACTCAGATTTTACCCATTTTTTCCCTATTTCTTATATTCCTAACTCCAGTCTTCCCAAATTTGCACACAGCTCTTAACCCTTCTGTTTCAATTGTTTTGTTATTATTACTGTTGTTGTTATAGTTGCTATTTTTGTTCTCAGTGATTCATCACTTGCATATAATACCCAGTGCTCATCATAATTGTTCCGATTAGTTTTTAGGCATTTAGGGATTTAAGATGAAATGTTAAATGCTAAACTATCACTTCTTTGTTACTAGCCACACCAAAACATAATAGGCTTTCTCATATTTCCATTTAACATTTATTTTATTTCATTACTTCAAAGCAATCAGCCTGTCCCAGAAATTTGGATTCCTTTTTTTGTCCTCTGTGTCTTTCTACCACAATTAAGACAGACAGTTAAGCCCACAACATCATATTTATAGGCAGGAGTGGAGTTGTTGTTGTTGTTTTTTTTAATTCTAAATTCCTCCTCCCAGAAATCGAATAGAACATACAGGGTTCTGAATCTGAGATTGTTTTCCTGCAATGTGAAGAATTGCAATGCAAATCTGAATAGGCAAACTTGGTTTTCTTTTTGAATTATTCATGCTTGAATGTTTGAAGGATTATCTGAAAAGGTGCGAGTAAACTATATTGTTTGAAAAGAGAGTAGAAGTTATATGTAGTAAACAAAGCATTTTTCTTTTCACAGAAAAGCCTTACCATAAACTTAGTCTAAGTCTTAAGCTAGTCAATGTTATAAAGCCCATGCTTAAAACAATAAATGGCCAGTCCATACCTAATTAGTCTATAGGTAATATTGTAAGTGCAGCAGTTATAAGAGTACTTCTATTGATGATAAAGAACATTCTGGAGTCTGTCAACAAAAGATAATTTCAAGACAGGTAAACATAATTTCCCTATTTGTCACTAGAGTTTTACATAATGTCTGCATGAACTACATGCTTTTCCAGGAATAATAGATTGTCTCTACTCCTCATATTAAATTATTTATCTAAGTATTAAAATTTTGAAGACCTTTCCGGGAATTTTATGGCTTAGGCACTTGAATTCTGAGGAAGCGCTGTACTCGTTTTAAGGACTTTATTTTATTTTAAGACTAATGACTGAAATTAAAAACATCCCTTCATAATTTGTAAGATGTTTATTATGTACCTACAATTTGTCACACTTTGGAGATATGTAAATAAACAAAATGAGTCTTGTAAAGCTATGGTAGCATGAAGTAGGGCTCCTAACCCTTGGGAGTTGTGGGTATTAGGATAGTCAGAAAAAAATCTTCCCAGAAAACTGATGGTATTTCTACTAGGTCTTAAAAATATGGTGAGATTGAAAGACTTGGGAGTGAGAGTGATTTTTATTAAATATTTTATTTCAGAGTAATAAATTACAATCTTATTTTTCTATATTTTCCAACACATTTGCTTAAGGTGAGAAGAGATAGAAAAACACAATTAGAGGTAAATGCTGTGTGCCAGGCATTGTTTTAGATGTGTTATAAATAACAAATCATTTAATCTTCAAAATTAACTTGTAAGGTATATTATAGTATTATCATATTCATATGGAAGTATCAAGATGTCCTAAGAGCCAATGGGCTGATTTTTATTATTTTTTTATTATTTATTTTTAAGGATTTTATTTATTTATTTGACAGAGAGAGACAGCAAGCGAGAGAGGGAACACAAGCAGGGGGAGCTGGAGAAGGAGAAACAGGCTCCCTGCTAGGCAGAGAGGCTCGATCCCAGGACCCTGGGATCATGACCTGAGCTGAAGGCAGATGCTTAACTGACTGAGCCACCCAGGCGCCCCAGAGCCTTCATTTTTAGCTACCACAATATATAGATGGAAATGAATACAAGCTTTGGAACTAGGCAGACCAGCTATCAAACCTCATCTTTACCACTTACATGCTGTGCAATCTTGGCAACTGGCTCAACCATTTAATGTCCTTATCTTTAAAATGGGAATAAATACTCTCATCTTGAAAATTTTATGAAGATTAAATTAGGTTAATCAAAACTTTCAACACTCCCTAAAACGTCAACAAATAGTAGCTGTTTTATGATGTTATAAAGTTTTCTTTCTAAATATACAAAATTAAATTTTATTTGAGTATTTTTCTCCTAAATGTGACCAATATTTTTTTTTTTAAAGATATCGATATATATTCTTTCTCTCCAATGGAACTTAATGCATTTTTTTTTTCTCTTTCTCCCTCTCCTCTCTGCTTCTATCTCCAACTTCATCTCTATCCCCAGGAGCCTTATGTTTGACATTTGCATATCTTACTTTATCAACATCTCTCCAAAGTAAACCCTCCACTCTTGCCATCTTAAATGACCTGAAACGTGTTGAACTCATTCATCACTTTGTAGCTTTGTTCCTGTTGTTTTCTCTGTCTGGAATGTATCTATACGGTGTCTTCTGTACCTAATTCAAATATTCAAACCTAAAGATTTAGTTGAAATTCTGCCCATTCAACAAAGACATCCTATCTATTCATTTTGACAGTGTAACTCAGTATCGTCTTATACAGTCCAACAGAAATTCTCTTAAGCCCCATTAGGAGAGATAATTGCATTAACTCAGAGTACCTGGTTTGGTTTTGGTGTATTTATACTGCCAGTCATACAATAGATTTTTTGTGTCTATGTTTACCTGGTTATTAGGAACTCTGAGCTCAAATCTGTGGTCCATTTTAGCAGCTGTAAAATACTTGAAAGCATGCAAATTGCTACTGTAAGGTGATACGTGGATTAATTAATTAATTTTGCTACCCTATTTCTCTTTATTCCTACCATGTATATTTTTATCTTAATTATTGCATGTAATACATTCTAGAGGTTCAATAAAATTTTATGTCACAAAAAGTAACCCTACAAAAGGAAATCCCTACACAAATCACTGAAAAATAGAAAAAATAATATAAAACAAATTTAAATTATCTATAAATAACCAATAACCATCGAAAATAAACACTTCAAATATTTGGATCTATTCACACTACATTTTCTATGAATTTTATGGTTTTGATTATTTAACAGGCTTGAAATGTGCTAAAATACAATTTTATATTACATTTTTTAAATTAGTATTATGTATTTTCATGTCATTAAACATTATTTGAAAACATGATATTTAGTGCTCTTATAATAAAAGTATCATCATTTAATTAAGGTATTTTCAGGATGGCTGAATATCTATGCTGTGTTCAGCAGTAAACACATTACTACCATGACAAACAGCATTGTGTTAAACATCTTCATTGTTAAATCTTTAGGTTCACATTTTTCATTTAAATTAATGGAAATGAAAGTCTTATTTCATTAGTTGTGCATATTTCAAAAAGAATTAATACTTGTCAAATTTTTCTTCATATAATTTATTAATTTGATATTTGTGGGCATTGCAATTCATTGTATATTTATACTATATGTATTTCTATAAATCAACATCTTTGGAAGAAGATATATAAGTAAATACATAAATTAATAAATTAATGGATATATTTCCAATCCAAATTTATCTCTCCTCTAAAACCATGTACGAATGATATATTTACATTATTTCACAGCTTTTTATTTTGTGTTCTTTTTTTATCTTCTTTTAGCACTGATATCATTTTTATCTCAACATCATTAGAAAGATTTTCTTGAAGAAGTAACTATGTATGTTATTTCTTCCAAATCTGTTTTCATTATATTTGTGGGAATATAGTTACAAGCTATAATACACTTGTTGGCTGACAATTAGACTTCAGAGTTCACAAAGTAACACAACAAAACAAAAACAAAAAAGAACACAAACCTTTATCAGGAAGTAGTATTTATTGTAGTGAGAATACGAATAACGACAGACTCGCTCGTCCTGTCATCAACAGTAACATCATGACAGCTAAAAATAATCTTCCCCTACACTGCCCTTATCCAAGAATGTTGGACTGTGACAACATCACATTAAATTCTTTCCTAAATTCTGTTCATAACCTCTCATGTGTCACACTTCAGGACATTGAATCCTTAGAGTTTCTAAACAACATGACAATGAGATCATTCAGTTGTCAGATCTCTAAACTCTGGGGGGCACGGATGTGTATTCTTGAAAGCATTTACTCAACCAAGAGAAATGCATAGACACACAAGAATGATTGAAGAGTCAAACAGCAAGACTACTTTGAGAAGAATGAACCTGAAATGGGTCATACCCAACCACCAGTACTGATAGGGTTACTTTGGAGTAAAGTGAACAGCTCACTAGACATGGTCACACTGAGTGCCCAGATTATGATCTCTAAATAGTTCTTTTCAACTCACAGGAACTAAGACTTCTTGGGGGAAAAAAAAAAACAACCCAATTTCAGATTGGGAGCAGAAAATATGTAAGATGGATCTGAAACAGTTTGACATACCAGAGAACAAAGACACTTTCAGAGCTACTTTCACATCTAAAGTAAGCAGGAGCCAACTGGAAGAGGATCACATTGGACAAAGAAAGAGGATATTTGGTGCATCAGGAATGAAAACTGTGATAGATGGAAACACATCAAAACCAGTTAGGATGCAGCTTCCTCCAGTTCCCTAAATAAGTTACCACACATCTACCCAAACTCCTTTTTCTACAAGTAACTTTTCTTATGTCATTGCCTCAACTATCTTATCTGTTCTTGATGTTTTGTGGGTGTTCATTCACAATTTGGAGGACCTGAATAATCAGTAAAGAGAAACATGTGAAAAAAAGAGAGAAACACATGTGTTTAATCTCCCATATTTAGTCATATGAAGTTTGGGTCTCAAATTTATGCTTACCATACTCTTAAGAAAACACACACACAGGATCTGCTCTGGCAAAACAAAATAATGTTGAAAGTTGGTTTGTCTTCCTTTTCATAATGATAAGCCCCCCTCTCCTCCTGCCGTCTTGTCCCAATTTCATTTTTCTGGTGGAGTTATTTTAATTTCTAATTTGAATAGAAAGAAAAAAAAAAGAATTTGACAACTTTCCAAGAAATAGTTTCCCAAGTGATTTATTAGAAATAAATTATAGCCAATCAATCTGGCAATTTGGATAAAATAAGTATATTTGTTAAAAAATACAATGTAGCAAAACCAACAGAAAAAGAAATAGAAAATTTAATTAGTTCAGTATCTTCAATATCTATCAAAACTATAAAGGTATTGGGGCACCTGGGTGGCTCAGTGAGTCAAGCGTCTGCCTTTGGCTCAGGTCATAATCCCAGGATTCTGGGATCAAGCCCATGTCCGGCTCTCTGCTCAGCTAGAGGCCTACTTCTGCCTGCCACATTGCCTGCTTGTGCATGTGCGCTCTCTCTCTCCTGTCAAATAAATAAGTAAAATCTTAAAAAAAACTCAAAACAAAACTGTAAATGTGTTAATGGAAAACCTTCCTATTAAGAAATTACCAGATTGCCTGGCTTCAATAATGAATTTCACTTAATATGTAAGAGAGAAATAGCCCCATTTTACACTACATCTTTAAAGAATAGAACAAAAGGGAATGTGTGCCCAGACTTTTCAGGAAGCCGGTTATATAATTTTGACATACAAAGTTGACAAAATCATTACAAGAAAAAAAATTACAATTAAATTCTTTCCATAAACAAAGATGAAAAATTTTAAATTTAGTATTAGCAAACCAAATTTGGCCAGGTATAAAAAGGATATTATACCATCATTAATGAAGTTTATTCAGGTATACAAGTTAGCTTTAATATTTAAAAATTTGTAAGTATAATTCACCACATTAACAGAAAAAAAAGAGAAAGTTACAGCATCATCTCAATAGATGCTAAAAAGACATTTAGTTTTGTGTACATTTATGATAAACTCTCAAGTAATTAGTAATAGAAATGGAATTTCTTAATCTGATAAAGAATATCTACAAGCAAAAAAAAAAAGAGTATCTACAAGCAAACTCATAGTAAAGATCATACTTGATGATAAAATATTGAGAGCTTTGTCCTGAAATTGGGAAAAAAAGTAAGGCTGTCTTCTATAATTATCATTATTTAATGTGTCAGTGCAAAAAGGTAACATAATGAAATAAAAGGCATAAATGAAATGAAAGAAATAAAAGTGTCCTTATTTGAAGACAATATGATTTATTATATAGAAAATCTATAAACTATTAGAATTAATTAGTGAATTTAGCAAGATTGCTCAATACAAAGGTCAACATATAAAAATCATTCAGATATTTCTAAATCTCAGAAAAAAACCTAAAAAAGATACCAGTTACCAAGGTATCCATAAAATTAAAGTAACTAATATCTACATTGAAAACTGCAAAATATTACTGATGAAAATTAGAGCTCTAAAAAGGTGGAGAGATACAGCGTGTTGATGGATAGAAAGTTTCATTATACAGAAAGCATTTTCTTTCCCAATTGAAAAATAGATTCAATGCAATTCACAGCTGGGTTTTGTGTTTTGTTTTGCTTTTAAATTGATAAAATGATTTAAAAACTCATGAGAAATGCAAGGCCTAAGAAGAACCAAGGCAATTTGATGAAAAGAACAAAGGAGGTTTTACATTGATAGAATTAAGGCATACTATAAAGCTGTAATGATTATGACAGTGGTTTTAGTACAATGATAGAGATAAAAAAGATTCCTTTTGTGCATTCCATCTACAAAAATCAATTTAACATGGAGGGTAGACTGAAATGTGAATTGCAAACAAGCTATAAAGGAAAAAAATAAAGGACAACAACATTGTCTTTTCTGTGAGGACAAATATTCCTTAAATAAGACACAAATAGAACTAACCATAGAGCAAATGATTGATAAATTTGACTGTATTAGAACGAGGACCTTATGGTTATCCAAGACATTATTAGGAGGAGAAGAAAGGCAGATTGATAGATTCTGAGGATATATTTGCTCAACATGCATTTGACTTAAATTTCATATCCAAAATTTATAGATGATATTTACAGACCAATAGTAATTAAACAATACAATGGAAACGTGGGCTAGGGGCACCTGTGTGGTTAATCGACCGAGTCTTGGTTTTGGCTCTGGTCCTGATCTCAGCGTCATGGAATACAGCCCCAAGTCTGGCTCTGCACGCAGAGCAGAGTCTGCTTGAGATTCTCTCTCTCTCCACCCCTCCCCCTCTTCGTGCTCCTCAAACACATAAATTAATTTTTTAAAAAAATGGGCTAAACACTTGAAGAGACTTCATAATGAGGATAACAAATGACAAAAAATATTAGAAGAATCTCTTTTAGTCAACAAGAAATATAAATCGACATCATACTGATCTAACCCTAACCCCAAAATGACTAAAGAGGAAAAAAAAATTTAAATACCAACTGTTTTCAAGGATTTCAAGTGAAGCAATGAGAGTTTTCTCCTGCTTACTGCCGAGAAGAGTTAATTTCAAACACTAATGTTAGACATTGTTGGAAGTATCTAGGAAAAATAGTAAATATCTATGTGCCAGCATCCGCTCTGAGGTATTTCCAACAAAAATACATCAGAAGGTGGTGGCAAATCTGAGTGACAGTGGTGGACAGCATACATCACCACCCTTCCCAGAAGATGCAAAATTTGTGTGGATCTTGTCACACTGGTGATAAGCTATTTTTCTTCTACTTAGGATCTAGATGTAACTGCTATTATACTGGGGTACCTGGGTGGCTCAGTTGGTGAAGCGTCTGCCTTCAGCTCAGGTCATGATCCCAGAGTCCTGGGATCGAGCCCCATGTCAGGTTCCCTCTGCCCTTCCGCCCCCAGCTTTTCTCTTTCTCTCTTTCTCTGTCTCAAATAAATAGATAAAAAAAATTTTAAAACTGCTATTATTCCAATCTAATTAGAAAAGCAGCTAAAATCAAACTGACCAAGTTTATGCAGACAATCGAAGCTATTTTTAAAGTTTTTTCTCGTAAACTGATGAAGCACATCAAGTTTGTTATTCCTTTGCTAGTGTTCAAGTGTGTTCTTGTTCTATCTTACAGGAGTTTCTCGGGCTCAGTGTTCTGGGGGTTTTTGTGGTCCCATAATTGCATGTTGCACTATTTCATAAGTGGCAGTGGCATTGACGGGAAAGTATTAGCAGAGTTTTGAAACACGGAAATGTCGACATGTTCACCTGTGTAAACCACTTTTATTGCCAACTGCTGCTTTTAATGCTTACCATCATAAGAATGGGCATGATTAATCTGGCGCCGCATTTATGTCCTTGAAAATGCTGCTATAATTGAATTTGGCTAAATACTTTCATTTTATGAGTGAGGACATTGAATCTCAGCACTCAGTTTATCCAAAGTGACATAGATAATTTGTGACATAGTCTTATTCAGGATTCTGACATTTACATTTCTGAACAATCCATACATATAATAGGTGCATTCCAATTTATCAGTCATCTAGCAAGTGGTTCTAAGCAAGGTTTTTTGTTTTAGTCATAACCGAGTTCAGACGTTAGACCAGGAATTTACTAACTTTATGCAATCTGTTTAACTTCTTAAGGCCTCAGTTTCTTCTTTTGTCAAATGGGGCCCTTACCTGGGAAGTTTGTATGAATGCATGAATGAGTTTGGAGACCTAGAGTGCTTAGTTTATTTGCAATTATTACTTTTGTTCAAGATAAATTCATTTATATTTCACTGTAAGTTTTACATGTTTACCATGCATTAGTTTGGAGACATCTAAAATTAGGGATTAGATTCAATAAGAAATTAATCTAAATTGCAAATTAACATTTTTATAAAATATGTGCATACACAATCGGCCCTATACCTTTGCAAGCTACAATCCGTTCTTAATTTTTCAATAAAATGACCCCAAAACTCACTGAACAGACATAGCTCTTCATAAGTATCTGGTTAAATAAATAGGACATTGAAATTATAGTAAATGATGAGTAAGACAAACAAAATAACTGAAAAAATAGTCAGAAAATATGCAGAGTAACTTAAACTAGATTCCTGGAGCAATGCAGTGTCATAGGTGATGTTTTGACTTAGGATAACAAGTTTTTATTTCCTTTTCAATTGTAAGTGCATTGGAGTCAGTAAATCTTCTAATTTAGGAGTTATTGTTTGGGCCAATTCTACATTTGCAGCTAAGCCCACTTGAGGCAATTCATGTCTGCCTTTTTCCTGTGTTCATATCACATATTAATGAAACATTTTCATATTTAGAGTTAATTAAGAATGAAAATCTATCCGAACAATGTTAAAATGAAGAAATTACTGAATAGGGAATCACTCAGATAATATTCAACTTCTTTGTTCTAAACCAGTAGCCAAACTTCGGGAAGCTATGCTATTACTCCAGTGTTTGAAAAAACACTCTAGGATGCCAAGATTAACTGCCAAAAAAAGAAAGCAAATAATAATACCAAACATCAAAAGCTACTTTTCGCAGTTCTACCCTGAAACAGAGGATTATAAAAACCTTACTTGGTAGAGTCATAACAAAAACACAAAGTTTTGCGTCAAGGCAGGAATAGTTCTGAGCCTTTTTAAATTCCAGCTCAAATGAGACCCCTGATTAAAATATTAAAAAGAAAAAAGGAACATGTTTGAGGTGCTAGGATTAAGGATAATTGCTGGTGAAAACCCCACATTGGAGCAATAGTTCAACAAACACATTTCTTACACTACCTTAAGGTGTTATTCCTATGTGGTTTTTAGGTAGCATAACTTTTAGCTTAGTCTTTCTTAAGGATGCATCTCTGAATTTAGAATATGAATAAAAAATTGTTTTCAATCATTGCTAACTTCTGTTTTCTTCTTGGAGTGGTGCAGAGAAATGCTGTGGGTTTCATTAACAGTTCTACCTATTTTTATGTTGGCTTTTTAAATGGACATAATTTTCCCTTCTTGAGAAACAGGCTTTTGGATTAACAATACCAGCCCTCACCATTATGTATCTTGTGAGAATCAGGTTAGAATTAAGTTTATGCATAGGTATTTTTTTCCCAGTAAATTTCCATAAAATGTAAGGTGTTGTTTTTATTAATATTAAAGTATTTTTGTGAGTAGGATTTGGCCACAAAAATAGGGTCCATGTGTTATGAACAGTTTTCTCCTGCTATTTTTGCAACTAATGAATGAAGCAACGCTAGGAGAAGGCCACAGCTTTTTGGAAGAGCCCATTAAAGCATTAGCTAATTAATACTTTGGACTGTGATGAGATTATTTGTGAACTGTCAATTTTCAGGAAGGAATATAGAACGACATAGTAATTTCAGCTGAGGAAGCTCTGTTTAGAATTTTTAGTGTTAGTTTTAAATAACAATTCATTCATCTATTCTTTAATATAACTTGAAGGTAATTAAAGAAAATCCTTTCAAATAAAGTCTTAAGTACTCTGAATCATAGGAATTTGAATTGTTTTTCTTACTTGACACAATCCTAATTTATATTTTCATAAATGGGACATGAGTTTCACACATTTTCACCCATGTTTGTATATTTCAGACTAAATTATAGCTACGTCATAAATCTGAATATTATCTTTTTGCCTATCAGTTTTACCAAACTCAAGTAAATAGGTATTTCTCAAGTCACTGTCAGCAAATTATTTCTAATCCAGTAGTTTAATTCTGGTCAATTAAGAGCTATTTCTACTGTAGATCTATTATTTAATCATTATATTGGTGCATTTTCCTTGAGCGCCCACTGTTTGGCTGACACTGTGTTAGGTGTGGGATATGCAGTTTAATAAAGTTTGCTCTGTGCCTGGAAGGAGGGCCCAGTGTCCTAGTGGAGAGAATGTCATTTTATGTTTTGTGCGGTGTTATATGTGCATGCATTGTATTATGAGATGAGAACCCAAAGGAGAAGCTATTAACTCAGACTTGAAAGACAAGGAAGGCTTTGAGAAGGAACCATTGTGCTGTTCTGAGCAGGTCAGAGGGTATCTGGCCAGGAGGGGTTAATTAATATAAAGACATGTTAATATAGTTGTGAGGCAGTTGTTCTGAGAAGCTGTCTTAACATAGTGACTTTATGTCCTCTGAAATTCAGACTCTTAAGTTTGTACCTATTTTTATTACCAAGAAATTTGCAGGGGCGCCTGGGTGGCACAGCGGTTAAGCGTCTGCCTTCGGCTCAGGGCGTGATCCCGGCGTTATGGGTTCGAGCCCCACATCAGGCTCCTCTGCTATGAGCCTGCTTCTTCCTCTCCCACTCCCCCTGCTTGTGTTCCCTCTCTCGCTAGCTGTCTCTATCTCTGTCAAGTAAATAAATAAAATCTTTCAAAAAAAAAAAAAGAAATTTGCAAAAGATAAATACCCTAATCCCGAGCCACACCTCAAACTTTAATTTTAGCCCAGCTATGACTCTGAAGTCTGGGTTTAAGGATAATGGATAAAGGAAGGCATGTGCCATAGTGGAAGTAAGAATCAGAGGGAGTTTGGGAATAGCCTGAGGGGTGGGTTGTGTGTGACCACCATCTAATCAAGGACAAATAACCCAGGGTTGCATATTTGCCATACTTACTCCTCTCAGGAAAGGCCATCGTCTCTCTAACGTTCCTACTCATCTGTGGGGTGCCTGGGTGGCTCAGTCAGTGAAGTGGCTGCCTTTGGCTCAGGTCATCTGCTCCAACCATATCTGTTTTCTCTTCCCAATTAGTTTTAGACAACCCTTACTGTGGTGTCTCTCCTGATCCGATGGGGGCCTTCAGATGTGGGGCGATGATTGGGTGGAAGCTGGTGGTACCGGGCAATGAAAGGATTCCCCCAAAGCTGAACAAAAGACATAGAAGTTTATGGAATATCCCAAAGGGACCGGCAAGGGGGTCAGCAAAGGAGAGCTTGTGGCAGTGGGTGGGGGTTGTTTTTAAAGAGAACAAGATGAAGAGGTATGGGGACATATGGTATTGCCCCTTTTTTGGTAACTTTGCCTGGTTGTAAATAGCCCATTCGTCAGTCAGGGCCTATGGCTACTTTGAGGTGGGTCACCTGATGGGCCTGTCTGTATTCAGCCAGGTAGAGAAAGCAAATTCCCCTTAGTTTGCCTTTTTGTTCTATTCAGGCCTTCAGTGGATTGGATGAGGCTCACCCACATTAAAGAAAACAATCTGTTTTGTTCCATCGATTGATTCAAATGTTAGCCTCCTCCCGAAACACCCTCACAACACACCCAGAATAATGTTTAACCCAATACCTGGGTATCTTGTGGTGCAGTAAGTTGACACATAAAATTAACCATCACAATGTGTTTAGAAATGTGCTCAATAAAGTTGAGCAATTATAAGATTCAGAGCCTTAAAGGCAAATCAAGGTATGGGTTCGTGTAAGGCTTGGGTGACTCTAAGAGCTTATATGATACTGCAAAATTTCTGAAACATTTTGACTATGTTTAAAGAGAAAGTCTTTTGACCTAACAGGACAAGGAGTTATACCCAGTACATTTTTATGGTAAATAATTGGAATGCTATATAGGTCTTAAGCATTCTAAAAGGAGAGTGTTCTGCTCTTTGTTGCCAGTTTGGGGTTCCACAGCACACCCATAGATCCTGGGAAGTAAGCAAAGAAAATTAAAAACAGGAAAAGTTAAATGATTTTGACAAACATTGCTGTAATTTTTTTTGAAGAATTTTTTTTTTCTGATGACTAGAGTTATCACTATGTAAAGATAGTGTGGATCTATGTAATGTATTATTTAAAGGGTACAGATAAAGACAAATTGTATAATTTCTATAGTATGAGAAAGTTCAATATATAGGAAGATAGGGGAAATTAAAGTTTTAAAAGGGATGTTTATTAACATCATTGGGAAAAAAAAGGAACAAATTAATTTCCTTTCCTGCTAGTTTGACATAGATGGTAGTCCAAAACAAATGTCGCGTGGAGACAGTCAATGAGAGGATATTGCTGGAAATAGAGACTGACTTGTGACTGTTAATGAATCACAAGATGTGAAGGAGAGGAGAGCCTTGGAACCAGAACGGGAAGGCCATCATGCCTAGAACTGTTATTTAAATATAAATGACTGTTATTTAAATATAATACAATGCAGTAAGCATAAAAATAGATTTTTGTTCACTTTATAACTCATCTGATAAATGTTAAATACTCCATTAAAATTTTAACACCCTGGGATATAGTTAACAAATGCTTAGTAAATGTAAGTTTCCTTCCCTTTTCTTACTCTTGCAAAGAGTTAAGCTGTTTTTGAATATCCTATGTATTTTGATTTCTGATAATTCCTGTCTCTTAATACTTTCTACTAGAAAGGCTGAACAGAGGGGTCAATGTTCAATTCATAACTTAACCGGAAAAGAGACTCGTATCATTCAAATTTTTCTTACAAAATTGCAAAATCTAAATCTGTTTCTGTGCCTTGAGATTGTTCATTATTAATTTTAATAATTAGTCACAAGATATAGAAGATGCATACAAGATACAATATAAAGAAGTTATCTTCACATAAGAGAGAAAAAAGCACTCCCTGGGAGATCTGAATGGAATGCAACTGGGCTTTAAGTGCTGCCTGGCTCCCTGAGATAGGGTTCAGCAGCACTATTAGAGGCAGTGAGTTATGTTCTAACAGGATATCTGGAATCCAGCAACAAAGAAGCCATGGTCAGCTATCTGGAAAGTCAGAGGCCTGTCCTGGCAGCAGTCCACAAGGAGCCCTATCACACCAGACAGGACCAAGATGGTGGGTGCCATGACAGGAAGCCCCTGACCAATGAGGGTAGAAAAGGTGTGAAATCTTGCTTCCAAGAAATCCCTGTCCCAAGTAATGAATATTCCACTCCTTAGTTAACAACTGTCAGTAAAATACAGAAACCCAACCCCCAGGACATGGGGCTCTCTCTCAAGCTCACCCACTCTCACATCTGGAGAGTGTACTTTCCCTTTAAGAAACTCTCTCACTTGTGCTGTGAGCAATATGCTGTGTTAGGTCTGTCCTTGAATTCTTTCCTGTGTGCAGACAAAGAGCCTCTGGCAATATCTTTTGGACTGAACCTGTTGAGGCGTCAGGGCTCAGTGACTCCCCAGTTCACCCAGCAAAAGCATCACTACATGGGCTTTGGCCAAGAGTGGCAGAGTGAGGCGGTAGAAACCATGCATGGAGAGGAAACATGAAGGCAAAGGGGGCTTGTGCACTGCTTATCATTTGGAGTTTTTGGTAGGAGGTCACCACCTAGTGTGTTCCATGACCACATGGGGTGGCCCTATTGGAATGGAAATAATGACATTGTGTTCAGGCTCCTCCGCTGGGAGCCTGCTTCTTCCTCTCCCACTCCCCCTGCTTGTGTTCCCTCTCTCACTGGCTGTCTCTCTCTCTGTCAAATAAATAAATAAAATCTTTAAAAAAAAATGACATTGTGTGATTAGGCAGAAAAAGAGCCCGGATTAATGCTTTGCATTCCCCATTTCCTGCTCATGGCATGCAGTACACTAAGTTATTTCTGGAGCTTCCATGATGAACACAAGTATGCTGAAAGAGCTGGTAACTAGAAAGAATCTGAGGTCTTCAGGAAGGGGATGCAATGTGGGAAATGGTAACTACTGTTAGACCATAGATATTTGCACAGAGTTGAACACATGCCCAGAGGCTAAGAGAGGTTAAGTACAAAGGACAGCTAAAACCCGGAGGACGGTAATCAGGTAACAGACTGTTCCTTCCTCTATCATGATCTTATAGGTTTCCATCTATTCTCAGATGCTATGGAGGGAAAAGTGAAGAAAAAGGACAGATTAGGGGCGCCCGGGTGGCACAGCGGTTAAGTGTCTGCCTTCGGCTCAGGGTGTGACTGTCAAATAAATAAAATCTTTAAAAAATTTAAAAAAAAAGAAAAAAAAAAGAAAAAGGACAGATTAAAATCTTAAATTGACTGGAATTCAAATCTGCCCACTTCTAAGTAGATACAAAGTCAAATCATTCCTGAGCAATTGAGGTCCATAATCGGAAAGTAAAGAGAGGTGTATTTCTGCCTATCAGAATCATAAAATGGTTATAGAAAACACTGATGCTTACTAGACTCTGTTTCTAATCATTTTAAATATATAAACTCATTTTATTCTCCAAACAACTCTTTGAGGTAGATACTATTTTTATCAGCAATTTAAAAATGAGCAAACTGAACAGAGCTCATGAACTTAACGAGTAGGAATGCTATACTTCACAATGGGAATATTTTCTATCTCCTTCATTTTATGCACATTTTCTTTTTTATCTCCATCTCTCCTCTTCACAGCATATACTCCATGTTGATAATGACTATTACATTTCTTGTTTGTCTCATTTTTAACTGAGGCACTTGGAATCTTTAGACTTTTATGTTCCTTCCTTTGATAATATTGCTCCCTCAACTGCCATAACATTTTTATTTGTGATTTTGTGTTATCAAGCCAGCTGAGTTAAAAAAGTTTTTACTCTGCATGTTTCGTGTCCAAGTAGTTCATTTGTGCTGATAGACTTTTACAGGATATTCATAAAGATTAATTCGCAGAGTTTTTATAAAGTGAGTAGAAGTGGGATAAATGATTCATGAATTCAAGGGTCAGAATAAGTGTCCAAAAATCAAATGGATTGGTGGAAGGCCATATGATATACTGTATTACAGTATATGCAATATATTGTTCATAGGAAATAAATTTATTTCCATTATTTGTCAGCAGTCAAAGCAAGTATGTAATTGACTTTCCCAAATGATTATTTGAGAGATTATAGCATTATATAAGATAAGAGCCTAGACCTTGAAGTCTGACAGATGTAAATGCCAGTCCTACTTCCTCTAGCTTATGAGGTGTTTAATTTGAGACAAATTCTTTAACTTCTCCAGTCACAGTTTTGTTTTGTTTTGTTTTTTTATTGATAACATAAGAATTAGAATATCTATGTGCCATAGTATTTAGGGGGAGGTTTGGGTCACTTATGAAAGTAAATGACTTAGCCCAGGGTAGAAAACAGAATGACCACTTTATCATCATTATCATCAACCCCCCCCATCATCATCATTATCTAATCATGTTATTTCTCTTCAAAAAATCAACTATTTATTGGGTGCTGAGTGTGAGAAAATCATTGTTTTAGTGATTGAGACACATTACTGAGCAAAGCAGATAAACACTGTCTGTCAATTTGGGCTGCTATAATGAACCAACACATGGCTATAACAAAAAATGAAGGCAAGCTACAAACAGAATGATTCAAATGACAGATTTCTCACAGTTCTGGAGGCTGGAAGTCTGAGATCAGGGTCCCAGACAGCAGGGGGGGAGGGGCTTCTTCCAGCTTGCGCTTGCAGAGCTCTCACCATGTCCTCATGTCGTGGCAGGGGCAAGAGAGCTCTCTGGAGTCTTTTTTATAAGGACATTAGTCCGGTTCATGAGGCCTGCACCCTCATGACCTAATCATTCCCCAAAGGCTCCACCTCCAAATACCATCACATGGGGCATTAAAATCTCAAAATAGGAATTTGGATGGGACCAAACATTCAGACCATAGCAGTAACTCTCGCTTTTTGCTATTTACATTCTATCAGGGTATAGACAAACATCACACAGTAAATTAAAAATGTAAGTAAATCATATGGCCTTTTTATAAGCCATTAAATGTCCTGGAAAGTGGCAAGAAGTAGAACAGGGAAGGCTCTATCTTGACTGTTGATTTGAAGGAACCAGGGTATGGAATAGGTTACTGTTAAAAATATAGTCCTCATTGGAAAGTCAATATTTGGCCAAATGCTTAAAGGACATGAGAGAGTTAGCCAGAGAAAGTAGTTTGAAGCAGAGGAAATGACCAGGGCAAATGCCCTAAGACAAGAGCGCATGTGAAGTTGGAGAGATTACAAGGAGACCAGTGTGGTTGGAATGGAGTGAGGGTCTGGGAAAGACGGGGTTGAGGTCAGAAAGTTAACCTTGGAGATAGATCTTGGTGCATGGAAGCCACTGTAAATGCTTCGGTTTTATTCTGAGTAAGATGAGGGGCCAGTGCAGGGTTTGAGCGAGGAACAGATGATGTGTCAACATCTTCCTAACATGCGGTGAATCAGCACTTAAAACCCTCTCAACATATAAGAAATGGATCCTCTATATTTCCTAATAGTTATAAGATATCTGAACTTTTGAATTTCCAAGTTTTATTTTAACTGGATTTCTTCTTGCATTTTTCGGTAAAAGAAATTATAAGAGAAACACTTCAGAAACAAAACTGATATATATATATATATATATATAACATAGAAAGTATGTATTTCATGAAGGAATAGCAAGGATGGATTCCATCTAATAATAGAGTTAAAATTTTGTATGTCACTTAATGTGTGGTCACAAATCTATTTATGAATATACCTATATAGCCCTAAACATTATTTATTATTTATACCTACACTTCTCTGAGATTTTTTTTAAACATGTGCTCAACTATGTACTAAACTAGGTATAAAATGTTTAAACACTTGAAAGCAAATAAGTTACAAATATTCATAAATATAAAGAGCTTTATCATTTTAAGCACAGCTGGTTAAGGATCGTGATTTGAAACATTGAACATGCTACTAATTTGCATTTGACTTTCCTCTTCTTTTTTCTGTCCTGTTCAGAAATTGATTTGATTTATAAACATATTATCAGGGACAGCTTGGCTCTCATGTAAGAGGGCCTCATCTTGGATGCACTTAGGCATTTGTTTAGCTTGCATGCACACTGGAGCTTGGACAATAGCTTAAATGAGGCTGTGCAAAGTATAAATTAAAGAATTAGAATCCAGAGTATCTTCTAGAAGTATAGTTCAGAAGCCATGAGCACATTTTCTACATTAGTTCTCTTACATGCCTTAATCTGGTCATCGCAACTCAATGACTACTCTGTAACTACATATATATGGGTTCACACTGTACCCTAGAAATTAAAATAGAGGTGTCACTTGTTTCCTACTTCACAGACAAAAAATGCTCAACTTTCTTTAGCATTTGGTCTAGACTTATAGCCCTGCTGGCTGTTGTAGAGACTACCTGGCCCTGTCCTCATATAAACTAGAAACACAGAGAAACAAAAGGGCATGCCTACAATACCATAGCTAAAATTAATGCTCTGTGCTCAAGCTTTCAGACACTTAACTGCCTTCGAGAAGGATTCCTTTTGTCTGTGTGTAAGGAAACAATTCTCACTGTAGGTGAAATGGTCTGTTACAGTCATTGAAAGCATGATGCCGATTTTTGTCATAAAACCAAGGTGATGTGATTGAGAAGGAACATCTGATGGAGTAGAGAAAGGAAAGTCAAAATCTAAATGATTCATAAAAGACTGCCTTGGAAGTGGCTAACTCTGGTAACCAAACTGGAAATTCCTTGATGACTCAGGGCCTACTACTCATCTGTGCTTGGCAAATTAATGGAGAACTGAAGGCTTGCCTCAGACAGGAAATTGGAATTTAGTGGGTAGTTAAGTAGTAAAGAACAGCTCTGCAAGAGGAAGAATAAAAAAGTTCCCTTGTCAGGAAACTGACATGAAGTTTTTAGTCTCCAAGAAAAAGCTCATCCTGTCTGGAAATCATGTTACTATGAATGTGATGAAGTTGAGATGCTAGCCCAGAAAAAAAGTGAAGGAATTAGGTGTTAACAAAGAAAACAAAACTCCCAGACAGAAAAAAATGTACAATACATTTTGGAGTGATGTCCTCTTGACTCTTAAATTATATAACTGAAATTATACTTAAATTATTGTAGAATAAAATTCAAGTATATTGGTTTTCAAGTGCAGCACAGCTCTCATGTCAGCAATGTGTGTGGTGTATTTGCTAGCCAACATGATAGAGGAGAATAGGTAGGTTTTTAAAAGACAATGGCCAGGGATGCTAAGTACCCTGTGATGCGGCAAACACAAATCATCATCCCACCCAAAATGCTATCGGTTGCCCCACTGAGAAAAAAAAATGACTCCGAGAATGTCTTTTTGAGAAGTTAAGTCTGTATTCTCAAGTGTTGAGTCCAGAGTCCAATGGAAGATGCTCAAAACATGTTGAGGGAAACCAAGAAGAACCTCTCCTTTATAACTTAATCTCTTTCTAGAGATATATCTTTTCTTTTCATTAATATTCGGTTCAATGTTGGAAAAGACCTGGAATAATTTTCTAATCTGAAATATAAATCCAAGGACCTTCATTATTTCAAATAGGATTGATGGCAAGACAAAAACAATGAATCAGTGAACCAGGAGCAATAGAATGTGCCAATACCAGAAGGTGATAAGAGAAGGAATTGTGACTGCTGCTATCCTAGCCTTTTTCCCAGACTAACTCCAGAAGTCCAGAGCAGTATGCATTCCAGTATCCTGTTCCGACTATGCTATGATGGTGTTTAATGTCCATAATGTGCAAAGAGAGATTGGAGGAGTGGGGTGGAGAGTTGTTATAAGAACAAATCTGAATCCAGTGCAATGCCTGGGTATCTACGTCTCTGCTCTAGACTCTACTAACCTGATCCGAAGCAGATGCCTCCAACCAAAGATCTTGAACCACTCAGTTTAAAACATTCCCAATTCTTGGAGAGTGACTTTGACTTGTTCTATTTGCTCAAAGTGTTGCTTTAAAAGTCAGGATGGAATAATGAGGTCACTAACTGCCCCACTACCTTTGGAACTTAAGCACTATTTTACAACTCATAGCAAGCTTAGTCATTTTTCAGTCCGTAAATTATCACATCGTAGTTGTCAGCCCAAGATGATCATGTAGGAAGGGGAAAAGGTGAGAGTCACATACATGTTTCTGTATTCAAAAGGGAAAAGAAGACTACAATGTGCTTTTAAAATTAAAATCTCTATGTCCCATTTTTGTGTCATATGTTTTAAATTTACGGTCTTTATTCTTGCTTTGCCAATTTATTGATAAAAAGTATCAACTTCATAGAAAATATTTAGAGACATTTTAGTATCTATAACTTCATTGTACGTATCATTTTCTTGTGGGTCTCCTAGAAAATTTTCAAAAATCTCTCTACTACTTAAAATAAAGTGTTATTTTAAAGAAGGGAGTAAAACCCTTTATTGTGTCGGTGTACAAGTTCACAATTTAACTTCTATCAACCTTATCAAAGACCTTGGAATAAACCCAAAGTAGATATTACTTACAGATTCTATGAATAACTAATGATATGGTTATAAAGCAATTTGCCAAGGTATTAAGTACCCATTGGTATTAAGTGTCCGAGGATATGCTGACTACTGGGAAGTGGCCTGCTCATGTAAAAGGAGTAAATTCACTCCATGAAGGCAAGAGCATATGATTTACTATAAATACCTTCTCAGGTATTCAAGAGAGAATAAACTTACTTCACACCATTGAGAAATGTTCTCCAAATTTATTTTAAATATCTTCATCAGGGGTGTATGTTAAATCCAATTCCCAATTCCCTCCCCTAAAGCCTATGATTTAGTACCTCTAGTGTGTGTGTGTCCAGGTAGTTTTTCTGATGTAGGTAAAAGGTACGCTATGAAAAACCCCGCTGTAGAGCAGTTTTAGGTTAAAGCTTAATCTATACCAGTTATCCTAACAGAGAAAATTTAATACAAAGAACTAACGCCTGCGGATAGAAAACTATAAAAATAAGAGGGGGGTGGAGGAGAAACTAAGATGTGTTAGGGGTCCCCACGAGTAGCCCTAGGTTTTTGAGAGGTCTCACAGGATTCAACATACAGTCATATTCATGGCTATGCTTTATCAAAGCAAAAGGATAGACAGCAAAATCAGCAAAAGGAGAAGATTCATGGGTCGACTCTGGAGGAAAACAGACTGGAGCTTCGAAAGGTCCTCCCTCTTTCAGTGGCGTCTCACAGAATGCCCTTAATCTTCAGCAGTGAACTGTGGCAACGTACGCGGACTTTTGCTTACCAGAGACTCTCCTTAGACACTCGGTAATGAAGGATTTTATTGGGGGTGGTCCCATGGGTACTCTCTGCCTATCACATACCGGAATTGCAGACCCCCGGAGGGAAAGCAGGTACTTAGTATAAACCACAGTGTTTGCAGTTTAGGCATAATAAACCATTCTTTTGCGGGAAGGGTGGGAACCAATCAAAAATCTCAGTTCCCAGACACTCGCAGGGGCCAACCTTGCAAGCAGGACTTTCCACCCCGCCTGCTATAGGAACTCTTTCTCACACATTAGGTGTTAAGGATGTAGCCACTGCGGGAAGCAGTCGCCACCGCTAGGATTGAGAAAGCAATGAAAAGAGGTTGGCATTATTAAGTGTGGGGGAAGGGCCTTCTGGAGTGAAACTCAGACCTCTGGAAAGGGGGCGGTGCTCCCCTGGCCATCTTGCCTCTGAGTCAGAGCAGGGCTGTGTGGAGCTGGAGTCCAAACATCTGGCAGGGGACAGTGGTATCAGGTGCACGATACTGATGTCTCAAAGGGGGCTCCATGAACTCGTTCTGCAAGTAATGGAAACAATTCAGTCTGGAACACCTTCCGTTTCTACAAACTGCCACTGCCAAAGGGAGGAAGCAGTGGGACAATGCTGACTGGAGCAGGAAATCAACAGTGAAGCAGGAAGGAAGAAGTCCTTTCCAGAGCTTCTCAGCCTGTGTCTAGCGCCCTCTTTGTGCAGAGCCTGATGGGACCGCTGCCCAAGCTAAGTGTGGTTTGCAGTTTCAGCAGCAGCCTCCCTGAAGCCTGGAAAGGTGGATTTGGAGCTCGGAATCAAGCGCTTAGTAGCCAGCACAGGATTTTGTAATTTTTCTAAGACATTCCTATGGAAACCTAAAAAGTTTATGGAGGGTAATTCATACATATAAAATTGCGGCCAGAAACATTTGGAGCTTTGCTGTGGGAATATTTGCAATGGCAACACACACTATGACAGTGATGTGTAGCATGCAAAGTAATATATCTGTGTTCCAGAAAACCGGCTTGTTTCCATTGGGTGGCTCCTAGTCCATTTCCATGGAAAGCGAAGTGGGAAGGGTGAGAATCAGAATTAGGCCACATTATCACAGACGGCATCCCACTCTGTGCATTCTTCTCCTGCTGGGCGGTAGGTATGGTAGTCATGCAGTGGCCATGGCCAAGTTCAGTAAAATTTTCTGTCTCTAATGTCTCATCTGATATTATGTTTTGGAATAAATTAAATTATCACATCGTAGTTGTCAGCCCAAGATGATCATGTAGGAAGGAGAAAAGGTGAGAGTCACATACATGTTTCTGTATTCAAAAGGGAAAGGAAGATTACATTGTGCTTTTATAATTAGAATCTCTATGTCCCATTTGCATGTCACATCACAGCCTGACGTTCTTTTAGTAGAAAAATGTAGCCACCTCTATCCCCTGTCTTGCTGTCACCCAATGGATCTGACTCGTATTAACGTTACCCTGACTACTTCCACATTCCATGTGCACAGAAACCAGCTGGGTTGTATCCAGTCCAAAGAGCAGTGTGCAAAAAGATGGGAAAATGACAACTATCATATATTGATCTCTTAGCATGAGCCAGACATTTTCCCAAGTACTTATGCATTATCACTTATGTCTATAAAAATCCTACGGGCAAGGTATTATTTTCCATTTTATAGATATGAAAACTAAACTCATGTTCATAGAACTCTAACATCTGTGTTCTTCATAGCAGGCCCCCCTTCTGCACCCAAATATTTCATATTAAACTTCCAATTTTCTTTCTTAGATTTCATATTCAATCCATTACTACAAACAGAGCTTTGGTTTAACAGAAGGAACCCAGAAATAAAAGGCATGATAGCTAATCTCTGCCTTTCTTTTATCTATAATTAATCAAGCTACCATTCGCTTCCCTTACAAATTAGCATAGTTGACTTCTAGAGAAAGTAATGAGATCCAGTGGAAATACTATAAGCGATCAGACATAGAAGGTTTTAAATCCACGCTCCAACCTTATTATCCAAGTGAGCTTAGAAGTTCTCTTAGCCAATTTTCTTAATTGCAAAAACGATATAATACCTAATTCACCAAAGTATTCCAAGAGTTAAAATTATGCACATGAAGTGATGGTTATACTTCATCTAATTTGCAGAACTGATTCAATAAATTCCCTGTAAAGTTTTATCATAGGCCCAAAACTTTCCATCACTTGTAAAATTGCTTTGGAGTATTTGGTGAATAAATAGTTAGTACTCTTTATTCCAATTCTAAATTTGAATTCTAAATTTAAGCCCATTTCTCGATCTTTATTTTTCATTTCCTTTCTGGATCATGCTTCCCAAGTTTTGGCCACCAAAAATAAAACAAAAACAAAAACAAACCACATCTATCATGTGTACTGTATTCTCGCCTGGTTTCACTGGCCACTTCACCCCTCACATTTTTCTGAGTCAAGTCATATTATTTTATTTTTAAAGCCAACACTCTAGGTTAAATCTAAAAATAATTCCGTATGATGGAACTCTCACTCACCTAAAGTGCTTCTCCCCTTTTTCTTTCTGGCAGCATTTTTTTGTTTTTGTTTTTATTGTTACATGCATTGATAATAAGGTCTTACTAAAACTTCAGAAGGCAATGAAAATGTATGCTGTGATGTAGGAGAGCGATGTGAAACCCTGGAAAAGCCTCAGTTATTTCTTAATTGCAAATCTGAGAGTTTTAATTATTGAAGTAAGAAAGTCTGAATGATGTATGTTTAATTAAATCATTTTCCTGGGTCAAATAATCATACCTATTATTTGCATGTTATTTATTTTCATCTGTGGCATTTGTTAGATTTGTCATGGATTTCTTCTCCAATTGGCACTTTACTTTCCAAGATGAAGCCCCACAGCCTGTTAAAAAAGAGCTATTTACCACAGAGTCAATAGTAATTTTACAAGCAGAAAAAAGAAAAAAAAAATCTGAGCATATAGTTAAGACTTTACAGGGACTATTGAATTGGTTTACAAATTAAGTCAAGGATGGGCTTCTGAAAGATGATACATTCATAATAATAACAAACAATGAAGAGTCTACTAACGTAGATCCAGCATTTTCTATTCGAGATCAAATTAGCAGACATAGAGTCAATGTTATGCATCAGCGTAACAGGAGTATAACAAATTAAAGTCCAAATATGGGTGGTTAAACAAACAAAAGCTTGCATCAAAATCACATGTGGGTAGACCAGCCCTCCAGCAGAAGTCTCCTATATGCAGCGATTTAGATACAGAAGCCCTTGGGGCGCCTGGGTGGCTCAGTCGGTTAAACATCAGACTCTTGATTCAGGCTCTGGTCATGATCTCAGGGTTGTGAAATCGGACTCCCCACTGGGCACGGAGCCTGCTTGAGATTCTCTCTTTCCCTCTTCCTCTGCCTCTCCTCTCTTTCTTTCCCTCTGAAAAAAAATAATTCAAAGAAATAAATAGCATAGCTATTTATTCAGAGATAAGAAGCCCTCGCCCTACAACTGCTGTCTCACCCTGCAGTTCTATGATGCTGACAGCAGAGGAAGAGGCAGTGTTCAGTGTAGTGTGCAAGTTCTTAAATACCTTAGTACAGAAGTGATGCACATTGCTTTGGTTCACATTTCTTTGCTTAGATCAAGTCAATAGTCTCACATCATTAAAAAGGGACTTGGAAAGTTGAGTCTTCCTATGCTTGAGTCTTCCTATGAGACCAGAAAGAAAGAAGAACCAGGATTGCATATACATTAGAAACTACAACCATAGTCAAATAGTATTTTTTTTTAAAGGAGGGTTTTTTTTTTTAAAGATTTTATTTATTTGACAGAGCTAGAGACAGCCAGCGAGAGAGGGAACACAAGCAGGGGGAGTGGGAGAGGAAGAAGCAGGCTCACAGCGGAGGAGCTTGATGTGGGGCTCGATCCCATAACTCCAGGATCACGCCCTGAGCCGAAGGCAGACGCTTAACCGCTGTGCCACCCAGGAGCCCCAAATAGTATTCTTTATTATATTCAATTAGGTAAAACACACTGACTCCGTATATGTGCCAGCATCTGTGCTAGATACTGAGGATGTAAAGGTAATCAAAAATAGGGATTTTTAAAATCTTCCTACAGCTTACTGGTCAGAGAGAGATCTCCACTCACCCTCTTTAAGTAAACAATATAGCTCTCACNTCGATCCCATAACTCCAGGATCACGCCCTGAGCCGAAGGCAGACGCTTAACCGCTGTGCCACCCAGGAGCCCGAAATAGTATTCTTTATTATATTCATTTAGTTAAAACACACTGACTCCGTATATGTGCCAGCATCTGTGCTAGATACTGAGGCTGTAAAGGTAATCAAAAATAGGGATTTTTAAAATCTTCCTACAGCTTACTGGTCAGACAGAGATCTCCACTCACCCTCTTTAAGTAAACAATATAGCTCTCATGCCAGTCTGTTGGCCTCATTCTTAATCCAAACAGAATGGCTAATAGGCTTCATACTTGATGTGGGGGTACAAAACTGCTCCAGACTGACCTTGAACTACAAAGTTGCTGGCCTTGGTACATTTGCATGGCTGTTTCTGGTCTAACTGAAGTCACAGCCATATAAGGATTTCATACATGGGCGCCCAAGGTGTAGCTGATGCACCTTGACTTTCCATGACGCATGCGCAAGGGGTTAAAGCAAGGGGGCTGGATTGAGCAGGTGTTATATTAAACATTGGTTTCCAACCCACGTAAGCAGCACCAGATATGCTGCCCTAAATTCCATACTGCATTCAGTGTCAAAAGAGGAAAAAATATACAGATGAAATTTAGAGGTACAGGGCTTGTGACAAGCTCCAGGGTTATTCCTCTCTAGCCTCAGGTGACCCTGGATTGATATGAGGGAATAATTTCCATGAAAGGCAGGTTTCATACCTGAGGTTGCTATTTGTTTTAAGTAAGAGACAATGACACCAGGTTCTGTACCATCAGCCCAAGAGAGTTTGGAAGAAGTTATTTTTTGAGAGATTTTCTTTCTAAAAAAAACATGGGCTAAATGGGGAAATTAAAATTAAAAAGATGTCAGAAGTTTAAATGGATTTCAATATACTATAAAGGAAATTGAGATGCCTCAAATAAAACTCAGGGAAAACTCAAATAAGGATAGCTTTAAAGAAAAGAATGAAAATAAAAGAGTCCCAATAGAAATGAAGGCAAAGCTGAATAATATCTGAGATGCTGGTGGTATCTATGCAAAAGTAGTCTAAAGCCTCTCTAGAGGTGGTCATAAATATACTTGACCCCGTCTAGACAGAGGCTACAGAAAGAGGTCTTGATTCTAAATTGAATAATTTGCCGGTATGTCGAATCCCTCAGGTGCAAGTGACATTTATATTCAAGCCATTTCCCAGAGTCATTGTTGAAATCCACAGAATGAAGTTTTTGACCCTGGCCATGACATTTCGCTTCAAAATTACCAAACAAGTCGAATGATGAGACATCCTAAATAAATGTGCACTAAGATATAACAAATCTAGGCTATGAGACCTTGCCGTCTAAAACCCCTTATACTAATTGATTCCTTGCCAAAAACTATTTATTGCTTTGATTAAATTACTCATAAGGAATACTGACCGAGAAAACAATTCTCCAATAAATGAAATCTCAAGCCATTTTGGTGGTTGCAAATCACTGTTGCTTTTGACATCTGGTAGTGAATATTCCAAGATATGATTCAATGACATAAAGATAAGCATATTACTATTCCGGGATGTTAAAGAAGTGTTGGAGATGATCCTTCCTTTTATAGGATCTATAATCCAGAAAAAATGCATGAAAAAAAAGGCTTGTCTTAAGCATAACAAAATACCAAGGGCTGGGTGGCTTCAACAATAGGAACTTCTTTCTCACAGCTCTGGAAGCTGAGCAGTCCAAGATCAAGGTGCCAGTAAGCGAGGTTCCATTCTGAGGCCTCTTTTCTTGCCTTGTGGGTGGTTGCTACCTGGCTGTGTGCTCATATGAATTCTTCTGTGTGTGCATGTGAGGCAAACGAACAAGCTCTCTAGTGTCTCAGAAGAACAGTAATTCATCATGAGGGCCCCACTCTCATGATCTAATCTGAACTGAATAATCTCTGAAAAACCCCCTCTCCAAATACCATCACATTGGGGATCAGGGCTTCAACCTATGAATTCTGGGGGGACATGAACACTTTGTCCACAACAAGAGCTGCATAAGGACAGGAGCACCAGTGTTCTAGGAAAGTAAAGAAACATTAGAAATAATCCTTTTCCTAACTGAAGGAGGGGGGAATCAGAGGGAGAGGAACCATGAGAGACTATGGACTCCAGGAAACAATCTGAGGGTTTCAGAGGGAAGGGGGGTGGGGGGATAGGGTGATGGTTATTAAGGAGGGCACATGTTGTAATGAGCACTGGGTGTTATCCACAAACAATGAATCATGGAACACTACATCAAAAACTAAGGATGTACTATATGGTGACTAACATAACATAATAAAAAAAAAGAAATAATCCTTTTCTTTATGGAACATTTAAGTGAGAGAAACTTATGCACAAACAATAATCACAATCTGATCATACATAATGCCAACATAGCAGATTATAAAAATAGTCATTCAGAAAATGAATAAATATATAAATAATATGATGTACATTAATAATAAATAAATATATCGATATCTTTGATAGTTAAGTATATAGAATATAATATAGACTACAATAAATATATATATATTTACTGTAGGGAAATATGGGGTTCAGGTACAGTTAATATAGTCATAAAAGAACATATAAATGCTATATGACTTTATGGAAGATATAAGATTTATATTAGGTCTTATGTTGCAAAGAATAATATCAACTCTAGTTTAAATCCCAATCAGTTTGATTGTCAAAATGACTTAAAAAAAAGACTTAAAAATGTCAGGTCTAGACATGGAGATTAGAGATACTTGCATAAGTAGATATGGGTTATAATTATACAGCATTTTAACTGCTGTACAAACCAGTTTTAAATATGATTGTTTCTTATTCGAAGTGTTTTTGATGGTCAATATTCTAAGATGTGTTTGCACTTTATATACTGGAGAAGTTCAACAAACATTTTGTATCGGGAAACTCTTGCAATCCAAGGATACTGCTTGAATACAAATGACTAACCTTGCTAATAGGTACAAGAATAAACTTCATTCATACATTTTCTAATATTTTATTCTCTTTTATGAATATTGCAAGTTATTTTGTCTTTGACCAAGATACAAAGATTCATCTTAGGTAATTATTTTTAAATTAGTGCTTTCCACAAGGGTTGTAACAATAATAATGGCTATAATTATATTATAATTACATTTGAATTTTTTATTACATGTTTTACATACACTATGATAATCTGCCTGTAATGGGCTGACTTGTGTCCCCCCCAAATTTAAATGTTGAATTCCTAACCCGAGTACCTCAGACTGTAACTGTATTTGGAGATAGGAACCTTAAAGGGGTAATTAAGTTAAAATGAGGTCGTTAATGTGAGCTGTAATGAAATATGACTTGTATCCTATTAATAAGAGGCAATTAGGACACAGACAAGTACAGAGGGAAGACCTTGTGAAGACATGAGAGAAGATGACCATCTATAAGCCAGGGAGAGAGATCTCAGAAGAAACTAATCCTCTCTACACCTTGATCTTGGACTTCTAACCTCCAGGACTATAAGAAAATAAATTTCTGTTGTTTAACTGCCCCAGTCTGTGGTACTTTGTAATGCAGCCCTAGAAGGCTAATATACTGCCTGACACCGTACAAGGAGAAAAACAAGTTTCAGAGGGGTTGATTTACTCACTGAAGGTTAAGGATACCTACCTATAGCTTGGGTTATCATAAATAATTATTTACATTTTATGAAGAATTATATTGAAAAGGGATTAATTTATTACTTTCTTTAGTATTTTTTTGAATGTTAGATGGATTGTCTACAATCTAACTTCTTAGTTGGGATGGCTTTCTGTATGTATCTTATTAAATTAAACTGATATAGCATGTGTGTAATAAGATGCAACAAGATATGAAAAGATTTAAGAGAATTGCTTATACTTACTCCGACAGGATATGTCTTCTTTCAATACCTTAGGGAAATTTCAAAACAATAATAAAATTCCTGCTTTTTATAAAACTATGCTTACAACAAAAGTTGGTACTAATTCAAATCAGCGTTTACCTTTGCTGTTAGCTATAAATCAATTTATTTCCTTTTTCCTGGAAGATTCAAAATTAGCGAGATGATGCAATAAAAATCAATTCTTTTTTGCCAATGAAATAGGTTAAATATGTATTTTTTAAAATCAAGTGACTATATAATATTGTTGTAGCTTTTTTCTTTCTTCAACTTTAAGCATCTCTAATTTGTCTTCTCAGGGGAACTATGGTATAGTTTTGGGGATTTACCCTACTTTAAAGAGTCTGACACTGTGGACAAGATCTAGAACTCTAACCAAAATAACTCTACAAGCTAACATGGAAGACTGTCACAGTTCCATGGATGCTGACAGATGAGAGAAGACTCTTGAGTCAGAGATAAAGGACTGAATGACACCAAAAGCAGGGGCGAGATTGTTAGCATTGTCGTACCGGGTCTCTGCATCCGAAGTGTCATAGCAAAGCCTATGAGACCAGGCAGAGCCTACGTGTGCCATGGGATGGGCCACATGAGAACTTAGGAAACCCACTACTTTCAGGCTAAGTTGTAAGCCAGTCTACTACATTCTGGAAAATAACTAAGTGCATATAGAACTATTTGAGGATTTCTGCAATGCATTTCTTCATTTCTCAAGACTGCCAAGTGCATAAGCAATGCTGAGAAGTAGTCTGGATAAAGGACAATCAAAATGTTATGATTTTTGCACTTGAGATATATAAGAACGCAAGAAGCTTATAGCAAACTGCCTCCCACCAGTAGACTCTTTAATGACATCATCGGTGTGTGTGTACCATATATATATATATATATATATATATACATATATATACACACACATATATATGTATATATATACACACACACACATATATATATATGAGAGAGAGAGAACACAAGCAGGGGGAGTGGCAGAGGGAGAAGCAGACTCCCCACTGAGCAGGGAGACCGATATGGGGCTTGATTCCAGGACCCTGAGATCAAGATCTGAGCCAAAGGCAGACGTTTAACCAACTGAGCCACCCAGGCACCCCATAAAATAAAGTCTTAAAAAATTACATAGTTGGGGCGCCTGAGTGGCACAGTGGTTAAGCGTCTGCCTTCGGCTCAGGGCGTGATCCCAGCGTTATGGGATCGAGCCCCACATCGCCTCTGCTATGAGCCTGCTTCTTCCTTTCCCACTCCCCCTGCTTGTGTTCCCTCTCTCGCTGGCTGTCTCTATCTCTGTCAAATAAATAAATAAAATAAATAAATAAATAAAATCTTTAAAAACAATTACAATAGTTAAGTGAATCTCTCAGGGAGAGTGGTAGGTCCATGATTCTGAATTCTAAGATTAAATTTTCAAACTCTGCTCTAGGGGCAAAAGTAAACCAATAAAAATTGTCCTAGGTGAATCCATAAGAATAATTATTTCCCCCAGCACTGTTGTTAATTTAACACAGAAGTATTAGCTATGCACTAGGCTCACTTACTGAGATGCTAATTTGCCTAAAAGACTAAGAGCTATTTATGTTTGGTTCTGTATATTTTTCCTTTTCTGTTCCAAGAAGTTAGCTAGTCCCCCCCTTTTTTTTTAAACCATGTCTCAGTAATTTTGCAGCTCTCAATACATTAGTTTACTAAAGATAATGCCTCTTCTGGTTTGGAGTTGGGGGTATTAAAAATTAGGGAGACATTTCTAGGGGTCCTAAATAGTGGGCAGAGAGTGAGGATAGATAGAGATATGCTTTGAGATGAGAAGGCAGGAACAACTATAGACAGTGGATATTCCACCAAAGAAGGAGAATAGTTGGTAGTCTCTAGTTTAGTGACATCATTAGAAAATGACAGAACCTGTATAGGAAGTAGGAGCATGGCTTGGTTGTAGCTGAACGTATGCTTTCTGGGTGTTCACGGGGATATGAACATTTGGCTTAGTAACAGTTAAGCACCAAGCACTGAAAGCCTCCTGAAGTTTTCCTTCTGTTTAAGATCAATGTTGCTCTTGTACCAAAAGTATTTGTACCAAAAAGGGTAGTTTGGGGTACTTAGGGCTGTCCACAGTTTCACCAAATATAGATCTAATCTAGACCTAATTAGATTTTGGAAAAATAATGTGACTTTTTTTGAATGCCAAAGTGTGTGAAGAAGTGACATTTATGCAACGTATAAGATACACGCCAACTAACTGGTGAACAAGGTAGTCCTTGACCTAAACTGAGTTGAATTTGAATTGTAAGTCAATTGAATTGAAATTGTCCAGTGTCTTTAGGTTTAATACTATCCTGGGGGTGGGGGGATACCATTGTTATTAATGGTGGTGTCTTATCTAAGACACCATTACTTAACCCAAGGTCATATTTTGTTGTCACTATTGGTATTTACTCAATGAAAATGCATCTGCCTAATCTGGGGAGTGGAGATAGATGAAGAGGGGAACCTGGGTGGCGCAGTCCTTAAGTGCCTGCCTTCAGCTCAGGGCGTGATCCCAGCGTTCTGGGATCGAGCCCCACATCAGTCTTCTCTGCCAGGAGACTGTTTCTTCCTCTCCCATTCCCCCTGCTTGTGTTCCCTTTCTCACTGGCTGTCTCTCTCTGTCAAATAAATAAATAAAATCTTAAAAAAAAGAAGATAGATGAAGAGTTGATTAATGCAGAAATATCACAAATAAGATTCATATATGTTTCTGAGGACAATACTCTGCATCATAAGAGAGATCTTCTTAGAGTGGTCCATAGGGCTATCCCAGGTATGTGATACCAAAGAAAGGGATATTTAGGCAGCACTGATATAAAATTAATTATTGACTATAACTTTAGTTAAGACTGTGGAATAATCTCCCAGTAGCCATTGAAGAATCCTTAAAATGTCAATCTTTTTTGGAGCTACGGGAAAAGGCATTTAAGATATGTAAAAAGGATAATTTAGAGCTGGAACAAAGAAATTCTCTAGCTTAAAAATTTTCTATTTTTGCTTTCTATCTGCTGTAATGCAGAGTGAATTAGCTGTATAATGCTATAGATGCCTGCATATATACTTTCAACCTATTCGTATAACTTCTTTCCAAATCCGAACAATGAGTTAATTGCAAATAAAATGCACTTATTTCAAGTCAATATTTTCTGCATTTATAGACTACAGATTAATAGTTTTAATGTTTTTCAAAACAGATATAACTGTGATAACTGTGACTAATGTGATTATCTAAATGAACGGAGTAATCATTACAAGTAACAAATGGGACAACATCCTCTACACTGTTCATACAACCTAAATGTTTCTCCCTCCATCTCTCGCTCTTTTTTTTCCCTTTAAAGATTTTGTTGAGGAACTCAGGTTATTTGCTCTCTAATTTCCTATAGTCTAGATGTTACACATTACATATTCATGATATTATTTCACATGCCTCTCTTTTCCTTATTTCTTTTGAGTCATTATTTTTCTTCTTTAAATAGGTAGTCATAGCTATAGGTTTGATTAAATTTAGAATTTTCCCCCCGAAGTCCTTTTAAGGTGGAAATGGCTTGTCTAAGAAACCATTGTCTAACCTAGGTTCAAAGCATAGAAATAAAATTGTTATAATCTTGGGTTAGATGATGGTTTCCTAGCTATAACACCAAAAGCATAAGCAACAAAACAAAAAATAAATAAAACAGGACTGTAATACAATTACAGATTGTTTTTGCTTCAAAGGACATCATCAAGAAAGTGAAAAGACAGTCCCTAGAATGCCAGAAAATATTTATAAATCTTGTATCAGATAAGAGCTGGTATCCACAATAAAAAAGAAAAACTCTTATACTCAAAAACAAAAAGACAACAACTCCAAAATGAATGAAGGATTTAAATAGACATTTTTCTAAAGAAGATACAGAAATGCTCAATAAACATACGAAAGAATGCTCAACATCATTTGCCATTAGGGAAATGCATATCAAAACCACATCATACTACTTCTTATCCACAGAGATAGATACAATAAAAAAGACAGACACTAAGTAAAAAGTGTTGGAGAAGATTTAGGAAAACTGGAAACTTCATGCATGTACTTGTAGGAATATAAAATGAAAGCACTTTTGAAAACACATTGGCAGTTCCTCAAAACATTAAACCCAGAGGGACCGTGGAACTACTCCTAGGTACATACTAAAGAGACATGAAAATATACATTCACTCAAAAATGTGTACATCGACACTTACAGTAGCATTATTAATACTATCCAAAGAGTGGATATGATCCAATGATTGTCAACTGATGAAGACATAGGTAAATTGTGGTATATTCATGCAAAAGAATATTTGGCAATAAAAAGAAATAAAGTACTGATAACATACTATAACATGGATGAACCTTGAATACATACTAAGTGAAAAAAGTCACAAAACACTACATGTTGTATTCTTCCATTTATATGAAATGTCTGGAGTAGCAAATCTATAGAGACGGAAAGTGATTGCCTAGGGCTGGGAGTTTTAGGAAAGGAGAATGGGGAGTGCAAACTGATGGGTATGGCTTTTTTTTTTCTTAAGAACGAGCAGAAATGTTCTAAAATTAGATTCTGCTGATGGTTGCATAACATTGCAAGTGTACTCAAAAACATTAAATTGTATACTTTAAATGGGTATATGGTATGGCATGTGCATGTTATCTCAATAGATCTGTGGAGAAAGAAGGAAGGAAGGTAGGGAGGCAGGCAGGAGGAAAGAGGGTGAAAACAGGCAATCGTCCAGAAATCAGAAAATGGAGTTCCCATCACAGTGAACCCGTATGTCTTGGAGATGTCTTTTAATCTTCTTAGCCTCATATCAATTTTAGCTTGTTCATGTAAAAATTGAGGGGTTTAGATTAGCTTATCCTATTAGTCAATTTTGGCGAATAATCAGATTTGGAAATTTAAAGAGCATTCTTCACTTAATTATTATGATAAATCTAAATAAATTTTTGATTTCTGATATATTTGTGTCATTAATCTCCCCTTGAGTAATTTATTAAGTTCATTATAGTTCCCAGAAAATAGACAACACCTGCCAAACCAGAACAAGGCAATGGCAGAATTCACTGTATTAGTGTTTCTTGGCTGAGGTTTGTTGCATGAAATCCTTGGACTCTGGTATCATTGGTCCTGTCATGAAGCCTGTCATAAAATATTCGAGCTACAGTAGTTAAGCAAATTTTTCTGTGCAATAACAAAAATAAATAAACCAGTTCAATATTCATATGTGGTTACACCTATATATGTTACTTAAATATATTTTACCGGCATTTATACATTTAAGACTGAAAAAGGAAATGCTAGTGATTCGTTAACAAGAGCAAAATTCCTTGTTTTTTTGCTGGGATAGATGCTTCTATTACCTTCTATATCTTCTATTACCTCTCTTAATACTGTGGGGAATAAAACATACCATCCAAAAGACCATGCTATAATAATTCCCTTTCTTTGAATTGATTGAAGCAAAATGAGCTGCCTTAGTCATATTGCTCTAACGTGCTGTACTCTCCCTGAGATAATGAAAGGTAGTTGTCATGCAGTAAACAGAGATTTTTCACACACTTCTAAGATCTTCAAACATAGGAAGCACTACATAAAATGAAACACATAAGAGGAATTTAATGATATATTTAACATAATTATGCAACTTTATTTTGTGTCCTTTGTTATTTTACATATATATCTAGAATATTCTAGTATTTGCATAGAATATGCTAGATTTGGGCAATTGGTTCTTTATAGTTACTCAATTTGACTTCTAGATGGAACTTTGCATATATTACACACTTCACTGTGTTTTGAGAGTTGCCATTATTTTACCTGGACATGGCTAATGAGGTTAGCCAATGAAAAACATTACCTTCTTATCTTACAACATTTATTGTAATTCTTTTATTTGTAACTTATTAATGTCAAGATAGAACTGACTTTTTTTAGTAATGTAAAATAATTTGGAAGTATATTTGCTTAGAACTTCATTTGGTTTAATGTTTTCCCATATTTAAATTGTTTCTATTATTTCAGAGCTATAGGTTTATAATATATGATAGAGAACAGCATTGTGTGTTGTAAAGAAAATTCAACCTGGAGTCAGATGACTTTAGTTTACTTTAGCAAGTCATTTACATTTCTTTTTTGTTTGTTTGTTTCCCTTCCTTTTCTTACTTACAAATGAGGTAAACAGAAAAAAACAGAAACATCTTAAGTGTACAGTTTGGTGACTGCAATCATGTATGCAGAAGCTAGCTTTAAAAATGGAACATAACTAGCATCCTAGAAGCTTCCGTGTGCCTCCTTAGTGCTCCTCCGAGGGGGCTGGTATTATTCTGGTTTCTAACATGATCCATGCATTCAACCTGCTTTGATACTAATTAAGTTGAAATAAAAGAGTATTCTTCTCATATTAGTGAAAATATTTAAAGTTATTCCTTTATATTGTTATATAGTATGTCACTCTGCAAATGTACCACAATTTATTTTAACCATTTACTGTTGGTAGAGATCTGAGTGGGCTTCCTGTTTGGGGCTTCTATGAATACTGTTGCTATAGCATTTTAGTACATGTTTTTGGAAACTATATGCACACATTTCTTTAAGGTATATACCAAGAATGGGATTTCTGGATCAAAGCATATACACATATTCTGCTTTAGTAGATAGGATCCCCCCCCGCCCCAAACAGTTATTCAAAGGGCTGGACCAACAGCATAAGAGTTTCAGCTGTTACACATTCTAGTCAACATGTGTTATTTGCAATATTTCATGACAACATTTTTCATTTAGTCATTCTGATGGGTGTGTTGTATGATTACATTGTGGTTTTAATTTGCATTATCTTCTTCTTCTTTTTTTTTTTTTTTTAAGTAATCTTCACACCAGGTGTGGAGCCTAAAGTGATGCTTGAACTCACAACCCTAAGACCAAGACCTGAGCTGAGATCAAGAGTCAGACACTCACTGACTGAGCCACCCAGGTGCCCCTGCATTTTCTTGATAACAATAAAGCTGAGTGCATTTTCATATATTTCCTTTTTTGTGAAAATTGTGTTCAAATCTTTTTTTTTAGGGGCGCCTGGGTGGCACAGCGGTTAAGTGTCTGCCTTCGGCTCAGGGCGTGATCCCGGGGTTATGGGATTGAGCCCCATATCAGACTCTTCTGCTATGAGCCTGCTTCTTCCTCTCCCACTCCCCCTGCTTGTGTTCCCTCTCTCGCTGGCTGTCTATCTCTGTCGAATAAATAAATAAAATCTTTAAAAAAATCTTGTTTTTTTAAATTGGATTTTCTAATGTTTCTATCTCACTTAAATTAACAAAAAGAGAAAAAGAACTGCATTTTTTGTGCTTTAAGTTCCCTCCAATTTCTATCACTTTCTAATCTGTAGATGAGCTTAGTATAGCTTAGTTCTTTAGTATAGCTTAGCTCAGATCTCATTGGCAATTAACTGTCTTATTTTAGAATTTGCCCCAAGAGTTTGCTGTATGCATTTTCTTTTAATTAATTAATGCTAAATTTATCCCGTGTCTACTCAGTTTTTTATATTCTCCCTTCTTTAGAAGAAAGGAAGGGAATCTTTTCTTTTGGGTTAGCATCCTGAGTTAAACCATCTCTGATATATGTATGTTTTTTGTTTCTTTTTTTTTTTTTTTCCGTTACTGATCTCATTCGAACTCTGTTTTGAAAAATGGACAGAGTTTAAAAGGCAGATAAAGAGTGAGTTCCAGGTGAAGAGAATAGGATATGCAAACCTGTAGAAGTATGTTGTTTTACTGAGGAAGCTCATATTTTGACAGAAAGTAATAGATAAGGTTTAAGGGTTAGGTAACAAGCTGATTCATAAACCTTGTATTTCCAACACATGCTGCTGATGTTTTGCTTATTTAAAGACATGTAAGAAAAAGCAAGAGAGAAAGAAAAAGAGAGAGAGGAAAAAAAAGGAAGGAAGGAAGGAAGGAAGGAAGGAAGGAAGGAAGGAAGGAAGGAAGGGGAGAGGAAAAAAAGAGAGAGTGTGGGGGGGAGCAGGCAGAGGGATCTTGTTCTTTGTGAAACACACACAAAAAAATCACTCCTCTAAGGTGAGAGAAGGCATCTGGGGGCTTGTGTTTTTGGTAATATTGAAAAAGTTTATTTAAATTTACTCATCTGTGTCAGTTTTCTAGGGCTGCAGCACAAAGTACCACAAACTGAGAGCCTAAAACAACAGAAATGTATCGTCTCTCAGTTCTGGAGGCTAGAAATCTGATATCAAGGTGCCGGCAGGGTTGGTTCCTTCTGAGCACTGTGGGGAAGGATCTGCTCCAAGACGCTCTCCTCACAGCTGGTGGCTTGCTGGCTGTTTGTGGGGTTCCTTGGCTTGTAGAAGCATCATGGCAGTCTCTGCCTTCATCCTCACATGACTTTCCCCTCGTGTGTGTGTCTGTCTGTGTCTAAATTTTGCCTTCTTATAAGGACATTAGTCATATTGGATGAGGGCCTGCCCTGCACCAATATGACCTCATTCTAATTTAATTACATATGCAAAGGCCCTCTTTCCAAATAAGGTCCCATCATGAAGTACTGGGAGTTGGGATTTCGACATAAGAATTTCTGGAAGAGATAATTCAACCCATAACATCATATATTGAAAACAACTAAAAATTATGGAGGAAATAGTGTGTTAAATATCTTCTCTAAATGGATTGAAAATAAACACATGTTTATATGTATGTATAAATGTGTATATTTATGTAATGTAAACGTATAGTGTAAATATATATATGAAAATGAATGCATATGTATTTATACACATTTACATGGATTGAAGAGCTAACAAAATAGAAAGAAACTATGAAGCCAACATTTTTTTAAAAGTGGCAATCCCCAGGGCGCCTGGGTGGCTCAGTAGGTGAAAGCATCTGACTTTGGCTTAGGTCATGATCTCAGGGTCCTGGGATCAAGCCCCACATCAGGCTCTCCGCTCTGTGGGGAGCCTGCTTCTCCTTCTTGCTCTCCCTCTGTGCTCTCTCTCTCTCAAATAAATAAATAAAATCTCTTTAATAAAAAGAAAGTGGCAATCCAGAGAGGTGAGTAGTCCCTCAGAGCAACGAAGGAAGCTGGCTATGACATTTACTCCTCAGGCAAACTTGGGCTTTGTAATCTAGGTCTCTGAAGACAAAAGGGGTAAAATACATCCAGAGCTTACCCACAGTGGTTTATCCTATAATAATCCTCCCCACTTTAAACTGTGACCCAAAGCACTGTACACTGCTTGGAAGGTTGCCTTGCCAATGAGTAGATCAGGATGAACAGAAGAAAGGAAGAGCAACAATTAGAAAAGATGAAGTGAGAATTAGCCATGGGTTTGAATCAGTTAAAACCTGGCATCAGTTTCCAACCCAGGTTTATATCACCTGCAAAGTGCATGAAGCATGTCAATTTTGGTTTATGATGATCTTGACTTGATAGAATTTATAGGACAGCAAGAAACAAACGTATATTTTTTCTAACAGAAGCTAGTTTTTTCTAGCCTTCCACAAGTCTGTAAAAGTAATTTTTCAATAACAAGGAGAGGTATGCAGTCAGAGTTGTCTCAATATGCATAGAAACAAGGCAAAATAGGTCAAAACCAGCAACAATAACATCAGAAACTGACTTAGACAAACTTCAGATATTTGGAATTATCAGAGATAGATTATGAAATAACTGTGTTTACAATGCTTAGGAGTTATAAATAAGCTTGAAAATGTCTCAGAGGACAAAAATTATTAAACATGGCCTCAGATTTTTTAAAAATCAGAAAGAATTTTAAACATCAAGCATTCAATAATAAAAATTGAAAGCTTAATGAGAAGGATCATCATCATATTAGACTTGGTCAGATTAAATTATTTAGAATGGAACCCAATGTTAGATCCCTAGATTTATTTAGATATGGAAATTTCACACGGAGGTTAAAGTGAGGTCTAAAATATGTTTATTCGGCCACAAAAAAATGAAATCTTGCCATTTGCAATAACATGGATGGATCTAGAAGGTATACTGCTTAGTGAAATAAGTCACTCAAAGAAAGATACTGTATGATTTCATTCACATGTGAAATTTAAGAAACAAGAAAAACAAAGAAAAAAAGAGGCAAACAAATGAAAACAGACTCTTCCCTATAGAGAATAAACTGGTGGTTTCCAAAGGGGAGGTAGGTGGGGGTTGGATAAAACAGGTGAATGGGATTAAGAGGCACTTATCATGATGAACACTGAGTAATATATAGAATTGTTGAATTATTATATTGTACATCTGAAACTAATACAACACTGTATGTTAATTATACTGGAACTTAAAAAAATAATAAAAATAAAGCAAAAACACTTTCAAGTAAAAAAAAGAACACTGAACTAAAAAAAAATTGTTTATGTATCAGCAAGGAGAGGAGGGAGAAAATGAGGCAGTCAATATATAAAGAGATAATTCCTGATAATTTTCCTGTACTGTTAATAACACTAATTCAGGAAGCCTAACAAATTCTTTTTAGATTAATTTTTCAAAGATTTTATTTATTTGTTTATTTATTTGAGAGGGAAAGAGAGGAAACTGAGAGGGAGAGAGAGAGAGAAAGCATGAGCAGGAGGAGGGACAGAGGGAGAAGCAGTCTGGGATCATGACCTGAGCTGAAGGCAGACACTTAACTGCCTGAGCCAGCCAGGCACCCCTAGATTAATTTTTTAAAAAACCTCACATTTGGACATTGCTTAGTGAAACTTTAAAGTGTCAAAAATTAAAAAAAAATTCTTAAAATGAACTACAGGACAAAAAATTATCTCACAAAGGTACAATGCAATGGCATCTTCGATGTGCAAGAAAGAGGGACAGAGGACTGGTGTCCTAGAAGTCAGTATCAAGCAAAAATATCTTTTAATAATGAGAATAATTTGAATTTACTTTCAAGCAAATATGTACCTCAGTATGGCTCTGTGGAAAAGAGATGATTACAGATAGAAGGTTTAAGAAGGAAGAAAAAAACGAAGATCCAAGAAAATAGTAAACATTCTGGTAAATATACATAAACACCAGTGATAATGCATTTTAGAGTTAAAACATCAATACAGAATTAAAATACCCACAACTAAAACATAAACACCGGAAGTTGATTACTTTATTTTGGTTCACATAACAATCAGCAGGAAGACTGGGTTAACAAGAAACTTTTAATTTAATATGGATGCTATAATTTGTAGGACATTCATGAAAGAAAAGAAAAACACCATATATTCTAAGTGAGTAGACACCCATATCTAATGACCCAACAGTTCTATTTTTAAGAATACATCCAAGAGAACTGGATACCTGGCACCAAGAAACATGTACAAGAATGTTTATTGTAACATCATTCAAAACAACTCCAATCTTGAAATAATTCAAATTTGTATCAACTTGTTGGTTAAATAAATAATAGTATATTCTAAAATGTAGTTCTAAACAGTATTGAAAATAACAAACCCTGTCTACATGCGAAAATACAGATAAACCCTACAAATTTTGAATGAAGACATACAGAGATTTTTAAAGCCTTTGATCTTCTTTATATAGTGTTCCAAAAATGAGCAAAAGTAAATTATATTGTTTAGAAATACATAGGTGATAACAAAACTATAATGGAATGCAATAGACAAATTATCATAAAGTTATTGTAATAGGTACTTCTTTTTTTTTTTTTTAAAGATTTTATTTATTTATTTGACAGAGATAGAGACAGCCAGCAAGAGAGGGAACACAAGCAGGGGGAGTGAGAGAGGAAGAAGCAGGTTCATAGCAGAGGAGCCTGATGTGGGGCTCGATCCCACAACCGCTGGGATCAAGCCCTGAGCCGAAGGCAGACGCTTAACCGCTGTGCCACCCAGGCGCCCCAATGTAATAGGTACTTCTGGGAAGAGAACTTTATGGATTTGTGTTTGGAGTAGGATACATAATTTTATTTCTTGACATGAGTGATGGTTGTATGGGTGTTGATGTTACAATTATTCATTAAGGGGGATGCTTTTTTGAGTATATTTTCTATTTCATAGAAAACAAACATTTAAAATGAATGTATATTGAGGATACTGAAGGCAAATTATTATAATTAGAATAACAGAGTCAGGAATTTGAATGGTTTTGTTTAAAAGATTTTTTCATATTACATAGTGAAATTCCCAGTATGTCGGCCTTCAGTTTGAATTTACCTTGAATTAGCTAGCAACATTAACTAGCAATTTATGTTTTATAAATTCATGTTTATATATTTTCAATGATGTTGATAACAAAGTTAAGAATCAATACTATGTGCATTATATAGATGGGGAAATTGAAAAATATGAATAGATTTTCTCAAAAAACAAAGTCAGTGGGGGCAGCCTAAAGTGTTTTTTCTCTGGCTTATCTAGTGTTCCTTTAGTAAAAGAACTTGCATTTAGTTGGTGCTCAGTTAATGCATTATGAACTGATATTCTACTAACAAAAAGAAAATAAAATAAAGATATCAATCTAATTGCATAAACTTTTTAAAATTTTATTTTATTTAAATTCAATTCATTAACATATAGGGTATCATCAGTTTCAGAGGTAGAGTTAATTACACAATCTTCTATATGGTATTTGCTCTCAGTCTTTTCCTCCAATATATACTTCCTTGGGATAATTATGTATTTCTAAATTGTTTTCTTAAGTAATAAGAGCATGTAGTTAAATTTCCAAAGGGGTCTGAGTTTTTCTGGTCAAATTGGAAAAGATTCTGAAGTGAACCTGGATGGCACATGTGGTTTTATGCACCACCATGATTTTCCAACAGTGAATAAAATATCTTTATCACATGACTATGATTATTTAGTCTTTCTTTAGGATTCCTTTTCTGAAATTGTCTACAAACAAATCAGAATACATTATGCAATTTTATCCAATATGAGCTTGTTGCCATTTGACCATTCAACTCAACCAGAAGTTGACCAAGAATGAATATTTCATTCATATTTAATTAGAGGTAAAACACAGAAAGTCATTTTTACTCATCAATTGTTGACTGTAGCTTGGTAGATAATGACAAATTGTGATACTAAAGATTTATTTCCTAGCGATAGCTACAAATTTGAAGACACAGTATGACTATACACAAAAATTCAAATGTACCTGTTTATGAAAACATCTTCAAGGAAATCAAACATGCTTTGATTAGGCAGTTTAAGTTATCCATGTGCTGATGTACAAAGGTTTCCCCAAGGACTCCAATCTGATTGCTACCTAAATATTTTATGACACTTGGATTGATCAGGTTGTTCTAAAACATGATTATTCAAATTACTTTAGTTTTATCCAATAACTGAATAGTGAATTAATTATCATGCCATTTATAGAACATCTTTCACAAATGCTTCACTTTTCCTGGCTGTTTTTATATATCATGTGGAGAGATATGTAGAAGGAGAGAAAGATATGAAAGAATTTCTTATTTCAGGAAATTGTCAGTTTTTATTTTTTATTATTTTTTATTTTTTTAAAAGATTTTATTTATTTATCTGAAAGAGAGAGAGCACAAGTGGGGTGAGAGGCAGAGGGAGAAGCAGGCTTCCGGAGCCTGACATGGAGCTCGATCCCAGGACCCCGGGGATCGTGACCTGAGCTGAAGGCAGACGCTTAAGCGACTGAGCCGCCCAGATGTCCCAGGAAACTGTCAGTTTTTAATTATGAAAATTGATGCTGAATTTCTGAACCGAGGTTCAATATTTTAATAAAATATTATGAATGGATACATCAGAAAACATGCTACAGTTTGATTTTTTCCCCCTTTTACCTATCCTCCTACAGAGCCCTGGTAGCATCCAGGATAAAAAAGCAGCAAATCATCTATCACCAGCATTCTAGAAGTAATTTTGATAATGATTGAAGAAATATGACCCAAATTAAATGTGCTTTCTTGCCAAAAACTGCAGTTAGCTATGAAAGCAGTGTCTGGAATACATAAAGGTAAAGAAGGGTTCTTGTCAGCTTTCAAAGGCAGTCATCCCATTCAAAGACACCAGGGTGACAGACTCCTAGCTGAGTCAACAAGCACACCGTGTGAGAACAAACTCAGATTATTTATCCAGAGCTGTGTTTGTATTAAATCGGGATAAGCGGAGCCTTGGGAAAAATGGAGACAAGGAAAGGCTTTTTGGTTAAACTTCTTTGGAGAAGAGCAAATGCCATTTGTGTTCATTCTGGCAAATACCATCAAGTTGTGATGTTCAGAGTAGATGTGTTCAAGAAAAGATACTGCACACCAAAGAATGAACTCTTCACAGCATTACGAATAGCCCAAGAGTAATAATGGTGCTCTCGTTTTGTTCCTGTATGATTAAAACATTTCTTCAATTTTGAGTGGCAAGAGATAGAATTCTTGCTGGACTCTTCTTCATTAAAACTAAGGAGCTGTTCTTTGGCACGTGAATGGTTTCTTCTGCATGTTAATTATAATGTAAATGTGCAAGATCTAAAAAGAGAAGAGAAAAAGACTTTAGGAAAAGATATGCTTGCTTTATAGATATGTGGAAATTTATCACAGAAATCCATTTCGGAGAGGTTTTTTTTTGTTTTGTTTTGTTTTTCTTTGCAAATTAATTATTTTCCCCTGTTAGAGACATTAAACATCGTAATTACAGAACATGCTAGATAGATCCTCATTTCTTCATTCCCCAACCTTCTTGTGACAGCCACATCCCAGAAAAGACTTATTTGTGCTAAAGCAGGTGAATTATTTTCTTTACATTCATTTTCCAGTGTAATTTTACTCCCCTTTGGTAGTGAACTGTATCAATCTCAGGTTCTCATTAAAGGACAGATTTAGGCAAATCCATCATGTTAAGAACAGAGAACACACTCTTTTACCTTTGTAAATTTAAAAAGGTGCTAATGCATATCTCCTGAGATCAGAGACATAACTGTGGCTTCTCTCTCAATATTCTTCCCGTGCACGCTTATGTGATCTTACACTGTCCCAGTTCCCATAGGATGCCTTCAGACTAAAAATATATTGTGCTGTGGATACTTCGTCCTGAAGTAATTTTTAAAAATTATTTTTGTTCGCTATCTTTTACCGAGCATATTGAGGTCAGGCCTCTTAGCTGAAGCAAAGAACAGCACCCCACTGCAGATAATTCAAGTAATGGCATTCCCTAATACAGGTAGCTTAGGCAAAAGTTCACGAATTTTCTGAAAATTGTCTTACCTCTCCAATTTATTTGGCCTTGGAGCTATCATTAACTTGTGTGGAAAAAAGGCACCTATTTTCTTATGGTACAGGTATAAGTAATTTAGTGGGGAAAGAAACAAACATTTTTTTTGGTTTGGACAAAACATTACTGTAAGCTGTCCCCAAAGTGCAAAAGGGAGGATAGTTTAATGCACAGGAGATTCTGTTTTGAAATTATCATAAATTTTTGGCAAGGAAAATAAGTAAAGAAGGAGTATAGCTCTAAGATCTAAACATGATCACCAAGAATGGTAGAAAATTGAGATTAGTCCAATGAAATTTTAAATAGACTGTTACAAAATGAATGACGATTAAGTAATATAGCTCAGTAATCAAAAATCTTACTTTCGTGTTTTTTGTTTTTTTAGAAATTTACCAATACAGTCAACATTTTTGAGTATTAAATGTGGATAGTAGTATGGCTAAACCATAACAACATTATATTTTCACTGTTTCTCGTTTCAAAAATTTCTACCACATACATTGTCTCCAAAGGCTAATTCTGGCCTTTGGCATTCATTTGGAACTTATTGTAAAATGCTCAGTTATCTTTGTGTTTTGTTATCAGCTTGTAAATGTTTTGAGATTAGAAATTTATACTTATTTGTATGCCCTCCAATACCTGCTGGATGTTTGTATCTCTCAGAGAGGCAAAGTGTAGCCTGCATGCCAAATCGGGCCCACTGCTGTTTTTGTGAAGTTTTGCTGGAACAAAGCCAGACCCTTTATTTATAAGAACCGACCAAATTGGAGGTCAGGGGAGTAATCAGTCCTATTAATACAGCAGCTGACATTGTGCAAATATAGAAGAAAAGCTGGGACAACAGGATTTAACCATTCTGTGATTTCTCTCAGAAATACCATAAAGAAAACCTTTAATATATGAAAAGGGACTTGGGGGAGCATTTCAACTTTCTTAAAGACTTAAAGGAATATTCTTAGAGGAATATTCTTTGAAGAACATTTCCCTAGTGTCCCTATAGTTTGTTTTACTTATATGAGACTAATGACCTGTGTTCTTAATGAAAATTGTTGCTAGAGTAATTGAGGGAAATGGAAAGACAAGGATTCGATTCAGGAAACCAGAAGACATCACAAATACTGGAACGTTAAATGATGGGTAAGGACATTTGCACATCTCAGGGAATGATTCTGCCTGCTTGTGTGTATGTAGCTGGACATCAAGCCCACATTATGAAGTAGTGGGCCCCTGAAGTCAGGGTAATACAAGCTTAGAAAGGGTGAGTATTGCTGTAATTGTCAAAATCAACAGGAAAAAAATAGTCCTTGTAACTAATGAGCTAAGTTATGTGAAACTGAGGAAAGATTAGAGAAATCCAAAGTAATAAAACTATGGCAATGATGCATTCAAATTTGATTGACTTTTAAGGTCCCATGAAGCTCAGTAAAATTAAGAAAAAAAACCAAAACAGATCCAGGCATAACATTAAAAATATTCAGCCAACAACTTAGGTCCTCTTTTTTATTTACATGTTGACATTAAAGGCATAGGAAAGACCTTACTTCACAAATATACAGCCATTGTTTAAAGTAAGTAAAAGCAGAGAGCAATGTAGGGTTTGTTGATTTACTTTTCTTTTTCTTTTTGGGGGGGATTTTTCACGTATTTCGGTGAGATTCTTGTAAACTTCCCAGCAGTGATATTAACATGAAAGTAAGAGCAAAGAAACAGAATTAAAAGATCTTTTGCTGACCAGTCACATGAAAAACGATGTGTTTTCTAGTCTTAGAAAGAAGCACATTTCGTGACTTCCTATGCCTGAAATAGCATGGAACCTAATTTTAGTCCTCAGGGCAGACATCCGATTGGACTAAACCCACGGAGGAAATAACCTACAGTGCACAGGAATAGGCTGCAAATGGGGAGAGGGCAGAGATTAAGAGAAAGAAGGGCTATAGAAAAATGGAGGGGTGTTTTTCCTCTGCCCTGGTACAAACAACTTGCTTGTTTTTCCCTTTTTATGAAGATAGAAGAAAAAATAAAATGCCAGCTCAAAGGGGAAAAAAAAAATGAAAGGATTCTCCTGTTAAGATTCAATGGGGACCAGAGGATGCCGGTAAAGGATTTCAGCTATAATTAGTGTGATTAATGAAGAACAAGAGGAAGGATGCTACCCCAAAGGGACAGAGGAACGGATACAGGCCCTCTGTGTATCCCTGGGCCCAAAATTTTCCAGATTTCCTCCACAGATTGCCCGTGACCTGAGTCATATTTAAGAAACATGTATTATACAAAGGTTTCTTTTTCAGACAATATTGCACAGGTTTATTGTGTTTTGCTAACTTCTCTTGTGCAGAAATGTTTCCTATACTCTAGTTTCCCACACTGCAAATGGGGGAGTGCCAGGTTATTCGGTAACTTATATTTTCCCATCATTAAAGCTTCAGAGATAAAATAAGAAGCAACATTTAGGCACTAAGAAATATTAACCTGTTTATGCTGAGAAATAATTTGCTTTGCTATCTCTTGTGGAACTCAGGCGGAATTCCCACGTTCAATGCAAAGGTGGGGCTGATTAATTCCAGCACTTGACCCACTCTGATCATTATCTTTTCTTTAGAGTTTACACTTTGGTAAATATCCTGTCTCTGTATATGAACTTTACATACAAACTTTGATTGAATAATTTTCTAAATAATTTATTTTTTTTTTCTAAATAATGTACTTTAAACAAAACCTCCTCTCTCTTGCTTCGAATGAAATCCTAGTGAGAGTGATCAGCACGACCCAGAATCTTCCAGTTGTCTCCCAACCTCGCTCTTTCCCTGGAGATGGCGACCTCAGCACCAGGACGACTTCTAATTTTTGCAGGGCCCCGAACAAAAAATATATACGAAAGCTCACATATTTATATTTAATAATTAATTATTAATATACTTAAATACTGTAGTAAATTGATGTAATAAGCTGCTAAATTGTATATATTCTTTACTCCAATTTGACAAATAAAACTTTGTTAAATACACGCACACACCCCTCCAAATGTATAAACTGTGGTTGCGTATTAAAGAAGAACAAATTTAAGTATTACTGAACAAATCTGTATATAATTAATGAACAACCAAATTTTGGGTTAGAAATAAAATAACATTGCACAAAATTCATAATATGTTTACATAGTTCATAAGTTATTTTATTTCTTATACAAAATCGTTTATGAATTTGTTAGAGTCAAGGTTTTCTTATAAATTGGTGTTTAACAATAATAAGGTTATGACTCATTAAAGATGTTAGTTACACAAAATTTAAAAATAAAAGTGTAGTTATTTTAATTTTAATTTTTAAACTGTTATTTTATTCTAAAATATTAAAAGTTGCTGGTCAAAATTAAATGGAAAAAACAAATCCTAAGTAAAAATATCAAAAATTAAAAAAAAATTATTTAAGTGTAAATGAGTATTTCATGACTTTAATTTTTGAAAATGTAACTAAATCTTTTAAAATAAAAAATAGAATTACCATTCATTATCGTAAAGAGTGGTTTAGGAAAGAAATGTTAATTGGTGCTAAACTTAAAAGAAATTTGGGTAAGGAGCAGGATACTAGGGTCATCTTATATTGTTCTCTCACAGATTCCTGAAATTTGCATGACAAAAAAATAGTAACTCTGTGATGGAGAAATTGGAAATCCCTAGACCAAATGATTAAGCTGAGCATTACCAGTGAGAATCAAATGGACGTTATATGCCACCAAGATGATGTTCTAAGACGGAGCCGCCTCTATACCGTATTCCATGTGGGAATGCCTAAATTGAATCTCATCATGGGGCCACATCAGAGAACCCAAATTGAGGCAGGTTCTGTTTCAGAAATAAGGGCAGGCAGTAATCTTCAATAATGTCCACGTTATTACATTATTACATTAAAGACACAAAGGCTGTGGAAATGTACAAGATTTGCAGAGATGAAAGACACTCAGCAGTCAAATGCACCTGACCCTAGACTGGGTACTCTCCATCACGTAGTTTCTTCTATGTCCAACGTCTTTCTCTCTCCTTTCCTTCTGTTGTTTCCATTCTGGGTATGTCAGTGCACACAATGGAGTCACGCATTTCTCCGAGGCTCTTTTTGGTGTTCTTCCTTTTTCCTCTCTGTTCTTCACATTGTGTGGCCTCTATCAAGACATCTTCAAATTCACTGGTTCTTTTCTTTTGCCTGCTCAAATCTTCTGTTGGGTCTCTCTAGTGAATTTTTCATTTTAGTTATATTTTTAATTTCAAAATTCACCTTTGGTTCTTTTTCATATTTTCTATCCCTTTATTGATATTTTCTATGCAATGGGAGATGGTCGTCATAGCTTCTACTTTCTTTTTTTTTTTTTAAAGATTTTATTTATTTATGTCACAGAGAGACAGCCAGCGAGAGAGGGAACACAAGCAGGGGGAGTGGGAGAGGAAGAAGCAGGCTCATAGCAGAGGAGCCTGATGTGGGGCTCGATCCCACAACGCCGGGATCACGCCCGGAGCCGAAGGCAGATGCTTAACTGCTGTGCCACCCAGGTGCCCCTCTACTTTCTTTTTTAATTGAAGTATAATTGACATACTTCTGTTACTTTTTTAAACAATTTCCTTTAGCTCTTTGAACCTATTAATAACAACTGCTTCAATGTCTTTGTCTCGTAAATCCCACAGTTTCTCTTTTTTTTTTCCCCTTTGTATTTTTTTTTCCTTTCCGTGCCCCATAGTTTGTTTTTGATTTGGTTTTTTTTTGGGGGGGGGAATGGCATTTTAAAAAATAGATTTTTGCAATGCTGGGGGCTGATACCCCTTTCCACCTCTCCTCTCCCATGGATTGTTGTTGGTGTGTATTTGCTCATTTATTTAGTAACTTGGCCAGATAAATGTAGTGAATTTATTTCCCTGCAGTTTGAAGCCTCTGGTGTCACTCCTCGGAGAGCTCAACTTTGGGCTTATGCACAGTCAGTCTGCAATGGCAAAGGTTTTAGCAGGGATCTGATTTTTTCTTTCCCTGATCTCTCCATTATGCTGTCTGCCTTTATTGTGCTCACATCCAGGTGTTAGGCTCCGCTAGTTGGTGGCTGTTTGTCCTGATGTTTCTGGCGATGCCTTGAGATATAAATTGCTCCAGTCCGATCCAATCACATCTGGGTCCTTTGCAAAGGTCATTCTGTGGGCCAGTCTTTGAGGTTTGTTTTGACAACAGGAGGTCTAGGTCTCTCTGATAAACTAGCTGCCCTACAGTTTAGCTGTTGTTCTCATTAGCTATAGCCTATTCTTAATTGCTGACCAACAAAATACCCACAAATATCCATTGTTACAGGGATCACTGTTAGGCTTGAACTTTTCAACAATGTTTCAATTCAATTCATTATTTTGGGCAAAGCTTTGAAGCTTGCTCTTATGTTAGGCCTCTCCCACTGAACAGAATCTCTGAGCCACTGCTCAGGGGCAGGAAGCAAGAACAGTTGTCACCGGCAAGACCCCCTAAACTCAGGAAACTCTTAGAAGCTTCCGCCTAACTAGCAATTTTATCTTTTAGAAACTTACTAATGAGTTGCTAAAACAGAAGAAACATTTTAGTATGACCCCAGGAGGACGCCTGCACGGATGAATTATAAAATGCTGGACAGTTACCTTAGCCTCATTATAAGGTTAAAATCCAACCTCCTCCGCCCCGCCCCCCGCCCCCCGCAGGAGCAGCAGCTATATTAGCATAACAGACATGTACAGACAGGCACGTTTTTGGAGTGTACTTGTGCAACTTTATGCCTGCCCGTTATATGTGATGATGCGGCCTCCCCCTCCCAATATTCATCTTAAACCCTAATTAAAGGAGCCTGCCTAGTCCTGTTGGGAGGCTCACGGATTTGAATTTATTCCCCGTGGTCTGCTGCCAATAAAGGTGACTCTGTGGGGCAACTCCACGTGGTGTAGTCTATGTTTGTAACTCACCCAGGAGCGGGACCCACACGGGTTCGGTAACACAGTGACCCACTACTCTCAGAGTAGCACCCTTGCTTTGTGATTGGAGCGCTGTGTGGGGAAAGTAACTTCTAGTGCTTACAGATTATCTTACCCAATATGGTACCTCCACCCTATGAGTAATCTGTGGTAAGGGCAATCAAAACCCAGTATTTCTGGCCTTCCACACCTGTGGTAAGCCTCTGGTTCATGAGTCAAATCTGGGTGGAGAAAAGGAGTTCCTGGCCCCTTGGCCTCATTCACTTGGAATTTAGCTTCTATAACATGTAGCTGGGGGAATGAAAAGTGATGGTTCACCACCCATCCCAGAGAAATACCTTAACTGGGAGCTGGACAGAAAGGAGTCCCATTTTCTTGGCCACATTGTCTCCAAGTGGAGTTTCCATTAGTCTGAGCTATGTGTGTGTGGGTGGGAGACGAAGTGTGACTCACGTGCTACTGAATGCTCTTACCGTTTAGTAGATTTTTCTGAATCAATGTTTCTTCATTTATTGTATACACTTCGAATAATTTCCAGAAAATAAATTTGCATTGTTAAGAAACAATCAACAAGTAATGATTATTTCTTAGGGGAACTGGTCCACAGAGCTCATGCTATAATTCTGGTACTGGAATCATATCAGATCTCTTTAACTCAAATATCTGTCTTTGTAATTATTTAATTTTTCAATATATTCATCTAGTCATACAGCAGCTACTTCTTGACAATCTTTGAGCATGACTCTGAATGAAGGAACAAATGTGGCAGAACAAATGTTAATATCTGAAGCTAAGCATATATAATGTTTCCATAAAATAACAAATAAATGGTCTTTATGAAACTAAATGTTGTCTTATTGATATATTTCCACTGAAATCACTGACAAAATAAAGAAAAAATAAATCCATAGGAAGCATAACGCAGAGGTTAAGAACACAAGGATTGAAACAAGAGGATTCTTTTTTTTTTAATCCTAAATCTGGCCCTTAATGGCAAGTTAGTTGACCTCCCTTTGTCTCTGTTACCATATCAATACAACAAAAACAATAACATTATCTACCTTACAGGGCTTTTGTGAGTTAATATATAAAACACAGAGTAGTCATTGGCATAGAGTAATTTTTATATAAATATTTACAATTTATTTTTAATAATGAAGCCTACATGATGGAATTCAATCTGTGTGTACAAAATAACTCCATAAGTATTTCTCTCTTCAGTACCAATTGCTTACACTAAGCTCACTGTGGCTGTTAAGGCAATTAAAAATGTGATTGTTAAGGACAAGAGTTCTTCGTAAGCTCAAAAATCAAGTAATTGCAAAGAAAAGCTACCTTGAGACATTGCTACTCTTGTCTTAAATGCGTCCTTATTTTTTTAAAACCTATAATTAACTTATAATTATTCCTGAAGTCAAATATCTTCTATGGTCTATGAAAAGAAATAGTTTTCTAAATTTTAGATATTACATTTTAACTTTAAAAATTCAGTTATATTTTCCAAAATGCATTTAGCATCTACAATATCCATGCTCATATATTGTGTTTTGTTAAACAACTTTTCATCCAAGAAACAATTTAATTGAAAAAAATCAAGCCAGGGCTCCCTGCTCACCAGGAAGCCTGCTTCTCCCTCTCCCGCTCCCCCTGCTTGTGTTCCCTCTCTCGCTGTCTGTCTCTCTCTCTCTGTCAAATAAATAAATAAAATCTTAAAAAAATTAAGAAAAAAATCAAGCCAGGCCTATTCCTATCATGTGAATCTGTATAGTTCCTAATCATCACACTGGAGATTAATTACATGTCTACATAGGTGGAATCCCATCCTACCAGATTCCTTGGGAAGAATAAACCTGCCATCAACTTACTACTGGGAGGATTTTAGAAGTGGAATCTGGAAACTGCTGTGTTTTAGGCTTATGCCACAAGTTGTGGATCCAGAGTAGGTGAGCTCTCTCCTTTAGGTGTCACATAAAAATCTGGGGAAGTAATGAAACTAAAGAAAACAAAGAACAGCAGTTGTGTTGAATGCATCTGCTTCTGGACTGATTTGAAAAGTTTGGCAACAAGGTATAGAGGTATTCTCTTTTTGCAATATTGGTCTTCCTCAGTTGAATATACTTTCTTCCCTTTGTGAGTTCTCTTGAATGTGTCTACCGTTCTAATTAGGGGTACCACTATTCCACTGTCCTTTGCTTATTAAGCTTTACAACTTCAAATGCCTCCTTTTGAGACTATTCATTAATGATTAATATATTTTCCTCTTTCATAAAGAACTTAGAGACATCATAGGGAAGTGGAAGGATAAATGGATTTTAGAATAAATATATATGCAGTTTCAAATCCTGGCTATGTACTGACAGTTTTGGTTGATAATACATGTTCCTTCATTAAGAGCTAACAAGGAAAGATAAGATCATATTAGAATAAAAATCATTTCAGAAAGAAAGTCTTGATGTGATGAGCACTGGGTGTTATATGTAAGTGATGAATCATTAAATTCTACTCCTGAAACGAGTGTTACACTAGATGTTAACTAACTAGAACTTAAATAAAAAATTTTTTAAAAAAGGAAGAAGGTCTTGCATTGAACATAAAATCTTCTAAAAACCAAAACGTATAAGGCAGTTGAAATCAGAATCTGCCATTCTCCAACTCACTACAAATGAAAACAGGTTTAACTGGAGCATGGGCCCTATGTGGTGAAGAGGACCCTAGAGAAAAAAGGCCAAGGATTAACCACGAAATACATGATAGACTGTTTCTGATGTTTTGGTCCTTGTTTTACCTGGTAGTTTTCTTTATTAATTCTTACAGCTTAAATTAACTAACTTCTTTTATTAAGGATTGAGTAAATATTTGATTTAATGGTTTAAATATAAGCATAATTTAAAAAAATAATATTCTCGATTTCTGTTCCTAAAGCTGATTCTGTCTAAATATCATGCCACTCTTACTTCTCAGAAAAAGACACATGAAGTGAATACGTGTTTTTCAAGAGGTTTAGTCTGGAGGAAGAAAAACTAGCCTCTATAGAGAAACTTCAAAATGTGATGAAAAGTTCCCCAACAAAGTAGAAAAAAGATTTGTAAAATATGTAAAGAATTTTCACTGTGTGGGGTTCAGTCAGTTAAGCATCTGAGTCTAGATTTTGGCTCAGGTCATGATCTCAGGGTCATGAGATGGAGCCCTGCATAGGGCTCTGTGTTCAGCAGGGGGTCTGCATGGGATTCTCTTTCCTTCTCCCTCTGCCACTCCTCCCGTTCACCATGCCCTCTGTCTCTCTCCAAAAAAATAAATAAATCTTTTTTAAAAAAAGAATTATCACTGGGTGGATAAATAGTTGAGTGATTTATAGCATCCATTTCTCTCTTAGGACAGAAGAGTTTGGCTGAAGAATCTTTCTAGCTTATTGGTGCATGACTGTCATCTGCCAGGGCCATAGAGTCACATTGGATTGGGACACCACCAAAGAGTTATCCTGATTTTATACCTGAAAAGATGTAGAAAAAAATATTTACTGTGTGTTTAGACGATGTTTCTAATTCTCTTTTTGAGTTCTGTTATACCTACTTTTATTAAAAAACATTTGACTTCTTCAATAACAATGTTTACTGTGAAAATGATCTTAGAATTAGAACCCTACCTTTCCATGGGCTTCCTTCTTGTCTCTTAGCTTTGTCAATAGTAATAACAACTGTTTTTTCTAAAACATACACACACAGCAAAATCTGTTCTGGCTCTGTGAAACCATTTAAATTGTATGTTTTGCAGTTTTAAAAGCGTTATTTTTACAAAATTTGTCCAGGAAATTGACAGATGCCTGAGAAACATTTACATGATCTCTGAGTGGAAATAGAATATGAAATTCCTTCAGCTATCTAAATATTTATTTTTTACCCTAAATTAAAAAAGTAGTTTGAGATTGCATTCAGCTTCCTTTTAATTAGTGCCTATGTATTTATTCAGAAATCAATTTTTCCTTTCCTTCTCCAACTTGATAACATGTCTTGCTTGCAGCTGGCACAATTAGATTTCACTAAAAAGTAGATATAGTGGAATTCTCTAGGCTGTTCATCAGCCCTGACAGACTTCAATATATAACCAAATGTTTTATAAAAATCAGTATCCTACTTGAAATTTGCCTGAATATCATTATGTTATTATGACATCACCAACTAAATTTTATAGCCTAAAAAACTGTTAAACACAGCAAATCTAAAAAAAAAAATCATTAATATATGGTCCTTTTCTTCTTCTGTGTATGTGCACATGTGAGTGTGTGTGTGTGTATTCTTTCCTTCTCTAGGTTTCTGTACTAGTATATTCATAAAATTATGCAACATATGGACAAAGAAAATGTTTTAAAAAATTAAAATATTTTCCCATAGGAAGGAAGGCAAAGAAAGTGTCTTTGACAGATGGTCCACCTACATACTGTATGGCCCTTCCATTATCATTCTTTTTTATCATGAATCCTATCACATGAAAACCATCATTACAGCTCCGGACATTTAATTTTGAGAACTGGTAAACTGTTGTAAATATTAGTCACTTGCGAAATAGCCTTAACATAATGAAGCATTAATTTTCCTTTTTGCAAGTTCATTACATGCTGGTGAATTCTCTTCAAATCTATGTATGGAAGAATAACTGAGCATCTGTCTGAAACAAAATCATTGGGCACAATAGATGTAAGCTTGATTTAAAAATATCCTTACATGAAAAACAAACTTTTGGTTTTATGATTTTCCATGACTTCATGTGAATCATCCCTCCATTTGTGTATGTAATTTCTATGTCCTCCAGAGTGTTTCTTAAATTCTCTACAGTGTTTCAACTAAATGTATATTTAGGGCCTCTTTGAGCAAATTATGTGGGAGGCAGTTACACTTTTATGTGGCCTTCTCAGCAGTTTTCAGTACTTTTCTCACCTAAACACATCTAAGGGACATAATAAACACCCAATTCATATGAGAACCTATGGCATTGCCCATGCTCTCTTAACTGGGGAGATATGTGTCTGAGAGACTTAGAAATTCCAAAGATGAAAAAAAATGTTTAGGAAATGAAAATTACCCAGGAGACTCATATGCTTCTTTTTGTAAAGGCACAGAGGTAACACACTTTATAGTTTCTCTGCCATCCACCACCACCACTACCATCACACACACACACACACACACACACACACACACACACACACACACACACATTTGGGATGTACTATTTTAGATAACCTAGTCCAGTACCTTCTAAAATAATAGGGAAGAATCAAAGTCCTAGAGAGGCAAGAATGACTTGCCAAAGGACATCAATTTAATTAATATTCCAGAAAACTTTTTTTAAGTATTTTATTTATTTATTTGACAGAGAGAGAGAGACAGCCAGTGAGAGAGGGAACACAAAGAGGGGGAGTGGGAAAGGAAGAAGCAGATTCCTAGCAGAAGAGCCCAAACACGGGGCTCGAACCTAGGACTCCGGGATCATGCCCTGAGCCGTAGGCAGACGCTTAATGACTGAGCCACCCAGGTGCCCCAATATTCCAGAAAACTTTCATCCCCAAATCATTAGGCTATTATGTTTGAGCTAGAAGTAATATTTTAATTCATGTTGAAGCTAGCATCTTTGTCAGTTCAACTGATGTGTTTTTTTAGTTTCCATTTCTTCCTATCTCCTACTCATGATATTTTATTTAGAGTGAATGCTGAAAATAATGTCATACTGAGTTGAAAACTTGTTTTATTTAACCTTAAACTAATTTTGGGGAAATAAAAGAAATAATCAGTAAATAATTAGTTAATGAAATGAATTAATTTAATTACCTACTTATATTGCTATTTTTAACATTTATTGTGAAAAAGTGTATTTTTAAAGCGATTGCTTCTCTGTAGCCCTCTGGTTTCCTTGGACTGGGAACTTCTCTAAATATACTCTTGGCTAGATTCTGCCCTTTCACTCAGTCTTTCTCTGGAAAGATTAGGCAAGAACTAGCATTTATAGCTCTGCTTTGCTCTTTGCTTTTGGAAAGAAGACTGCCTCAGAAGACAAATATATTCTTCCCTTCCCATGTTCTAAGTCTTATTGGTGGGTCCTTCCTTGTGGGTACTCTTGTTATTGGTACATCAGTGGGCAGTGTTGGCAAACTTGGTAGTTCTGGTAGCTGGCTTCCTTGACTTTTACTCTGAACTATGTTCTTCCATCTGGCTATTCTAAAAAAAAGGGGGTGCAGGTGGGTAGATGTTACTTTGACTCTCATCCACTTTAATTTTTTGGTATTATCTTTCAGTATACATGAGAAAGCATGTGTCTTTGAAGTGCCTCTGAGGACTCAGCAGAAATATGAAGAGACGTTTCAGAGTTAAGATAAACATATTCTGAAATTGAGCAGTATGGAAGACATACACCAAGGCATACAGGCAGGAGTTACAACATTTGAGTCAGGTAGATCTGACACTGGCTGTTTAGCCTTAGGTACATTATTTACCCTTTTGAACCTCAGTTGTGACAATAATAAAATAGAAATAATACTACTTACTTCACAGAGTCATGAGAAGAATTTGATAACCTTCTGTGGCTGGTGCATAGTAGGTACACAACAAATGGTAGGTCCTACTAATGATACGTGAAGGTAAATCTGAATCCTCTGGGATTGAAAATTAACTTATTTACCAGACAAAAGTCCACATCAATATTATCTCAAATTCCTAGCCTATAGGTGTAATATATCGAATTAGCAAAATTCGAGCTTTATGGCCAATTCAACTAAGTATAGAAACATTATCCTGAAGAAACATGGCCTTATTTGGGAATCCATCAGTAGAAGAGAGAATCTTAAAATTTGCAGAAACAAAACAGATTGGAACATCTGGTCCATGGAACTCACGAGACATCTGGAAGAAAAGGATAAAATTTCATTCCAGATGTGTAAACATGCAGATACATGTTTTATCCTCTTATTTTGTTTTTAGTAACTTTTCCTAAGAAATTATACAGGAAAAATATGTGGTGTGTGCTGTCATCAGCTAGCAGTTTGATGACTTATTGTTAAACTCCATATCTGTGATTAAACTTACCACTAGAGGAAACTTCTTCAGCTTTCTATTCACTAAAAACAAAGTCCACATGGTAGTTTTATTTTTTAGTAATTTTAGTAGTTTTTTTTTTAAAGATTTTATTTATTCATTTGACAGAGAGAGAGACAGTGAGAGAGAGAGAGAGAGCACAAGCAGGGGGAGCTGCAGGCAGAAGGAGAGGAAGTAGGCTGCCTGCTGAGCAAGGAGCCCAATGTGGGGCTCAATCCCAGGACCCTGCGATCATGACCTGAGCCCAAGGCAGACGCTTAACCTACTGAGCCACCTAGGTGCCCCTAGTATTAGTAGGTTTTTGAGGAATGGCCATATTATTTTCCATAGTTGCTGCAGCAATTGACATTTCTACCGATTGTGTGTAAGAGGCTTTTGTTCTTCTCCACATCTCTTCAATATTTTTCATCCTTTGTTGTTGTTGTTGTCTGATAATAGCTAATCTAATAGTGTGAGGTAATATTTCATTGTGGTTTTGGTTTGCATTTCCCTGATAATTAGTGATGTTGATTATCCTTTCATATACCTCTTGACCTTTGTTTGTCTTCTATTCAGTTCCTTTGCCCACTTTTCAATTGAGTTATTTGGTTTAATGTGACTGAATTTTAGGAATCCCTTATACATTTTGAATATCAATTCTTTAACAGATAAATGGCTTGCAAACATTTTCTCCCATTGCATAGGTTGTGTTTTCCTTTCGTTTCTCTTTTTCTCTGCTGTATAGAAACTTATTGGCTTAATTCCATTCATCTATTTTTGCTTTCGTTGCCTGTACTTTTGGTCTAAATCCAAGAAATCATTGCCAAGGCCAATGTTAAGAAGCTTTTTCCCTAGGAGATTTCTTCTAGGAGTTTTATGGTTTTGGGTCTCACATCTAAGTCTTTAATCCATTTTATTTATTTATTTACTTTAAAGATTTTATTTATTTCAAATAGAGACATAGATAGCAAGAGAGAGAGCACAACAAAGGAGGAGAGGGGAGTCAGATGTGGGGCTTGATCCTAGAATCCTACGATCATGACCTGAGCTTAAGGCAGGTGTTTAAATGACTGAGCCACCCAGGCACCCCATCTTTAATCCACTTCAAATTGATTTTGTGTATGGTGTAAGATAAATGACCAATTTTATTATTTATTTATTTATTTATTTATTTTGCATATGGATAACCAGTTTCCCCAACACCATTTATTGAAAAGACTTTCCTTTCCCCATTGTGTGGTCTTGGAACTCTTGTAAGAGATCAGTTGACCATATGCGTGTGGGTTTACTTCTAGACTCTCTATTCTGTTCCATTGGTTTATGTATGTTTTTATGCCAGAACCATACTATATTTAAAGAAATTGAAATCAAAGTTCTTAAAGAAATATCTGCACTCATGTTCATTGCATCATTATTCACAATAGCCAAGACATGGAAGCCATCTAATTGTCCTTCAAGGGATGAATGGATAAAGAACATGTAGTATTTACAACAAAATGATATTATTCAGCCTTAAAAAAGAAATACAAATCATGGCATCATGCAATAACCTGGACGAACGTGGAGAATATTATATAACTGAAATAACTGAAATAAGCCAGTCCCCAAAAGACAAATGCTGTATGATTCCACTTGTATTATGAAACTAGAATAGTCAAACTCATAGAAGCAGAGAGTAGACTGGTGGTTGCTGGAGTCTGGGGGTAGGAAAATGGAGAGGTATAGCCAAATGGTACAAAGTTTCAGTTATACAAGATGAGTAAGTCCTGGAGATATAGTGTACAACATAATGCCTATAGTTAACAATACTGTAATGTATACTTAAACAATTGTGAAGAAGGTAATCTCTTATGTTGTGTTACTATTACAAAAATAAATAATAATGGTAATAATAAAAAAGAGGGTGAGAAAAAACTTTCAGAGGTGACAGGTTTATGGCATAGATCGTGGTGATGATTTCATGGGTATACAATTATCTTCAAGCTCTAAGTTGTATACATTAATTATGTATAGCTTTTTGTATGTGATAAATACATACACACATGTATACCTAAAAATTTAAGTCTAAGAGTCCTCCAGATTTGCTAGTAATGGAACTATACTTCTATCTAGTTATTAGCTTGGCTTATGTCAATACCATTCCTTCTTGAAATAGTTTTTTAACAGATTTTTTAAGTTATAATTCCAATACCATATATTGGACCATGTGTAGTGTACAATTCAATGGTTTTGAGCATATTCAAATATGCCACTTCAGGCAATATTTTGCATGAATTAATTATGTAGACACGTAAAGCATATACTTACTTGGCCTTTGGTTAATGGTGACATCAGTCATCCTATGGAAGATCCAATTTTGTTTGTGATTTTTGTGTATGTACTCTATACTAATGCTTTGTCAAACTATACCAAGGCTTACCCAAAAATGTGTTGTTACTTTTATGAAGAAAATATAAAGGACAAGTTGTAGAGTTAAGTTCAAATAGTCAAGCCTATAATCAGTTCTTATATACATAGTTAACTAAATAATCATGCAATGAAATGTTGAAATGTTCTTTCACTGTTCTTAGAGATTTTCTTCATAAGGTAACAGCGAGTACTAGAGTTGTCAGAAGAAAAATAGTTTTTGCTGAGGCTAAATTTATCCCGATATAATAGATCAAACTGAGAAGTTTATACTGTCAGGTTATTAGTACTACAGGCTCATAACATTTTGAGGAAATGAGCAAGAGAAACAAAAAGAAAATATGAAGTCAGGAAAGTGATCTGTCATTTAAAGGTTGCAGTTAATGGAACTCAAAGTTGCCTAGAATGCATGCAAAGGAGTTTGAGCCCATTCAATCATAAAATAGCAAGTAAAAAGTATGGCCCACTCTTAACAACGTTATGCAGTATTCAAAGAATGTATTTTTTTTCTTAGAACTTCTTGGGTGGGTTAATAGTTAAATGAAAGAAAATGTCGGGGGCGCCTGGGTGGCACAGTGGTTAAGCGTCTGCCTTCGGCTCAGGGCGTGATCCCAGCCGTTATGGGATCGAGCCCCACATCAGGCTCCTCTGCTGAGAGCCTGCTTCTTCCTCTCCCACTCCCCCTGCTTGTGTTCCCTCTCTCGCTGGCTGTCTCTATCTCTGTCGAGTAAATAAATAAAATCTTTAAAAAAAAAAAAAAAGAAAGAAAATGTATGTAATTGAGAAGGTGAAAGAAGACAAGAAATAAAAAGTAAATATATCAAAAGAAGACTTAGTAAAATTAAAAAAATAAATCATGTAGTAACTATTGAGTTTATATACTTTCATTTTTTAAATAAAGGGATAATGATAACATTGGAAGTCCTAGTCACAGACACAAGAACGTTTAGCATTGAAAATGAAGTTTTCATTAAATTAAGAGACTAGTTTCAGGGTTTTTTTGCCCCCTTTCTTCAATGCTAAATTAATTTTTAAAGATAATATAATAATGGGATATTTTAAATGTTTCAATATTTTACTAGTGATACAAATGTAATAAAATAGACAATTTGGATTATTAGTAAGATGCAAAATCACCAAAAGAATATCTACTCTTTACAGCATTTAAAATTTCTACTTAAACATAATTATATCAGGAATTATTTAGAATACATAGATAGATGATAGATTGATGATAGATAGATAGATAGATAGATAGATAGATAGATAGATGATAGATAGAGCTGCAGATAATGGAATGTGTTAAATAATTCTCTTTTCCCAAGATACATTTGAAATAGTTTTCTAACAGTAACTTATACAATATCTATGAGTACTAATGGGAATTTCAGTCTACTATTCTATATATTCAAAATCAAATTCTTTTCTTCTAAGTCCATTTAAAATATGTAAAAACAATCAATAACTTCAATCAGTACAGTGTCCTTCTGCCCTTGACAGAGCATCGCAGCTTATAAGATTGGATTTTCTCATTCAAGATATCTAATGAATGTGCATATTTCACTCCTAGCTATGAAAAAGCCATGTGTCCATAATTGGAGAAAAAATTTAAATATACTGTAACATGTTTTTAAAAATTAAATTGTTTTCTAACTTTTGAATATGTCATTTCCTTCTAGACTGCTCTTTGTACATACTCCATATAATGGACATAAGTTACCATTATGAATTTTCAAATAACCAATATTTATAAAACAAACATAGGTGCAACATTAAGTTTTTATCAGGAATTCTGTTCTTTCAAGCAGTATCTCTTCTTGTGGGACTTTACTCCTTTCTTCATCTTATATACATACACCTTTAGACAACCTATTTGTGTTAAGAACCAGAGCCAATATCTTGGCGACAAAGACCACCTTATTAAGGAAATGAGCAGGTCTTATCTATCTTATCTATCTAGAATATATATTTTAAATATATAACATATGTAAATATACTATATTAACAATAAATTGGGCAAGATACCTGCTATATAGTTATATAGTTTATATAGTTTGAATTAAGCATTTTCTTTGACTAAAATATTGAATTATTTGAGTTAATTAGCTATAATTCAAACCATGGATGGTAACATTGCACAAGAGCATTTGTCATTTTATCCCAAGAGTATTCACAAGCTGTTTTTAGAATGGGGAGAGTTGAAGGAAATCAGAAATATCAGCCAGGAGATTTTTACAGTAAATCAGGTCAATTTCAAATTAAGTAATTTCTGTTGGGCTTGGAGAAGATATGAAGAGAAATACTGCAAGGATAAAATTGATGGAGCTTGCTCAGTGCTTTTATGTGAGTAATGGGTCTTAGGTGATTGGTTGGGTCCCAGTTTAAACAGTGTCAAATGCCTCTAGTGATTGATTGGTACACAAAACAGGTCATTAATTTGATGATTCTAAATCATTAGTGACTAATACAAGAGCAGTTTCAGTACAATGAGAGATGAAGAGCAAAGTACTTAGAAGAAACTAGATGAAATGAGCTGGAATATTCTTTATAAATAACTGATTTTAAAAATATGAACTAGAGCATATTTGTGGGTTTTTTTTTAAGATTATTTATTTATTTATTTATTTTTGTGAGAGAGAGAGAGTGAGCACAAACGGAAGGAAAGGCAGAGGGAGAAGCAGATTCCTTGCTGAGCAGGGAGCCCAATGCGGGGCTCCCTCCCAGGATCCTGGGATCATGACCCGAGCCAAAGGCAGACGCTTAACTAACTGAGCCACCCAGGCGCCCAAAGATAGAGCAAATTTGAAGAAAAGTAAAGATGGAGGAAAGATTTCTTGGGGGTCTGGGATGCTGCTTCCTATTTTGCATATTTCTTATCAATAAGTACTGGTTATCATGCATTCTTAATAGTATTCAAAGCTAAAATTTTTGTAAGACAATGCCTATAAGATTAAAACATATGAAAAGAACCCCTGCTCACTTTCTATTTTATTTTTGTTCTCCAAATTATCTCCGTGTTTTACCAATTTAGTAGACTTTCAGTAAAGGGAAAAAACTCTAACTTGTTACCTAAAGCTATTTGACTATCCAGGCATTTGCTTGCCATTTTGTTATGGGAGGGCAGGGGGAAATTACAATAAGAAACAAATATACAAGGTTATGATATCTATCACCCTGTATAGAATCAAAATATTGTGCCAGATTGGTTTTAATTGTAAAAAGAAATGCTCGAAAAATGAAAGGGTCTAATTATTTATCTTCACCCATTTTGGGCAATGTTTAGGTAAGTTAATTCTTAAGTGGAGAGCCTCAAAAGAGAGCCAGGATGTGGATATGTGGTTGAGTTTGGGGAAGAGATCAATTACTCTTATACATTATTTCTGAATATATTCTAAACAAGCATATTTTTCATAAAAAACTATATAAAGTTAATTTTTTGTACATATATATGTAGGTACTTTAAAGAGTGTTATTTCTATAGACAAGAAATTTAGTGGAGATGTTAAGTCCAAAGTGATTTACAAACTGTATAGTTATGGAATTTAGTGGAAATATAAGTCCAGAATGCTTTTTAAACTATGAGATTAAGTATATCATCAATATAATTGACCACAACTTAAAAACAATAGGATTATTGGCCCTAACGCTGTCTAACATTTCATTTAAAGCATAACCAATATTTTCTTTTTTTCATTTTCTCCCGTGTTGACTTATTTTTACAGCTATAAAGGTAAAAATGGAAAATGCATCAATTCCACATTTTTTTTAGTTGAAGATCGTGCTCTGTCTTACTCTAGAGGCAATAATCATATTTTATCTGCCTCATATCTGAGTTGTATCTTAATATAGCAAGAAAAAAATGATGCCCTGAAAGAAGCAGGTGTTTACATAGCGAGTTTTACCTGATCTCCTATTCTATATTTCTTAAATTTAAAATGATAGGTTTTCATTAATATTATCCACTCTCCTTTATTTTCAATATGAAGGCAGAAACCTCCTGGTATAATGAAACAAGGCAAGTATTGGTGCATAAGGCTTAAGAAAATTTAATATAGTTTATTTTTTTATCCATTCCATTTTATATTCTAGGTATAAGTACATATTTATTAGGTAAAAACACATAGGTTAAAGTTAACAACACTTAGAAAACAAAAATGTAACCTAAAAATTGTCATTGATAGTAAAAAAAAATGATGGAAGTTTATATTTTTTGAAAAACAGTTGATTTAATTATTTCCCATGAAGAAGTAGTTAATAAATCAGGCAAACATCTTTTTTTTTTTTTACCACAAATATGTCACTACATCCTTATGTCTTTGTGAAATGCTGATTCATTTTTCCCCAGAGTAGATGTGACCATTTCCTTCAAACATTTTCTAAAATGCTTGTGCAAATATAATTTTCTCCAGCCTGGTATTCGGATTTGTATTTTTTTGATACGATTTACCATGAACTTATTTCTCCCAAACCTCTTCCTGTTTGTATTGTTCCCATCTCTACCTTGAACCTATGTAGAATAGAAAGACACAGGCAATGTAACTCCTATGATCTGTCCCCCAGGAATAGCTGTACTAGGATCCAAAGACAGGGAAATATTTCATCAAACATGCTCAGGGACAATTCTGGCAAATATGAAGACAACAAAAGGAATGCATTTTATAAAAATAAAAATGGTCTCAGAACTTGTATGATGTAGTTTCAAATATGAAGGATGTTTCATATCAGAGTGGATGGTTTCCATTCTAACTATAATTTGTGCTGATAATGTTTTAAAAATCAAAGATTACAGGAAAGCATGCTATATATCCTCTTTTCAATATTGACATTTCAATGGAGACAGCATTTCAAAAATCGAAAACACAGAAAAGCCAGTAATGTATAGAAAAATCTAGTTTTACCAGAATATCAAGTGCTTCCTGGATGTACCTATCACATGCAAAGTGAGCACTCCATAACCGGCATTAAACTCTGATCTTATTATTTAAACAGTAATAAAAGGACTCCTCTCTCTATATATTTTCCCCTTGATATTAATATGACAGTCTTCTGAATGTGGCTATAATGGCAAGATCTTCAGATCTTCAGATTCCATAATTCTAATGTTCTTATTTTTTAAAGCACAGGAAGGGTCTCAACAATAGGTCAGAGCTAGGACGTCTTGCACCAAAGTCCAATCATGTCCACGGAATTATAATTTTGCTTTTAGCAGGACATTTGTGTGTGACACAACAAAAATCTTCTAAAGGTTATATAGAAAAATAAATGTCCCTAAGTCACTAGGTCATTTGTTGAAAAAAGATCAGAGAGGGCACTTGCTATGATGAGAACACAACTTGCTACAGAGCCGGAGTTAATACAAATTAAAAACAAAGAAGCAAAAAATACAATGTGCTACTGATGGAGGGGGAGACACATAGATTAATATAACACAATAGAGGGTCAGAAACAGATCAGAGTACAAATGGAAACCTGACATAAAATCAAACCAAAAATCTCTGAGCGAAAATTTTAATAGATAGTTTAGGATTATGTCACTTCATGGAGAAAAATAAGTGTTATCCCTGGCTTCCTTCCTGTGTTAGGGTGACCCCCAGATGTTTGAAAGATACAAGCGACAGATATAAAATTCCAAACCTAAAGAAATCTAATGAAAAGTATATAGGAAAATATCTTTGTGATGCTGGGACAAGGAAAAAACTTTTGGAAGATAAAAATGTCATAAGAAATATAGACCTAAATGTTAAAAAAGAACACCAGGGATGAAGTTTACAGGTAGGCAACGAGGAGGCAGAAGGATATGGAGTCACACTTCTAGATGGAAAATGGTCTCAATAAGACCAAGTGTCTCAAACATAATAAAGATTAAATTCTACCTATTCATTCATTATTTTTACAACCAGCTGTAATTGAGGCATAATTGATATATATCAAGAACTGCACATATTTAATGTGTACAATGTGATGGGTTTGGGCATATGCAAACACCTGTGATATCATCACCATAATCAAAGTACTGAACGTATACAACACCTCTCAAAGTTTTTAGTATCCCTTTGTTTTGTGTGTGTGTGTTAATAACGCTTAGCATGTGATCTACCCTCTTGAGTTTTAAGTGCATAATACAGTATTAACTATAAACACTTTGTTGTACAGCACACCTCTAGAAATTATTCATCTCTATCACTGCAACTTTATGCCCACTAAACAACAATGCTTCCTTTCTCAGACCTCCCATCCCTGGCAGCCACTATTCTGTTCTCCTATGAGTCTGACAATTTTAGATATGTCATGTAAGTGGAATTATATAGCATGTGTGCTTCTGTGACTGGCTCATTTCATGTAGTGTAATGTTCACAGGTCATCTGTGTTGTCACATATAGCAGAATTTCTCTTTTTTTAAGGCTGAATAATACTCCAGTGTATACCATATATTTCCCATCCAATCATCTATCAATGGACACTTGGTGCATATCGTGGTTATTGTGAATAACGCTATAATGAACATGGGTGGGGGCAGATATTTCTTTGGGATACCAATTTCAATTCTTTTTTGGTATATACCCAGAAGTTGGATTTTGGGATCAAATGATTGTTCTATTTTTAATTTTTTGAGCAACCTCCATACTGTTTACCATAGCTCCTACATCATTTTACATTTCCACCAACATAATTAGAGATCATTATCAGACAGATTTCCCCTAGAAATCTCATACATGAAAAATACTGTGCAAAAATACTGTGCAATCAGTTTATATATTTGCCACACAAAGAATATAAGTGATCATAATGAAAATAACTAAGCAAAAATATTACAGTCACCCAAAATATGTAACCCTAACTTAAAAACATCCATTCACACAAAATTGTCAGTTGCTTACATCACTTTGTCATTCAAAACAAAATAGCTGAAAGTATAGCCCATGATATGAGAGGTTCAAAAGCAAGATGGCAAGGGGTTCCTAGGTGGCTCAGTCCATTAAACGTCCAACTCTTGGTTTCGATTCAGGTTATGATCTCAGGGTCGTGATATGAGCCCTGCATTGGGTGTGGAGCCTGCTTAAGATTCACTTTTTCTCCCTCTGCCCACCCCGTGCCTCCCACCCAAAAAGCAAGATGACAAAATGTCTCTCTTTTTTTAAGGGAAATCATGACATATATATGGATTTATATGGTTACCTATGCACCTTGTTTTGCTGCTGGTGAGACATTAGTATCAAGAGGGTTATCTGTTTAAAAGCTAAATATGTTTTATCTGGAGGTTTTATCATCATTATGCTTCTAGACATACTTTTGTTGAAGCTAGTATTTAAAAGTCTAAGAGCAACACAATTCTACTGCACCATGGTTCTTGCTTAAGTTAAATAAACTAAGTCACAGAAAGTTTCAAAATTTGATTTTTTCATTTATTCACAGTTCATTTAATATGAAAATCAGTTTTCTTAAACCTTTCACAGAAAAAAAAAATCAAATCAAAGAGTCTTTAAAAAGGAAGACCATCTGGACTCAAATCTATGATACAGAAGGCACGTGCAAATAATGAATTTTTGCTTAATTACCATGTATGGGATAATCAAAATTAATGCATTAGTGTATTAGTTTCCAGAAGCTGCCACTATGCTTTTGTACCAAAATTTAATATATTCTCCTTGAGCATCCAAATACCCAGCCAATTGGTTATATGCAGTCCAGGCAAGTTCCCCAACAAAGAGCTCCGTTGCCTTTAGACAGCTGTTTAATCAAGTGTGAAGCAGTGATAAATCCCTGCCCACAGTGTTACAAAATCCTCTGTCCACTTGCCCAGAAGCATCACTTTCATTCAAGTTATATCCAATTTCTTTATCAAAGTGTGCAGTTCTTCATAAAACATCTTCATTTTTCTCAATAATTTGTTAGTTTTGTTATATTTGCTCATTTTGTCCTTCCAAGAGTGGTTCTCCTTTTGGGGATCATTTCTGAGTCTTTCTCATACTTACCAACATAGAGCAGAGCTGCTACACTGGGGAAGGCAACATGCTTTGAGGTATGTGAAAACATGAGAGGATTTTCCTTCTTTGAGAATGTTACTTTGTTTCTTTATCTCCTCTCTTCTGCATTAGCAATCTTCCCTCTCCACTTCATCATCCCTAGGAGCTCTACTCATTTCTGCCTTTGGTTCACTGAATACTTCTGGGTCTTACTCTTCACCACCAGTTGAATCATCCCTGACAACTTCACACACACTTGCTAAATCTACCCAAAGCCAGGATGCTTGCTGTTTACTCACCTAATTTTCACCAGTGACCTTAACCTTCACTATGCTTGAGCTGTTTATTCCACTTATCTTGTCAATATCGAGCACTGCGAGGCTTCTGAAATATTAGCTTCGAAGTTATTATATCCTGACCATATAGGCCTATCACTCAGTAACACCCACAATATTTAATATTTGACCTTATAGGGACCTTTCAGCTGTGATCTTTCTGTTTTTTATCTTTTTCTCCTCTTTTCTGAATTCACTTCAGTATCTTTCAGCCTTGATCTCACTGTACACTAATTTTTTCTCTTGATACTATTCTCAGATTCATTTTTATTCTAACTTATCATTGAACTGCCTAGGAAAATTCCAGTTTTGGGTGATCAAATTATTTGATTACCTATATCTTTTTTTGATAGTGCAACTGTAACTTCATGGTCTCCAACTGGCATTCAACAGCGAGACCCACTAATACTCTTATTGGACTTAGTCAATTCTCTCCGTAGTTTTCTATGGCAAAGGTGTGAATTTCTGCCACTTCTCTGAAAGCTTTTGAAGGTAAGTAAGTATATTTTTACCTGTATTTATCCTTTTTTTGTTGTTCTTTTAAAGATTTTACCTATTTATTTGTCTGAGAGAGAGAAAACACACAATCAGGGGGAGCAGAGAGAGAGGAAGCAGCAGGCTCTCTGCTGCACAGGGAGCCTGACTAGGACTCGATCCCAAGACCCAGGGATCACCACCTGAGCCAAAGGCAGATGCTTAACCAAATGAGCCACCCAGGCATCCCTGCATTTATCCTTTGTTTCCCCAGGACTACAATGGAATGAAAGCTCCTCCTTTTTTCCCTAAGGCTAAATCTCTTAATTGTATCCTGGAATTCATCTTTTCATGCCTATTCAGAAATATCACTCTATTAATTACTGCCTTTCACATCTGAGAGTTCTCTGACCCTAAATTCATCTTCAGAGGAAGTGAGGCCTGCTACTAACTTCACAAATGCATCTTTTTATTTTTTTGATATAATTAATAAGTAATTTTTTTTTTCAAAAACACTTCACTAATCCATGAAGGACATTTAAATTCTAAAAACAGAAGGTCTATAAAAACTTAATCAATTTAAAATATATTCTCATTTTCTCTTTCCAACATCTTAAGAGTCTTTTTTTCTGATTTTATGTCTACAAAACAATAAACATATTTTAAAATTGAAAAGTCTAGAGAGAATTCTAAATAAAACTTCTTTCATGAAGATTGGAACTAATGCGTTAAAGAATCTATTTTCCCCTCTGAATACTTTACCAAGGCTCAAGGCCTATTCAAGGGAAAATTTGCTTTTTGAATTATCCTTTAATAGTATTGTGAACAGCCTGTGATGTAGTGACTTGAACACATTTTAAAATAAAGAGAAAACAAAACTATGTGAGATATTTGTTTGTTTGAACAGCTTGCCACCTAAAGTTTGTCATACCATCTCTTTTTATGGGCCACACATCTAAGTTTCCTTTAATAAATATAATAATTTGCTTCTTTTCTACCTCCCAGTTTGTTGAGGAGAAATGCCTCTTTCCTTTCAAAGTCCAGAGAGTTTCAGTTCTTTTTCTTTTTCTTTTTTTAAGACACAGATGAGCAATGCTGTTGAAATCAATCTTTAGCAATGTGCTGTGTTACAGATGCAACGTAAAAACCGCCTTCTGGCTGGCTTATCTTTGTCATATTTTGAAAATTCCTTCTTAAGTTTAAATGAAATACTTTGTGAGAGAAGAGGAATGGTTTCTCCATTGATAAAGCAGCTATGAAGCTTTTTTCTCTCAGAATCTGAATAAAACATGAGTTCACTGAAAACTAAGCCTAAAAGCATTTAATAGCTCAGACGCTTTTAGTGGATTAGAACTTGATTTATTGATAACTTGAATGAGTAAGTGAACAGGGAAGTGCAGCTTTGAAGATAAATTTTTAAATGACTCAATTATGTTTACACAAAGGACAAAAGTTTCTGTTTGTTTCTTCTGGCGGGGCAAGCAGGGAGACAATGGGGGGGGGGAAGCATGAGCAGGCGGCCACACCATGCTGTAGGTCCTCGCTTTGTTCTCTGAACATGCTTTGTACCCTTGAGGTTTTACAAGGTCCATTCCCCCCGCACAAGCCTCCAAGAGAGAATGCGCATGTGCTAGCTGAGGACCTTCTTTCCTTCCCAGCGGAAAGATCTAAAACACACACGTAAGAAAGCATGAAAATATTAGATAGTAAAAACCCAGGCTGTGGCTTTTACCAAGGAGGTGTGATAATCCAATGCAGGAATAAATCTTAAAAGGAGGTTTTCTTCTGCAATGGAGGCTCTTTGACATTCTAATTATCTCAGCAGTAATTTCTTCATGTTAAATTTAGGATAATCGATCTGTTCTTGGGCTACAGAAAGTAGGACATTCCCCAACAACGCATGGGCAACTGTAGGTATTTTGGTAGAGGTCATATGTATTTCTTTCTGTCCACACAATGTAATGATATATTACATAGCCACTTGGAACTGAACCAGTTTATGAATTTGTGTTTTGGGGAATGAAATCAACATGTTTATTGAGACTCTATGTTTATTGAGATTCAACCAATAATTCTCTCTCTCTCTTTTTTTTTTTTTTTTGTCAGCACTGATATAAGTGGATTGTCTGTCATGGAATGATTTACACGGTGAAGTAGTTGGGTAAAGAAGATTGGATGTAGAAATTGATAATGATGACAGATACGCTATCTGGAAAAAAATTCAAAAATATATCATTGGAACAAAAAGCTGAAAATGATATCATTACTTTAATAAGAAATACTAATAAGAAGTATATAATAATAAATATAATAACATAGCATAGTAAGCCTAGATACTGTAGAGGAAATTCAACTAGAGCGTAGAAAAACATAAGCCTTGATTTGGAAGGCTGAGGTTTGAGAACAACCCTGAAAGAGTGTTCTCACTTGGGAGAAAGAAGGCAGGGATTTCATAGAGAATTAGCAAAAGGAGTCAGCTGAACTTCAGCTGCTTTGGGAATATTTGCTCAAAAATGGTCTCTTAAAATGCTCTCAAGACTTAACAACCCTTTGTTTGCAATTTGAATTTAGCAAGAAGTCAGGGGAGGAACACCCTTGAGGGAGATGAGATCATATGAGTGTAACAGTAGAAAATTTTCAGTTGCCCAGGTTCTCTTGTGTTATCAAACATTTTTAATAACATATGCTTATGTGTTTAGAAATGTCATATCTCAACAATGTTTATATTAATGTTGGCTTTGCCCTTTATCCCTATCTCCATCTCAACCCGGTCTCAAACTCTATTCCTTCTCTACATCTCCTTCCTCTCCTATACCCATCCTCATCTCCCTCTACATCTCAACTTCCCTCTAAAATAACAACTATAGCAATCCAACTACTATGTTGAGTGAAGAATGGGAAACCATTTGAAAAGTCCCTTGAGTAAGACCCTTTTCTTTGCGAGTATGACACACTGCTTAACTTGGGAAAATGGTAGGAGTTTATTAATTTTGATCATATAAAATATGAGTTCCTTTTAGTTATAAAATAAGTAAGTCCTGGGAATTTTATGTACAACATGTTATCAATAATACTGTATTGTATATCTGAAGCTTTTTTGGTCTGAGATAGCACATCCTCAAAGTTCTTACCAGAAGAAAAAATTTGTAACTTTGTATGGTGATGGATGTTAACTAGACTTAATGTGGTGATCATTTCATAATATATACAAATGTCTAATCGTTATTTTGTACACCTGAAACTAATATGTTACATGTCAATTATATATCAATAGAAAAGAATAAAAATAAAATAAAATATGTAGTTCTTCATATAGAACAATTAATTCTGCATAATTCAGTTTTTCTCAAAGCTCTAAAAAATTTTAACTGTCATAATCCCATCCCTTCATATAATTTTAAAAATTACAAATGTAAACCTTAAAAACATTTTTCATAAAAATTTTAATGAAACACATTATGTGTCAGGTAAAGAAAAGGACAAGTTTCACTCAGTTTTTCATTCTTGTGGAGGGAATAACTGGTAAATCAATAAATTAGTGAAGTTATTGAGGATAGCAGTGAGTACACTTTTCCTACAGATGACAAGAGGCCCGACTAAGATTTATATACCATCTTTCTGACTCCAGAGCCCCAGATTTTAATTTTGCCTCCCATCCCTCTTCCCACATTGTTAGCATTTATCTTCTTGTGCCCCATATGCAATCCATGTCCTTTACACTTGTCATCCATTTGGTTTGGTTGGTTGGTTTGCTTGTTTCCAATGGAAAGGAACCATGCGCTAGCAGTTAAGTCTACGTTAAAGTAATAGGGCTGCCAGAGGCCAACTCATCTATTTTTACATCAAGTAAACATGTTTATGGACTCCTAGAGACTTGTAGAAAAGAGATTAAATTTACCATACAACCTCCTTAATCATATATCTGCAGCTTTGGGACTCCTTTATTTTTATTCTGACCCGTCCACAATCCATTTTAGTGGTCTATTTGTGTCAAGAAGGCAGTGCATAGAAACTTCAGTATTTTTACCACCACGCCACATGCATGTTGGGTTGCCTAAAATACTTTATACTAGCTTACACATGTTGACTCATTCTCTTGAAACTCATGTAGTGTGATGTATTTATAAAAGAAGGACTCAGAGAAAAGAAGGCACATTATTTTTGTAAGTTTAATACTTTTAAGAAAAGAACTTTATTTCTTAAAATATAATTATGCTGTGAACATCATTAATTTGTTTAGGAAAAAAGATACTTGATATTTGCTTCCTATGGAGCAATGCACTTTCAAAACATCTTACAAAATGAAATTTTGAACTACTAAATATGAAACTCTGGATCAAGCATGTTGTCATTACTGTGAAAATTCCTGTGGTTCTCATGGTTAGCCTTTTGGCATCCAAAGTTATGGAAACTCTGAAGTCCTTCTAATTTTGGAAAATATGGGTGGGATATTTTAGTCTGGTTGTGCCAAGCAAGATTCTTGTCTTTATCAAAGCTAAAGCTTCAAAATATGCCGCTGTCATTTTGAAAGAAGTGGCAGAGACAAGAACTTACAACCCAGTGAGAGAAGTGTTATGTTAGATTTTTTACTATTTTTAAGGGAAGAAATAGTTTACTATTTTAGTTACCCAATTAAGTTGAAAACCCAAATATTAAGAGCTAATCCTCCTCTATACAGTAGTGCATACATCATTTGCCAGGGAGTTGAGGTTAAGAAACTTTCTCAGTCCCACCTCGTATTTGATCAGGGCACCAGCTTAAGTGACAGTTTGTAGCAAATGTAATTATCATACCCTACCTTTTAATGAGATTAAGACCTATTGGAATTAGGACTGGGATATGAGGTAGACTCTGAAAATGACCACCAATTATTCCAATCCTTGCATGTAGTCGCCATTGGAATATGATTTTGCTCTCCCCTCATGAAGAGATAAAGTTTACTTTTACCCCTTGAATCTGGGCTTGGCCAGGTGACTTCCTTTAGCCGATGGGACAGGGGGAAAAAATATGATACAGAGACTTGAAAAGTGATTGCGTATCACCTTCACCCCTTGCTGTTCCTGAAAGCCAGACACCATGTGAATAAACCCAAGGTTGTTGGAGAACAAGCAACTGAGTAGAGGAAACCTGAAAAATACCAGCTGAGGTCAACTTTTTGCTGACTTGGCAACTTGATGGTATTCTTCCCATTGGGAAAGGAGAGATATAGTGGGTCCCTGCAAATAGATTTCAGTTTTTAAATTCTACATGTCAAGATTACTTAATTATCTTCACCTCACACGTATGAAGAAGAAAATTGGAATTCACATAAAGCACCTAGAAGAACTAAATACATGTTGTCATGAGAAGACAGGGTCAGATTCACACATAACACAGTACAAGATCAAGCAGAGGCTTTCACGGAGTGCCTGAGGAGTAACTGAGTGTTTGCAATTGATAGGACTTCATTTGTCCTGTGACTATTCTTATTCTTTTTTAAATAACTCATAAGCCTTTTTTTAAAGCCTTATTGAATTCCCAAGAATATTGTGTATTATATTATTTTGAAACTTGTATATCAGTTTCATGTTTCCTAAAGCCAAGAGGGACTGGATATCCAAATATTTTATTATTCTGTGAACATAAAAGAACAAATATTCTGATAGGCTACCTCTATACAAGTCTGTGTTTTGGAAAGTACCAAAATGGCGACGATCACTTGCCTCACATCCTATGATAGTTATATCTAGAAAACATAATGATACTTAAAGAAATCAATATGTTATAAGGATGAAGGGTGAACAATACAATTTTTAAAGAAGTTTAAAAGTAACTGAGATAAAAATGTATCGTATTTCAAAGTGTAGAGGTGTTTGGTCATGTGTAAAATAATGCTATAAGAATGAACCTTTCAGTAAACCTTGTGATTTTCTTGTATGTATAATTTTACTTTTTTTAATTATTAAAGATTATTAGTAAAAGAAGGCAAAGTTTTTAGATCAAGAAAACATGATCTAACATGTTTATGAGATGTTTATGAGATGTTTAGAGTTAAAACATGGTTATAACTCTACTCGGCCTTTAAGTCTCCTTATATTTCCTTAAATATGGATTATACTAGATTTTAATATTAATATAAAAATTTGACTTTTATGCAGTAATCTCAATAAATAGCCTATAATGTATCATGAGCACTCAATCTAAATTAATTTGCTATACTTCTTAAATAAAAAAGTCTCAACTTACTAAGGTAAAATAATATGTTAAATGATTGATAATGAAAATACACTTTTTACTTAAAAAGTATAATTCATATCAGTCAAATGTACATTAGTAACAACATGGTGGAAAAGTGAAGAAGAGCATTCAGAATAATGCAGATAACGACCCTCATAATTTGGAAACAGGAGCTATTTAGACTCAAGTTCTGGTTGGAAATGAGAATTGCTGATCCTGTGTGTCAGGATCACAGCCTGTCTTCGTTCATCTCCCAAAGTACTTGAGACATTTCACCTTCTATCCAGCTGCCACCATAAAATTGCCTGCTTTAGAGAGACCAAGAAAAACTATGATCCTTCGATGATTTTCGGCACATATATTGAGCCTATTGTAATTACTACATTAGTTTATACATTTCCGGGAAAAATCCAGACAAAAAACAATTAGTCAAGGCACTGTCTACCTGAATCTCTAGTTGTCATCTGATAACATTTTTAAATTTATGGTGGTAAGATGAGGAGAATTAGTTATATAATGATGAAGATGATAATAAGGAGGGGGATGTTATAGATAAGTTGAATACTTTAATATAGAATATATCATAATTTGAGCAGGTTTTGACAAATTACTTAGTGTTTGCTGTTTGTGCAAATCTTCCTTACTAAGAGAATTACCAGAAATATAGATTATAGGAGAAATATTTAATCTATTTACTATAATGAGCTCTTTAAACCACTTCGGTAGTACATTATTCTAGACAATATTGTACAATTTAATTTTTGTCTATCTTGTTATATAAAAAAAATCCCTAAAAAATTCTATTAAATTAAACTGTTAAAAATCCAGATTGTGTACCGTGGTTAAAACTGACTTTCTGTATTATGCACTTCAAAGCCATCCTTATAATATTAAGATATTTAATTTAACCAGATAGGAAATATTTTTAATAAGACCACTTTTTTTGGAATTTTTATTTAAATATTTTAGGGCATATACTCTTAGTATGATGCAATGAGAAGGTCATTTCATCTCTGTGACATTCTTCCCAAAGTTCATAGTCCAATCTTATTTTCAGAGAAAAACAAATTGAGGGACATTTTGCAAAATACCTGACCAGCACTCCTCCAACTGTCAAGGACATGAAAAACAAGGAAAGACTGAGTAGCTATCATAGACCAGAGGAGGAGAGGAGGATACTAAGAAGATATGACACTAAATGCAGTGTGATACCCTGGATTAGATCCTGGTATATCTATCTATATCTATCTATATCTATATCTGTATCTATATATCTATCTGTCTATAAAGACATTAGTGGAAAAACTAGTTGAAATCCAAATAAAGTATGTACTTAGTTCATAATAATCTATCAATGTGAGTTTTTAATTGTGACCAATGTGCTGTGTACTGTAAGACGATAACATCTAGGGGAAACCAAGTAAGGGGGATATGGGAACTTTGTACACTATCTTTGAAAACTTTCTCTAAATTAAAAATTCCAAAATACTAAAGTTTCCTAAAAACTTCTATAGGCTATTGTTTTTGATGCCTATATAAGACTTTTTGTTTAAGTGTGCATTTGTATGTCTAAAATAGATGTTAAAATATTTGTTGCAATGCAAAATAGGATGATTGATAGTGGAGAATTCTAATTTTGCTCATGAGGCAGGAAATGGCTACACCTTCAACTTGTGACTTTAGGGCAACTTAGAATGTGTTTCAAAGTCTTGCTGGTTGTACTCAAGTAGGCATTCTTCCTTGTATATAATGGTCTGCCTGGTATTTAGCTGAGAACAATGGCTTCTCAGAATAAGGAAATGCATACTTCAGGTTCCCTTGCAACAGGAATTACTAGGATTTAGGGATATAAGTGGAATTGGTATATATGATTTCCAACATGTCCTTAAAAGTAGGGGTACATTCTCTTTTGTCGTTCTCTCTTTTCTGTTGGTTGGAATTAGAATGTAGACTGGAGAGCAAGAGCTCATGTATTTTCCAGAGAGAAAGGAGTGTAGAAGGACCATGCATAACATCGGGTTCATCTATGAGAGATCCTTGTACACGTGAAGTCCCTTTATGTCTGCAGTTGTGGAAATAGAAAGTGAGAACTACTATTTCTCCCTGTACATGCTCTTCCAGAGAGGACAGATTAGGAGTTCTATATGACTCCTGGAGTGTACAATGAAGAACAGAAATGAAAAGTGTGGGGAAAAGTGGCCAATGGAATGTGAATTGGCCAGAGTCCACAGAAAATTTCCACAACTTTATTTGGGCCTAAAATGAAAAGACAGAAATTCGCTTTTGAAATTTATTTCTAACATCAGCTTAAGATTTTAATATAGAATCATGTGTAGAACAGCTAAGATGCAGTTCAGGATGTTGTTATAAAGACAAATATCTCAAGCAGTGAGTGGAAACTAAATAGGGCCACCCTAATTTGCCAGACTTATGAATCTTCTAATTTGTACTTTTTATTCAAGAAAATGTTATTCTTATTTTATACAAAAGAAAGTACAGCAGGAGGTTAGGCAAAGAGTTTTGGACATTTGGTATGTAATGTACGTGTGTTTGTACATGCAAGAGACATACAGATGGTGTAGAATCTGGCTGGGAAAGTTTAAACAAAATGTATTTCCAGTTTGCATTAGAATAAAATATTAGTAAGAGATTTTGATAAAACCAAATGAGAAAAGTATTTTAACACTTATGATTAAAATATTTTAAGAGCATGCTTTGAAGTCACACAGTCGCATTTTCCAGAAAGTGTTAAATATTAAATATTCCCAAAATATTATATTTAAAGAAAAAATGTTATTTGGAATTAATTTCAGCTGTGAGAAACAGAAAACCCAAGTTACAATACTTACACAAGACAGAAATTTATTTCACTCATACAAAAATCAAATTTGCAGTTTGGAAGATTAGGACTGCGATGGTTCTTGGCAGTCTTGAGGAGCCAAAGATGTCTTTCTTTCTTCTTTCTTTTTTCTTTTCTTCTTTTCTTTTCTTTTCTTTTCTTTTCTTTTCTTTTCTTTTCTTTTCTTTTCTTTCTTTTCTTCTCTTCTTTCTTTTCTTTTCTTTTCTTCTTCCTTTCTTTCTTTTCTTTCTCTTTCTTCTTTCTTTCTTTCTTTCTTTCTTTCTTTCTTTCTTTCTTTCTCTTTCTCCTTTCTTTCTTTTCTTTTCTTTCTTTCTTTCTTTCTTTCTTTCTTTCTTTCTTTCTTTCTTTCTTTCTTTCTTTCTTTCTCTTTCTTTCCTGTGTTGTATTTAATTTGTTTTTGTTAAAGATCAGTTGACTACACGAATGTGGATCTAATTCTGGACTCTCTCTTCTGTTCCATCGATCTATTTGCCTTTTCTTTCACCAATACCATACTTTTTTGATTACTGTGGCTTTATAATAAGTTTTGAAGTAGAGTAGTGTCAGTCTTCCAACTTTGTTTTTCTCCTTCAATATTGTTTTAGCTGTTGTAGATCTTTTCCCTCTATATAAGCTTTAGAACCAGTGTGTCAATGGCAATAAAATAACTTGCTGGGATATTGATTGAAATTGCACTGAATGTATAATTAAATTAGGAAGAAGTGACATTTTGAAACGATCGAGTCCTCTTATCAAGGAACATGAAATATCTCATCTACTTCTTTGTTCTTTGATTCTGTTCATCAGAGTTTGTAGTTTTCTTCATACAGATCTTTTGTTTATTTTGTTAGATTTATAACTAAGTGTGTCATTTTGAAAGATGTTAATGTAAATGGTATTGTGTTTTTCTAATCTCAAATTCCACTTGCTCATTGCTGGTATATAGGAAAGTGATTGATTTTTATTTATTAATTTGTTTCCTAAAAACTTGCTATAATCATTCATTAGTTCTAAGATCTTCTTGTAGATTCTTTCAGATTTTCTACGTAGATGATCATGCCATCTGCAAACAAAGATAGTTTATTTCTTCCTATCCAATCTGTATTACCTGTATTTCCTTTTCTTGTCTCATTGCATTAACTAGGACTTCCCACATGGTGTTGAAAAGGAGGGGCAAGAGGGGACATCTTTGCTTTGCTCCTGATCTTCCCATACAGTGTGGAAAAGGAGTGGTGAGAGGGGATATTTTCACTTTGTTCCTGAAACTTGAAAGGACAGTTTTGAGCTTCTCACCTATAAGTGTCATAATACTGATCCTCAAACTTTTAGGTGTAAAGAATGGTTTCAATCACAAATCAATTATTCTTGTATTTGCAGAATCATATTTAGGTGAAAAACTCCATCTCAACAGTGACATGTTTAAAAAGGAAAAAAGAATCTCTCTCAACAAGTCACAGGAAGTTAAATTTGGGCCACAACCAGTAACTGCTGATACTGAAATTGAGTCTAAAACACAAAGTAGTGAGGCACCTGGGTAGCTCAGTAGGTTAAGAGTCTTCCTTCAGCTCAGGTCATGATGCCAGGGTCCTAGGATCGAGCCCTACGTTGAGCTCCCTGCTCAGTGGAGAGCCTGCTTCTATCTTTCCTTCTCCCCCTGCTTGTGCTCTCTCTTTCTGTCAAATAAATAAATAAAATCTTTAAAAATAAATAAATAATTAAGAATAAAACATAGAGTAGAGGTGCTACGAAAGGGAGACTCAGGCTGTAAGTTTCACAAGGAAAAGAATCATTAATTGTATTCACTGATATAAAACCTAGAATGTATCATGTACCATACAGCTTAGAATAAATGCTCGTTGAATGTGTTAATGCACATGTAAGTGTTTAGGAAGGTAAATAACAATTCTGCTTTCATTTTCACTCTTAGAGCAACTCTCCACAAGAAAGAACTCCTCCCCAGAGAACAACAGTCATGTTGACTAAAGTGGAGTAGTGAAGGCCATGGCTAGTAGTTTCTTAGGAAAATTAATGTGCTAAAGGACATTAGTGAGCAGTTTTCCAAAAATCCATTAATTCTCAAAAGTTAATTAGCCAGAATCAAAATTCTGAAGACTGTGTTCATATATTGTATTTTGGACATTGTAGAAAGATAATTTCTGACTGAGCCAAAGGAACCCAGGAAAGGGGCAGGGGCTTTGTGACAGAAATAGTTATNAAAGTGGAGTAGTGAAGGCCATGGCTAGTAGTTTCTTAGGAAAATTAATGTGCTAAAGGACATTAGTGAGCAGTTTTCCAAAAATCCATTAATTCTCAAAAGTTAATTAGCCAGAATCAAAATTCTGAAGACTGTGTTCATATATTGTATTTTGGACATTGTAGAAAGATAATTTCTGACTGAGCCAAAGGAACCCGGGAAAGGGGCAGGGGCTTTGTGACAGAAATAGTTATGAGGGAACGCTGGAATTCCAGACCTGTGGTAGAAGCTCAGGCTATTGCTGGCTACCTGCACTAGTATCATTTCTGAAGAGCGAAAGTTACTACCAGTGTCCAGAAACAGGATTATGTTCCTATCATATTAGGTTTCCATGTGTAGAATACTATTTCCATTACACACGGAAAGCAACAACATATTAAAAGAGAATCTTTTGCATATATCATTAACTTTCACATATACTTAATAATTAACTTTGTAAAATTAACTGAAATTACTGAAACCAAATTATACTTATTTGTTTATAATAGAAAATAAATATTAACAGGGAGAAAACATATATTACATTACATAAGTAACAAAACTTAAGAATCGATATAATTATACTTAATACAGCTTAGTAGATCTTCAAGATTAGGGTTGATTTCTACTTATTTTTTCTTTGTACAATTGCACATTGGTTCCCTTCCAAAATTCACGAAGTCGGGATATTCATTCCCTTCTGTGGGACATCATACTGAAACATAAAACAGTAGCAAGCATTACACTACATTAACTAAAGAATATTTTAATAAAGATTTAAAAGAATATGAGATTTAACCAGAAGTAAGGGGAGTGGGGAATTTGGGTTAAACAGGTGTTGGGGACTAAGGAGTGCACTTCTGATGAGCACTAAAAAAAGGTTTAAGTTATGCAGTTCAAGTTAACAATATTACTGGAATTGAGAAAATGGGGGATCAAAATGGACAAGAATTCTCAATAATGTTTTATAAACTTTTTTATTATTAATGAAAACGTACAGAATTTCCACTGATGAACACTATTGCATTGATATATTTTTATTTATATTTAAAACCTTTATTTAATCTGTCAACCAAATGTGGATTTGAAACTCTTGATTTTTTTTAAATCAACTTTTGACTGAAATTAATCTTCATGATTCTTTAATGATAAAGATCTGACAGAATCTCACATGTGTTATTACAGTGGTACTTGCAAATATGCAAATATTAAAAATGTATATGTCATCTGTGATCAATTACTTGATTCAATACCATTAATTTAGCACTTCTACGGCAGTGGTCTGAGCATGGTATCAGTAAAATCATCTTCAATACCATACATTAGGTGTCGAGCGTCTGGGCTGGGTATTCTTATAGTTAATTTTCAGATTATATGTTTCACATAAAAAGAATAGTAAAGGTTTTTAAAATGCATAGTATACTTTGAAATGCATTTATTTTTATTAATAACCCTGAAAACGTACTACAGTTAAAGGACTCTTCATTAAATAAACATCATTTTTCCCAGAAGATTGACATTATACTTAAACATTGTTGTATTTTTTGAAATATCTCTTTAAATCATTAATATTCTAAGACGTTTGATGCTTTTAGCAGTTTATAAATTTTGGTTGATCATCCAAATATGAAGCAATAGGAAAACAAAGAACTTCAGAGAAGATTTAGAACAAAAGCTGAAAATATGTTAGGAAACAAAATATCAATACATGTGGTCCCCAAATTTAGTGTCACTAGATAAAAAAATGGGGGCAGGTCAAATTTTTATCCAATAAAAATGGAGAAATGAATTCAACATATGAATTGACTAAATTCATAGATTATGTTGACTTCAAATAATTATTTTTAGGATATTTGGATATGAAATAAATAGCCTTTGAGATTTGTGTTTATTTATTTTTATTGGTTTTTAAACAATGGTTTGAACATTTGCCAAAGAAATGCAGTTGGGGTCTTTAGACAAAAAATAAATTGGCAGCTCCATTGTATTCGAATGTATTGTTCATCCCCCAACTGCACCTTTAAACATGTGTTGGAAGTTGGCCTCCTGCCTTGCCCTAACACTAGATAAAGTGAGGTTCTGTACAAGTATTAAGGAAAGTTTTGTTCCATATAGACAATTTTACTTAATACTTAATGCATCAGTAAATTTAATTCAAGATATCCTTCCATGCAAAAAATACTGAATGTCTGATATTTTGGAGACTTTTATAGATTTTGGTGATTTATTTTGTGCTGACATAAGATATTCAATGCATAAATTCATGAGAATGAAACATGTGCTGTGAATATAATGCTCTGAACTTTCAAGGATTTTAGAGTACAGAAATACAGTCTCTTCATTAGCCCGAGGTCTCATGTTAGGGCCAGCCAAACTGTCTCCAAGCTAGGGTTTTAAACCCTGGCTATATGCTAGACTCTTAGAATTTTGAAGTACCTAATACCCCCTTCCAGGCTACAACACAGAGCAATTACATGAAAATCTATGGGGATAGATTTTAAGCATGATTATATATGTATTTTAAGTACTTTGGATGCAACCTGGATGGCGAAGCACTCACCTGAACAATGGGTTGAAGCCACAGCCTTAGACTCTAAGACTTGCCTTCACATGAAGCAATGATTTCCCGTGGAGGACTATTTTGCCCCTCAGAAGACATTTGGTAAAATCCGAAAACATTTTTGGTTGTCACAGTTTAGGGGTATTGTTGAGAAATCCTGAGATAGGAGTCACTGATGACTCATGTGCTGGGAGACCAAAACTCAAATCCATGTATCTAAAATCATTTTTAAAGTCCCTTATATTTATCTTCTAACTCTAAAAACTCTGAGCAACAATAGGAAAAAGGGAACTTTTCTCTTTCTTTTCAAATTCAGTCTCCTGTTTCTTCTGCTGTTTATCTTCTGTACTGCCAGCCAGTTTGAAAGTGGACAGATAGCATAAAAAGTTCAGGCAATTCCTTCTTCCCTTTCTCCCTCCCTCCCTATCTCCCTGCCTTGCACCTTCCTTCCCTCCTTCTTCCCTTCTTCCCTTCTTTCTTTCCTTCCTTCCTTCCTTCCTTCCTTCCTTCCTTCCTTCCTTCCTTCCTTCCTTTTTTGCATATTTAACCCTTTCATACATTGTCAAAGCAATTATATTATTATGTTAAATAATACCTATAGTTTAAAGAAAGAAACCTATCAAACCAATGGACCATGATAGAGACAGCTGAATTCATACTGTACCATTGATTACCTGACCCATATATCCTTGTGGCAATGTTGCATAGCTGGTCAAGGAAAGAATAAACTTTCATAGGAAGGCCCATTTTGAAACTGCAATAAAAAGTCACCTAAATTATGGAAAATGTATTAATGTGCTTTTATTTACATAATAAATTTATCAGAAAGAGATAACTCATAAGCTGTTATTGTGAGGCAGCTCGAGGTGGGAGATGACAGAAGCTGGTTAGAGATAAAGTATTGGAGCTTGAAGGAAGATGCGGTTAGAGAGACATAGGCATTGTTTACTTGGTGGGAAAGAATTGTGCTCTCTGAATATCTTGAATGAAGATGCTATAAGGAAGGGCAGAAAGTTTGAGAATATAACTTTGGTAAGGGAACAATTTTTACGTTAAAAAACTGAACATTAGATCTATATACAAAGGACAAAATGCAAATAAAAAGTTTTACAATTATCTGATATTTTGACGTAGAAATCAAGCCAAATGAGTGTATTTCTTCGATTATCAGAGATTTCTTTTGGCAGGGAAGATAAGGGTAGCTTAAATTATTTAGATAATTTATCCCTATGATAGGATAGTTGCATTTCTAAAACCTGGGAGTTTTTTCTTCTTCAGGGGGAATTGTTCCATAAGTAGGCATAGATTTGGTGTGTCCATGGAAGAGGGGAGTCCAGGATCTTCCTATGTCACCATCTGGAACCAGAGCTCTCTAAAACTCCAGTGTTCTTTTGCTTAAAATAATAGGACTCCAGCTTCCTTTAATAAAGGGAATTGAAGATTTGACAGCCACAGTATTCATTGGAAACGAAGTAATTCGTGATTCCAGAAATGTTATAAGGACCCGTAGTTGGACAGGGACTAAGACAAGTCCAGGACTGACACCAGGATTTTCAGGCATTTAGCTATCTGTAGGCTTATACCTTATCAGGGAACGCATTTTCATTGGTCTACTTTGCTCATATACTTGGGCTACAATTTTTTCCTCAAATATCTTTGTTTCTGCATAACAACTGCTCAATTCTCATGACTATGGTTTTGCCTTGGTGTTCTGGTTCAAACTCTTTCCTGAGGCTAGAGACCTGTCCTGAACTCCAACCCCCATATAGCCCTTGCCAGTCCCTTGCTCCAATACCACAGTTCTGGTCTTCGAAGCTACCAGCTGAGCAGAACTAGGTACATGCAATGACCGATAGTAATGAATTCAAGCTCTCCAAGTGAGTAAGTGAGTGAGTTAGTGAGTGAGTGAGTAAAGGAAAACACAACACGAAAGAAAACATTTGGTAAAGTTGTCAGTGATTCTTGACCCAAAACTAACTCTTCTAGATCATAAGAGAACAAGTCAGCTTTCATTATTTTGATCCTGCATGCAAAAAACAGAAATGAAATATTTTCAGTGATGTGAGCTGGCTTTGAAATCAGCAGACCTTGGCTCACACCATTCACCAAATTGGCACATTCATTGGAAATGATGTTCAAAGCAGCTTACAGTAGGAATGGGAAAAGCAGCTTTTGCTTCTCTGCAAAAAAAAAAAAAAAAATTCAACAGCATTTCCTTTGGAATTCACATTCATGCTTGACATTCTAAACAGAATGTAAATATACAGAAAGATGAAGGTATCCTATATTCAAATTTAATTAATTAATTCATTTTTAGGCAACTAAGCTATCTGTAAGAGCTGGTGTTGATGGATCTAATGACAAGTGTACTTACCTCATGTTTACCCATGGAGTGTCCAGTTTCACTGGGAAGTACTTCTGTGTAGAGAGGTTCGAATTAAATTAAATCCATGTATTTTAGAGTTTGGGAGTGGTTTACTAATAAGATGCTGGTGGAGTACATATAGACCGACCTGCAAAGATGAGGTTAGTCTTTGGAGCCAGGGCTCTCCCATTCAGCATTTTACTCTCTCCAATTGTCACTAGTTCAGATCTTGCAAAGTCTCCTATAGTGTTGACCAGTTAAAAAACATGGCTCAAGCTCTTTTCCATCTTGCAAGATGGTGGGTGAAAAAGCTGAGATGCCAGATATTAGTGAGAAGCAGCCGGAAGCCAAGAAAGCAGATGCTGGTGGCAAGATTAAGAAGGGTCACCTCAAGGCTAAAACGCAGAAGAGGGGGAAACCTCATGGCAGCTGAAACGCTGTCCTAGTCAGAGGAAGTGGCAGAAATTCCTAACCGGCTCTGTATTCCAGAAAGGCCATGTACAAGAGGAAATATTCAGCAGCTAAAACCCGAGTTGAAAAGCAAAAGGAGCAGGTTCTTGGCTACTGTCAGGAAACCAGTTGTTGGTTATAAGAATGTGGTACCCGGGGCGCCTGGGCGGCTTAGCTGTTAAGCATCTGCCTCCGGCTCAGGGCGTGATCCCAGCATTGTGGGATCGAGCCCCACATCAGGCTCCTCTGCTGGGAGCCTGCTTCCTCCTCTCCCACTCCCCCTGCTTGTCTCTCTCTCACTGGCTGTCTCTGTGTCAAATAAATAAAGAAAATCTTTAAAAAAAACCAAACAAACAAGAATGTGGTACCCAATAGTTAGACTTTGCAAAACGCCTGGCTATTACCCTACTGAAGGCATACTCGGAAGCTGTTGAGCCACGACGAAAAACCTGTCAGTCAGCATGTGAGAAAACCATGAGCTAGCATCACTCCTGGCACCATCTTGCTCATCTTCACTGGCCTCCAAAGAGGCAAGAGGTTGTTTTCCTGAAGCAACTGAACAGTGGCTTGCTACTTTTAACTGTATCTCTGGCCCTCAGTTGAGCTCCTCTGTGTAGAACACACCAGAAATTTGTGATTGCCACTTGCACCAAAATTGATATCGGCAATGTGAAAATCCCAAAACATATCACTGATGCTTATTTCAAGACCCAGACTCCAGGAAGGTGAGATCTTTGTCACAGGGAGAGAGAAATAGGAGATTACAGAGCAGCGCAAAGTTAATCAGAAAGCTGTGGACTAGAAAATACTTCCCATAATCAAAGCTGTTTCTCAGCTTCAGGGCTACCTCCTCTCTGTGTTTCCTCTCACAAATGGAGTTTATCCTTCACAAGTTGGTGCTCTAAATAACAGATCCGTTAAAAACAAAAAACATGGTGTAAAAAAAAAGCAGAGAAAAGAGAAGAAAAAAGAAGAAAAGAAAAGGACATATGGGCATTAGAACAGCAAAATTCTGGAGACACTCTTTTATAGTTATTCTCAAAAAAATGTATAAAGATGAGAATTCCAAGTTAGTAATATGGGGACAAACTCCAGGGGGAAAAATAGAGAAGGTTCACAACACTGCCACATTCCTCATGTATTTAGTGTTCAATGCTGGAAAGAGAATTTCATATACTTTACTGTAGTCTGTAAACTGCATTGAACAGAACAATTAAGTAGTATAGAAACTATAATTGGGTTAGTAAATAACTGGGTTATATTTAAAGAGCTATTTGACCTCACATTGCTGTGGGTAAACTATAAGAGTGATCCTGGCTTGGGCCTAACATTTCTCCATGAGTTCGTGTTAGAGATGGAACAAGTACAAACAGGGTTAAGTTCAGAAGAAAAAAGCACAAAGTAAATCACGTGGAAGAAAAACAAAGACCACAACTACCAGGTGGGACAAATTTGCCTTTGTGCAAATATTTTAGGACAAATTTAGAAATGGTCATAGTTAACCATAGGGTAAGGGTGAATCAGCACAGTGGGCCACAACTAATAAAAACAAGTGTGATGGATGACCTGTGAATGGGGAAAAAACTGAGCTGTTACCCTTTTTGATTGGCCCACTCTTCACTAAAAGTAATAAATTCCATTGATCTGTGAAAGGAAGCTTAATATAACCAGTACTTTTAAATGCCAGGGTCAATTTCTGTTTTCTGCAACTAAGAAATATAGAAATAAACAAATGAAATTAAAAATTATACCAAAATCATTCTTCGTATTTATTAACTCAAGCTTAATAATTGCATATTCCAACTTTCTGTTCCTATTTTAATTGCATTAATGGCTTTTGGTGTTCTCTTTTTTCTTATGTCAATTTTCATTTTATATTCTTTTTGAAATGTATCTGCTTATGCTTTTTTCAACTGTGTAACTAATCAAATTTGTATATTATTTTTGCTTTAATCTCTGCTATGTCTTTGGAATTATACATGTATACATACTTATGAACATATATTTGGCATATATATTTCTACATGAATACATATTAGAGAAAGCAGCAAGTAGAAACAAGATTAAGTTCACATTGTAATTATAAATAATTTAGTTTTCCTCTCCCTATCCTATTTCTTGTCAATGTCACGTTTTTAAGCTATAAGATAGTTTTTCTATTTTTAATTTATTTGTGTGTTTTTAATGTATTTATTCACTTATGTCTATCTTTATTTTTTTTAATTTTCTTCTATTTTATTCCAATAGGATCACTCAGTTTGTGTCATTTGCGCTTACTTTAATACATGTATTTACAGTTATAAATTTCCCTGTAAACACTGTTTTGATTGTATCTGTCAATTTTTGACATGTAGAAGGTTTGTTTTCATTCAAGTCTAAAGTGTTTCATAAATTTGTCTTTACACAAATTACATTTGATAGTTTTTTATTATACAGATCATAAGCCTTCTTTACAGTCATCCTTGGTGATTAACTTTTATATTTTTGCTTTGCTTTTACTCACTCTATCATTTTTTGAAAGAAATATTTTTGACTGTACAGATCATTTTCTTCACCCAAGTTCTATAAAGCTTTGCTTAATAATTTTGAAACAGCATTGCAGATTAATATTTTTTCATATTATGAAAATACATTTTTCATTTTTTCATCATTATATCTTCGGGGTCTATTGTTTTGGATTTTGCTTTTGTTTTTTGACGTATGTGTCAGTCAGCTTTTAGTCATGAAAAGACATTGCATTTGATGTGTTTTAAGATAGAATAGTGTTGGAAACCAGACACCTGGCATATCTTGCCTATCCATTTATCTTGACGAATTCCGGACTTAGTTTTCTTACTGGACTACCTCATCCAAGATTATTTTCCAAGAGAGTCTTTATATGAGTTTAAAATTTCTGAGACTCTGTATGCTTAAATTCTTTTTTTGTCTTCACTTTCAAATGGCAGTTGCATGGGATTAAAAAAATATCTTGACTTGAGTTTCTTTGCCTTCAGCCCTGTGAAATATTACTTATTCGCCTACTTACTCAACTATTGCTAATGAAAAAATTGAAATAAATCTGTATCTTGTTTCTTTATGGATGGTTGGCTTCTTCTTTAGGAAGACTTATCTTTTAAATTTTTAGTTTTGATATAATGCATCTATATGTAGAAATCTTAAAATCTATTTTGTATAACATTGAAAGCCTTTCAATCTGAGAGACTCAGAGAGACTCTGAGTCGATGTTCCATGATTCTATTTCCTGAAGTTTTTTTTTTCCTGCCACTCTTTTTTTTTTTTTAAGATTTTTTATGTATTTACTTGAGAGAGAAGAAGGAGAAAGAGCATGAGCAGGGGGGAGGGGCGGAGGGAGAGGGAGAAGCAGGCTCCCCTCTGGCTGGCTCCATCCCAGGACCCTGAGACCATGACCTGAGTGAGCACAAGACAGACACTTAAGCGACTGAACCACGTAGGCACCCCTCTTTCCTGCCACCCTTACTTTTGTGTGGGGTCTCTTAATTTAGACATCATGACACTTCTGTTTTATCACCCATAATTTTTTTTTTTACTTTCTTCTAATATTTCTCTTTGTTGCTTCCCAATGGTCTCTGAAAGATATTAACCCAGTAGTCTAATGCTTAAATTTATTTTGTGCTCTATGCAGACTATTCTTCAATCCATCCACTAAATTTGTATTTCATCTGCAGTATTTCTCAGAGACTGTATTTACAGTTGGCCTTTCCTCGTGACTGCTTCTTTCTTAGTTTTATACATATGTTCCTTCACCTTTTTGACAATAGTTTTTAGGCTAATCCTAAATTTTTGCTCTCTTTTTATTAAGTTTGCTTCGTCTGGGATAGTCTACCCAGTTTTTCCTTCTCTAAAATTGTGCAGTGCTCAAAGTTTGATTATTACACTTTGTGAGAAAATACTGTTTCAAATATTCCATCAGGTACCTTGGGTCTTAATTTAGACCTGATGGAGGAAGTGATGACTAAGAATATTGTGATTATATAATGTATCATCCAAGTCAGGACATTTTTGAATGAGAAAGAGTGTGTCGAAATAATTAAAATCAGTGGCGCCTGGGTGGCTCAGTCTGTTAAGTGGCTGCTTTCAACTCAGGTCATGATCTCTGGTCCTGGGATTAGCCTTGAGTCAGGGTCCCTGCTCAGCAAGGGGTCTGCTTCTCCCTCTCCCTCTGCCCCTCCCCCGTTCATGCTCTCTCTCTCTCTCTCTCTTTTTCTCTCTAATAAATGAATAAAATCTTTAAAAAATAATTAAAATCATGCAGTTTTATTGAATAGTTAATTATTGATGACATGTTTTATTTTATCATGGATCTTCAAATAGTTCTTTTCATAAACTATTTTCAAAGATAAGATTCTTTCAAAGATAAAACTCCTGCATTATAATTCGAAAAATAGGTTCATTTTTATTGCTTATTTGTACATTAATTTAAAAATACCATAAGCAGACTTACAGAATCATTATTCTTGATATATGTGTATATTAAATATAATATATATTATGTATATTTATATATATAAATTACTTATATATATAAATCAATTGTCTAATACAATGGAACTGATATTTATCTGGAAGTATATTTTTAAAATATCCTTTATTTATTTTTATGTTTTTATAAAACTCATGTAATCTTCTTCAAACTTTTATTTTATGTTTAAAAAATTCAAAATAATTGCCTTCAATTGATTTTTCTTCTGCAGGTCATAATAGTTTTTATTACAATATTATTGATTATATTCTCTATGCTGCCTATTCAGGTCATAATATTGTTAATTGAGTAAAGTCTCCCAACAGATGTTGAAACATCCAATAAGCTCAGAGGAAAAAATATTAAATGGAGAAGGTAATTGGTTAATGGGCATTAAGGAAGACGTGGGATGTGATAAACACTGGGTGTTACATGCAACTGATAAATTACTGAACACTAAAAAAAGAAAAAAAATATTAAATGGAGAAGATTCTCAATTATAATTTTTTTTTATTAAAAATGTATAAATACTTTGTCCCATCATTTTTGGTCTCCATTTTGAGTATATTTCTTCAACAAATATTTTTACGAGTCAAAATTTATAAATTAAGTTTTTAAAGTTTATTATTCTTTGGAATGTTTTGGCAAATATATACATGCTGCAAATCAGAATCCTATTCAAATGCGTTCTATTTACCAGTATAGACTATAAACTTAACCGACAAATATAGGAAATCCATTAAGAGATTCTTCCCACAATCTGAAGTATTCCAAATCATAATAATAAAACTTCAAACTTATACTTGTAAACTGTTCAAACTTTTATAGATTGATTTATTCATCTCTTTTCTTATTTTTTTAAAGGAATACACTCTAATATTTTTCTTTCTGAAAGCTTTCTTTTCAATAATTATAAGGCAAAACCACTTCCAAAACTTAATCGATAATAAGTAGCAAAGACAGATGGCGTCTCCTGCCATGACACGGGTGTTTTTGTATTAATAACAGCTTCATCACCTAATGTTTGTAGTTTATTTGATGTGCATATATAGAAATGTTTGCAAATTTTAACAACCTGCTTATATTTCAATTGATAGAGTATTGATATGACAAAATTATGAACTTTGTGTGCACCACCAGTTCCAAGTACATTTCTCTTCCAATGTTTTCTTAATTCAGCAACAATAATGCTTGTGTCATGATGCTGTGCTCTCAGGAAATTAATATTCCTATCACTGCAAATAAAAATTTAATTTTCAATGTTGAATCCCTCACTCAACTTAATATACCGTTCAATTTTCAAAGATTTGATTTAGTAGCTTGGATTAAAACATCAAACAATTATTGGAAATAACTGTTTTTCTTTATTTGAAGCATCCGATGATAATACAAAATTGGTATCTTTTAAATGTTCAAAAATCTCCTTTTGCTAATGAAGCCAACTCATTGCCCACTATCCCTTCACTTTTTACAAATGCATAAAAAACTTGGAATAAAATATGAGTGGAATTTAGAACAGCCAATTGTTGTAAATGAAGCCATGCTTTACAGAGTGATAGGTAAATGCAGATGTCTCACCTCCCATCATGGTATTAATGTAACTACTAAAGTTTGAAGTGAGTGCTGATGTTTTTTCAGCAATTTTTTTGTTTGTTTTTGGTTTTGCATGTGGCTGCTGACTTAATCCTGATGATAGATATTAAATATCAACAAATATTTTTGCAAGTTACATGTTCACCCTCAACTTCCTTGAGAACTGCAAATGTGGTACATAAATTGCTCTTAGGCTTGCAGTTTTGCCTTTTGAGCTCATTACTGTGAAAATGCTGCTTCCCCTGGAATTGTTCCGTTGGACTCAGAGAATGAACACAGGATGACTATACATGGGGGATCAAAGGGACACATTCTAAATAAACTATGACTTCCAAGAGGCAATCCAGTCCCTCTGTGATCTTCATAATTTTTATTTTCAACATGTAAGAGAGAAGGAAATGATTAACCAATCCAATATTCTCAAATGTTGTTTTGTTGCCACCCTAACTTTTTAAACACGTCTTCAAAAAAATAAAGCAAGAAAGAAAAGAAAATGAAAATCTTCCAAGAAATATGCCCAGAAACTACTGCAAAGTCTCAAAGTGAAAAACAGAAGAGAGCAAGGTCCCTTTATTAATACTCTGGAATCTCAAAAGACATGTCAAAAGGCCTTCGTTCTGCAAGCTAGATATTTGCGTTTTCTTATAAAAGTTGTTGCCCACTTGAGCTGCCTAGTAAGCGCTGGGGCCAGGGCCTTGTTTAAATCCTATTCCTGTTACTATAACTAACCCTGTTTTAAAAATGATGGTTGAGGGGTGCCTGAGTGGGGCTTAATCGGTTAAGCGTCTAACTCCTAATTTCAGCTCAGGTCGTGATCTCAGGGTTGTGAGATTGAGCCCACAGAAGCCAAGCCCTGTGTCAGGCTGGGTGTGGAGCCTGTTTAAGGTTCTCTCTCTCCCTCTCCCTCTGTCCCTCCTTCCTCCCACTCTCTTAAAAAAATGATAGTTGAAATCATAGAAATAGTTGAATTATCCTTTAATTTCCATAACATCATAACATCCATTTCTATAACATCTATCTTCTTTAATATCTTATTTCTGAATTGTGCATATTGGGTCTTTGTACTATAAAAACCTCCCTATGGCATCCCCAATATCATGAACTTCCCCTGATAACCAACAGAAACATAAAAAATGTAGAAAACAGCAATGCTTAGAAACTTGGATCCTAGAGCACCTGGGTGGCTCAATTGATTAAGCATCTGCCTCCGTTCAGGTCATGATCCCAGGGTCCTGGGATTGAGTCCCATGTTGGGGACTGCTTCTGCTCAGTGGGGAGTCTGCTCCTCTGCCCCTACCCTGGCTGGTGCTTTCTCTCTCTCTCTCTCTCTTGCTCATTCTCTTTCTTAAATAAATAAATAAATAAATAAATAAATAAATAAATAAAATCTTAAAAACAAAAACAAAACCTTGGATTCTACAGGGAGCCCACACCAGCATTCTCTTTATTATAATTAAATCATATTGCCACTATGTTTTCTTTTAAAAGTATGTAATTGTTCTAGGAGTAAGATATTTATTTTTTGATGAAAGCTGCATCTAGAAAGAAATCATTAGAAATAGTCTAGTCCATGTAAAGGTTTGAATAACTTTTCATTGAACTGAATACTAATTCCTTAGTCAAGCTTAATAAATCTTTTGAAGATGAATTTTTATTGACCATAACTATATATAAAGATAGCCTTAATAAGGCATTCATAATTAATAACAAAATTTATAGCCTCCCATTAGTTATCAAAATACAGCCAGTACAGAAATTAAGATTGAGGAAATAAACCATTTTTTTCAGGCTTCAGAAAATTAAAAAAAAAAAAAACTAGCATAATACCTCAAAACCCTGGGGATGATTTTAATTTTAAAAACGTATTTTATTTTAACCTGAGTTATTTGCCTAAATACCTATTTTTGAGCTCCCCATAAGTTATATAACTCCTAATGTCCAAAACATATTTTTTAAACAATAACATACTAATCTTTATAATAATTAAAGACCCAAACAATTTCCTCAGGCAAAATACGCAAGAATATAGAGAGTTTAGGAGAATAGTTCACACATATGCAACAAAAAATCATTTGACAGAGATAGAAATTTCAAGACAACTAGCTTTTAACCTTTGAAATATTTCTTGTACTCTAATTGACATATTCATTTATTGATTTATTGTTTAAAAATGAACAAAACCAGTAATTGTAGGATGCTGTGCCTTAAGGAAGGTTTGACCTGAACAATTTTTGACACTGACACAAAATTTCAAAAAAGATTAAAACTAGGGTGCCTGGTTAAGCATACGACTCTTGATTTTGGCTCAGGTCATGATTTTGGGGTTGTGAGATCAAGCCCCAAGTCAGGCTCTGCTCTGGGCGTGGACCCTGCTTAAAATTCTCTCTCTCCCTCTGCCTCTCCCTCCACATCCACCCACAACTCTAAAAAAAAAAAAAAAAGATTGAAACTGAAGCAAAACAAATATGATTAAGCTTCATATACAAAAATCATTTGAACAGTGAGGTAATAGCTAAATTATATGTAATTAACTGTTTTAGAGATCCCTTATTGAAGTATATGTTTCAAATTATCTTCTACCTTTCAGTGCCCTATCAGTGTTTAAATGAAATGGATAGATGTACAGAGTTTAAGTAACTTTGAATGTTTATATAAAATGTTATAGCATCCATGAAGGTGATGTTTATACCCTATCAAACATTCTACATAAATGGGTTTGTTCATTATTAACAATGGCAATACTATTAGAAGTGGAAGTGTTATTGCTGAATGAAGATTATTGACCTCCCCCAGAAGAGTGCATGTTTTGTTTTGTACTATACAATTGAATTGATTAATTTAGAAATGTGCATCTATACTCTGTATCTTGTTTGTCCATATGACCACTGACCTATGTGTAAGAGTTCCTTATGAAAGTTAGAAGTGAAATATGTGGCAATGGCAAGGAGCCAAACTCACCAGCCCACAGGGAGATCAAACCTGGGATCGGGGCCTCGTTAGCACCATACTCAAAGCAAGTGGGTTAATCACTCACAGACTAACTGGGCCCAGACCACATTAGTTCACTAGTGTGTAAGTTTCTCCTAGCTTAATGTCATATACAGATAAGCAATTAATAAATGCTTTCCTATTACAAAGTATTTAAATGCAATATTTAATATTAAATATTTATAATTTTTATTGTTCTCAAACTTGTGTGTTTTTAATTTTCCACGTCTAAAAATTATTTTAAATATTTAAATATAGATGCTTTTGTTGCTTGCAAACTCCTCGACAAGAGTAGTTTAAAGAAGTTTACTATTAGTTTTATAAACAGATATAGGGATAAATGACCATTACTATGAAAAATTGACTGAACAATGTCCCCCCACTCTTTTTATACCATTTCCCACTGAAAGTATTTTTAGGATGCACACAGTCCCCAAATCCTACACTATCACTAGGAAGATAGCAACCCTACACTATTACTAGGCAGATCATCTAATTTTATGATGAGGAAAACTAACACAATTTAGCAAACAAGAAAGTTCACTTGAGGGATGAAAATGACTTCATGTGTGTTAAGTATGTATGTATGTATTTATTTTCAGGAAAATTATAAGAAAATCCATGATGTGAGAAATGAAAAGCCTTAAAGGAAAGAAATGGAATAAGGCTCAAAATTTTTAATAAATATCCAGGAGTTCCTGGTAGGCAGAGGAATCTAACAAGTTGGGAAGATTATAGAGGAAGGGATGGAAAATTGTCTGAGGATTTTTTAACAGCAGGAAATTTTAAACCAATGGTTTTCTGGTGTAATAATGCAAGTTCCAATGAACTGAGGTTTGGCTAAAAAAAAAAAAATGCTGTAGTCCAGGACAGCGAAACCTCAGCAAGCAATGCATAGACACAGGGACTGCTCAACATTTCTTCATGGTTACATGGCCGCAGGGCCATGCATTAACCAGCAGTTCTGATTTCTGTTACTTTACTTCTTGTTCTTGGTTCTTGGATCTCAAGATTACCCATAGATCTATAGATTCTGTAAACTAAAACCACCTAATAAATTCATTTTTTTGCTTTGGTTATTTGACTACTACAGCTTTGGCAGAAGCACATGAAAAGCCATTAAAGAGTATAGAAAGCAGTCATTGTGCAAAAGCAGAAAATTGGAGCCGACTATTGAAAAGGGAGCCTTTGAGAACTCGTAGATACCTCAAGAGGACTAGCGCTGACACACCACCTGGTATGGTGTAACTCTGGTATGGTCTTCCTGGTCATTTGTGGTGGGGACCACTGTGACTGGCTTTGCCACACTGTGATTGTGCAGTTCCTCTACCCTGCCACTTGTTAGGTCCCTCACAATCACTGCTGAATAGGACGCTAGATTTCCTTAGGGTGTGGGTAGAACTATTCAAAATGACAGAGTGTCTCGAGTACTCTATAGATTACCTGCATGAGGTAAGAAATTGGACTCATTTCATTCCATTCACCTAAGAAGAAAATATTCAATAGCATTTATAGTTAAAATGAAAATAATGCAACAGTACAAATGAACATGGCCTCATGTCAGTGACCATTAAAAAATGACAATTCATATCTTCATGTCTTCAATTATATATGGGTATGCTTATATCAACTTGATGACCTCTTAAGAGCTGTGTATACCTTCATTACTGTCTCTTGTATATTTGCTTTGAGTCAGACTGAAGAAACAGAAAGCTTTGGAGAATAGCAATTATCCTTAATCATTCTACCCAAATCCTTGAGGAGATGAATGTCCTTTTTTTTTTTTTAAGATTTTATTTATTTATTTGACAGAGAGAGACAGCCAGCGAGAGAGGGAACACAAGCAGGGGGAGTGGGAGAGGAAGAAGCAGGCTCCCAGCGGAGGAGCCTGATGCGGGGCTCGATCCCAGAATGCTGGGATCACGCCGGGAGCCTAAGGCAGACACTTAACGACTGTGCCACCCACGCGCCCCGAGATGAATGTCCTTAATTACTAAAAACAGTCAAATCTGATTCTTGGTAACTACAATGAGAATGCCCGGATGGCAGTGGCTGGGAAGAAGCTTTACATGTGTGAAACTAAGAATTCTTCTATTCACTCCCCATTTGCAAAAGGGCCCTTCCAGACAGAAAGCTGTATCTAAAACTGGAGTCAGCTATGCTTGTGTTCACTTAGCTACTGGCTCAGGAGTTCCTTGAGGCACTCTTTCTCCTTGATACAACTGTTTGATTGACAGCTACAGAAAATAGTATGATTTTGCCATACATTTGTCTGCAAACATTGCATTCTTATCATTGCAAACAGTTCTGTAAAATGAAAGCATTTTCGTTCATTTAGAGCTGTTTTTGTGTGTGTGTGTGTGTGCAAAGATCTATTAATATCCCTTTCAAAATCTTTCCTCAGTTTGAAACCATTTTTTGGTAGTGAAGCACTTTTATTTTCTTCTTCATTTTGAACTGGAAGTTTTGTTCTCTGGTGGTACTTGCTGGCTCCCAAAACCTAAAGAAAATCACAGGGAATAAAATAAAGCCCTCTTCCTTTGATGTCTATCCAAGAGCATGGAAAAACTATCACTTCTTTCACCTACAATTCCTTTAATTTAGTCCCTCTACTGCTAAGAGATGACAATTAAAGCATTCAGGGTCTAAAATAGAAACAAAGTATAAAAAAAAAAGGAGCATTCAGAGAAATAGTTTTTAAGATTTCACCACGGTTACGAAAATAAGATTGTGTCTCAAAAAAATAGCATAATAAAGAACAGATACAGGTTTTCTTTTTTTTTGGTAATTGAGGCCAAAATACTTTAGCCCAAGTCTATCTTAAGTTTCCCTGATAATTCCTGATTATAGTTTTAATTTTGTGTCATAAAATTAGAAATATAGTAAGTTCCCACTTGCTTCAGTATATACATTCCAATTCCCCTGTAAAGACAAAATGTTCTTAATACTCCCAAGTTTAGAGTATCTTAATTTAAATAATAATCAGGGGCTCCTGGATGGCTCAGTTGGTTGAGCAGCTGACTCTTGGTTTTGGCTCATGTCATGATCTCAGGGTCGTAAGATCAAGCTCTGGGTCGGGCTCCCCACTCAGTGCAGAGTCTGAGATTCTCTCTCTCCCTCTCTTTCTGCCCCTCCCCCCACTCGGGTGTGTGCTCTCTCTCTCTCTGAAATGAATAAATAGTCAAAATAGCATTATAATAATGCAAGTTTGCCTAGGTGGAAAAAGATTATATAATCTGCAATGCCAGAAATGAAGTGTGCCAAATAACACCACTCTCTATAAATCCCATTTCTCCTTTTTCTTTTGCAATAAGACATTTTGCTTATGAATAAAAATAATATTAGCAGAATATTATTTATGGCAATCTGTGACTCTCATTGATTATCAGAGCATTTAAATACAATATTTTTTGAAACATTATAGAGGAATCATGTTAAATTTGTAAAATATAGAGAAATGCATTAATCTGTTGTGTGGAATATAAAATATGTCTTCTTTCTGGTAGCCTCACCACCACTGTGTTCTACTTTTATGCTTTTTGCACCTCAGATTCTAGAATTTTTGAATAGGAAATTTTTTTCTCTTCCAAAATGGTTATTGCAAAGGATGAATAAACCAATGGATGTAAAATTTTGGCTAAGACATATCTCTCATACATAGTGCTATATTTAGTTTATTACTATCTTTTTATTATAAAATGTAGTTGCTATTGAACACAAATGAATTTCAAGATTAATATTAAATAATGTATGTCTGTTTGTGGACATTTTCCTTGCCCTCATTGTAGACTGTTTGGGGAGCACCATAACTACTCTACCATCTATCCCAATGTTTCTCAAATTGTGAACACCCCCATCTGATATACACAGGCTTCCTTATATAGCAACATACATTATTATACTTTAGTTTCTGGATACCTAATCTAGAGCAAGGTCTAGAGCTCCACTCTAGACTCAGACAAGGTGCTAAACATAGAATGTATATTTTTAGAAAACGCTTTCAAACCTTTGAAAATGAAAAAAGTTTATGAACATCTATCTTTAAATCCTACACCACTTAAACGAAATCTTTTTATTTTTTTTAAATACTTTTTACTTAATAACAACCAGAAACAGAATGGTAAAAAAGTGCCCTTAAAGCAATGCCAAATATGGGCCTTTTATATAGTTCAGCAAAATTTTTATTTTGTTACACATACATATATCATCCATATTTTTGTTAATAACCAAATCAAAACATTTATATGAGCTAAAGTGATTTTGATATTAAGCTTTGAATATATGTTGTAAAATATGTATTATGAGGAAAAATATTCTTTCAGTATAATTACACTTAATGCATAAACATATTTACAATAATCTTGGCTATTTTGGCCTTTGAAAAATAAAAAAAATTTGTTGTTTATGAGTCAATGATGAATAGCGTAAGTCTGTTATATAATGTTCCTGCTTTGATTTGAATAAAGCACATGCAGGGGCACCTGGGTGGCTCAGTCGTTAAGCGTCTGCCTTCAGCTCAGGGCGTGGTTCCGGCGTTCTGGGATCGAGCCCCACATCAGGCTCCTCCGCTGGAAGCCTGCTTCTTCCTCTCCCGCTCCCCCTGCTTGTGTTCCCTCTCTTGCTGGCTATCTCTCTGTCAAATAAATAAATAAAATCATTTAAAAAAATGAATAAAGCACATGCTGTAGGGTTTCCAGTCGCAGGTGAGACAGAGTGATCATATGCCAGCATATTCTTCCTACTGATTTCAACTAATGACACTGGACAACAGAATACATAAAGCAGCTATCACAAGACACTGCAAAGCAATTACAATAGAATCTCTCATAGAAAAATCAAAACTCAAAGAACGAGAATGAGATCCTCTGTAAATCTTCTACTCAACAAAAACAATAAAAATGCTGACAATATTTCAAAATCTACTTTTTCAGAACTCTGGGTATTGAGTTTTGAAAAACAACAACAACAACAACAGAGGAGCATTTACTCAAGAGAAACTGCTGAACCTCAGGGCAAGCAGCAGGATTTATAGTTTGTTTTTTTTTTTAAGGATTTATTTATTTATATGAGAGAGAGAGAGAAAGCGCACCTGCACGTGAGCAGGGGGAAGGGAGGGGCCGAAGGAGAGGGAGAGAGAAAATTCTCAACAGACTCCCCATGGAGTGTGGAGCCTGATGCAAGCCTCCACTTGGGGCTCCATCCGAGGACCCTAAGATCATGACCTGAGCAAAATCAAGTCAGCCACTTAACCAACTGAGAGACCCAGGCACCCTGAATTTGTAGCTTTTTAACCTAGCTTATTCCCACCCCTCTTTTCCCAGCTTCACAGTAGTCTTCAAAGCCAGCCAGTCTTATCATCAAGGTAACTGTTCACATAGGCTGGCCACCGCCACGGGGGGAGAATGAGACTTTAAAAATTTCCATCCGCAGAACAGTGTCACTATTCAGTAGGTCTTCCAGATTTCTGGAAAAGGTGATCTTGCTAAACAGGGGAAACCTTATCCTGAGGATTTGTTCCCCCAAATCAGCAGCACTTAATTAACACAGCATTTTCTTGAGGTTAGACTAGTTGGGGCAAAGAAGAGTCTGGCCAAAACTGTAGAAAATTCTCCAGAATGAGATATTCATAAAAGCTCTGATGTATATCTGGAAAACTAGAAAGTCACATGCATATGCAGGACTGTGGCTATGCCCACAAAATGCCTAAGATGACTCCAATCTCTCATCCTTGGCTGACTGTGAGGCCCTGAACAAGTAAGAACTTAAGGCCGCGATGGTGTTGTAAACTTCCTGAGTGCTGAGCTTTATGTCCAACACACACACACAGAGACACACACACACACACATACCACACGCCTTCAGGAAAGTTTGGAAGATTTACAGTTTCAAGGCATGTAAGGAAATCTCTGTACACTTATTAACGGACCAGAATAAATCATGTAGGTACTTCAGTGGATGCTGAGTCATTCTTTATGTTCACCCTATGGGCAGTTATCTCTAAATTGAAGTCATCCAATGGGAGAATAAGTATTACAAAATTTTGCCTAACTCCAGTTGTAGTGATCAGTGACACTACCTTGGCCCTCAAAGGCATTAGATCAATCTTAGAGCAGACTTAACTCACTGACTAGTGTTGTTCTAGTCTTCTTCCTTATGGTTCCAGGCAGAGGCTGTGCAATGACCAGTATATCCTGCTGTACCTGAAATAATGCTTCAGGTCAAGTGAAAGTGCATACAGAAACCTAAGGAAAAAGGCCTGACCATTTGCTTAACTGGTTGGATCTAGGACCTTGGAGGGCATAGTTGAGGTCATTTCTATAGTAATGTGCTCTTTGGATTCCTGTTGATATAAACCTTAATTAAATGATACATGAGAAAAATTGAATAAATTTGGTCCCAGACACTGTGAGTAAAATTAATCAGAGTGGTTGACAGGGGTGTACTCATGGGAAATGCAGCTGAAGCCAAGAATATATGGAAATCATGGGTGAATATTGTTGCTAAATGATTCATCATGGGTCTCTCATGTTCTGTGTATCACACAAGAAGAAACAGTGGTTACTTTTATTCCAGATTATCTTTTCAAAGGTGTTTTATAACAAATGGCTTTATAAGATGGAGCTAATAAATCCTGCTAGAGCAAGTAGAAAGTTTATATACTGTTCGGTATAATAAGAATAATGTTTCCATTTGGGATGAAGGATAGTTAGGGCCACCCCACAACATAAAAGATTTGG
>NC_048222.1:99726049-99951236 GCF_002007445.2 Ailuropoda melanoleuca | reverse complement strand
CCCCTCCTGACATGATGCAATGGAAAAAACACTTCACCTCTTGGGTATTATTTCCCCAAATCCATAAACCCCACTCTAATCATCAGAAAACAGTCAAGCTGAGGACCAATCTACAAAATACATGACCATTGCTCCTCAAAATTTTCAAATATGATTGAGAAGACCAAGAAACTTTCACAGATTGGTGGAGACTATTACATGGCAGCTAAACGCAACATGGCATTCTGGATTGAGTCCTGGAACAGAAAAAGGACATGGGAGTCAAAACTGGTGAAATCTGAATAAAGCCTCCAGGTTAGTTAACAGTATTATACCAAAGTTAATTTCTTAGTTTAGACAAATATACCATAGCTTTGTCGTAAGATATTCCCAGTAGTGAAACGGGGTAAAGTTGAGCAATGTCTGGAGATACTTTGGGTTGTCACAACTGACAAGGGTTGCTACTGTTGGAGGCCAGAGAAGCTGCTAAAACCCTACAGTGCACAGGGCAGCCCCACAAGCAAGAATTAAAATGTCGATATTGCCAAGTTTGATAAAATCTCATCCAGCGAATGTTTTGTTTATTCTGTACCTCTTAATAAAGACCATTGGAAATGGTTCTCTTCAGCTGCCAGGGCCAGTGATATATCTTCACTCTCTTACCTCAGGACTTCCACAGATCTACAGTCCTTTGTCATGTCCTACTTCTCTTGAATATTTCCTCTCCATTCCATAGGCAACACATTGGATTATTACACTGGCAATAATGTGATAATTGGACCTGATGATGAGAAAGTAGCAGATGTTTTTGACATGTTGTTAAGACACATTCAAATCAAAGGGTAGGAAACAAATTCCACAAGACTACAGGAAACTGTTACCTGAGTGAACTATTAGAAGTTCAGTGATCTACGGCAAGTTGAGATATCCTTGAAAATGAAGGATCACATCTTTCCTACCACTAACAAAGAAGAACAATATTTAGTAGGCTTGCTTGGATTTTGAAGGAGACATACACCTCATTTGAACATTCACTCCAATCCATTTACTGACTCCAAAAGCCACCAGTTTTGAGTGGTGTCTTCAACAAGAGAAAAATATGCGGCATATCCAGGCTGCCATGCAGTTTGCTCCAACATTTGGGCCATATGAATCACAGCTCCAATGATGCTTCAAGTATATGTGGTAGATGGTGACGTGTGGAGTCATTAGCATGCTCCCACAGGTGAATCGTAGAAAATCTGAAGATTTCTGAATAATGCTCTGCCGTCTTTTATAAATAACTCTTCTCATTTTGAAAAATAGCTCAGAGGTGCTACTAGGCCTTAGCAAAGACTGAACACTTGACTGTGAGCCATCAAGTTCCCATGTGATCTGAGTTACCCATAAGGAACTGAGCGATACCTGATTGTAGAGCTGAACCACCTCTACCTTGGAAGGGATTGCATTTTGCTCTCACTGGAAGAGGTATTTATTCTGTGTATGGAATTGCCTTCTCTGACCACAATGAGTCCCATTGATTTACAAATGCTTTATATACCACCATGTTATTGCACACTGCATTGCTCCTGAATAAGGAACTCACCATATTACTAAGGAAATAAGGCTTTTTAAAAATTAATAATGCAAATTGCAATTAACCCCATATTTATGCAATTATTAAAACTTTTTAAAATATAAATTAAAATGAATCTATTTGTAAGCTCCCAAAGCAGCCTTAACATTATAACATACAAGGCTATTTGTATTGAGCATTGACTATTTTTCTAACTCATCGAGGATCCAGAAATATAGATAAACCATAACTCCTGCCATAAAGGAACTAATAGAAAATTCATATAAATTCCAGGAATAAAAAATATATGCAAAGTACTGAAAATAATAGGTTTAGTGAAATATTTTACAGTTAATACTCTTCCATTGTATGAGTATGCCTTAAAGGCCAAACACTATTTTAGGCATTTTAACGTATATTAGCTGGAAGAAAGAACCTTCTGTCAATAAAACAACTTCAGACTGTCACACAAAACTAATTGGTTGTCTCTGGGTCTAATTTTACTGATCTCTGGATCTAATTTTATTATTTGATTTATAAATGCTTACATATGGCTTACTATTTGCCAAGCACTGATTTCAGCTCATTACAAATTTTTGCATTGATTTAATGCAATTGTTAATTTGAATTATATCAAATTATCCTGATGGTTCAGTTCATTGAATAATGTAGGGACAACAGCACTGTGGGAGGGTGAGAAAAATGTGTGCTATTAGGCTTCGGGAAGGGTCCCTGGTGCATCATCAAATCGTCCATCTTAGAGACTGCCTCATGCCTGTGTCCTATTAACTTCATTCACATTTTCCATTCCCTCTGCATTCCTTTGAAACGCAAAGCATCAGAGACATATGGTGGTCTTTCCTTCTGAAAACTAACACCTGAGATTTCTGAAGACAATTTTATATATCAAACTCTACTTTCTTGATTCCCAACAGCACGATTCAACACCAGAGAAACACGTTATTTGAAAATTCATATTCGATACACATTTTTTAAAATTTTATTTATTTATTTATTTGAGAGAGCAGAGCAAAAGTGAAAGAACATGAGTGAGGGAGGGGGAGAGGGAGAAGCAGACTTCTGCTGAGCAGGGAGCCCCATGTGATGCTGGGCTCAATCCGAGGACCGGTGATCATGACCTGAGCCAAGGCAGATGCTTAACCAACTCAGCCACCCAGGTGCCTCTCAATAAGCATGTTTTTACTGGATCCATAAAATTTCCCTAGATGGTAAGAACACAGTAGATACAGTGAGAAAATATACAAAATACATTGAGAATTATGATTATATTTAAAATGGCCCACTTTCTTGGTGGCTTATCTATCAAAATAAAAGTCAGAAGTATGTGTGCGTGTGCACCTGTGTACAAATTTTCTTTCGGGGGCACTCTGTATTCTCCAATGGGTTAGTGTACGGAGGCTTTCGTGAAGGCTTTTAAAATTTTTTCTACTTACATATCGAACCTCCTCTTGAGAATAGGAGTTTAAAAGTCCCCATGAACATGCAGGAAATTTTTCTTATATGCTGTATTCTTCTAAGTTAGGATTTTATTATTCCTGTTTAAGAATCAGGACACTAGGGACGCCTGAGTGGCTTCGTTGTTTAAGTATCTGCCTTCCGCTCAGGTCATGATCTCCAGGTCCTGGGATCAAGCCCCGCATCTGGGTCCCTGCTCAGCAGGGATCCTGCTTCCCCCTCTCCCTCTACCTACCCCCCTGCTTGTACTCTGTTTCTCTGTCTCTCAAATGAATAAATAAGATCTAAAAATAAAATAAAACAGGGGCGCCTGGGTGACACATTCGTTAAGCATCTGCCTTCGGCTCAGGGCGTGATCCTGGCATTATGGGATCGAGCCCCACATCAGGCTCCTCCACTATGAGCCTTTCTTCCTCTCCCACTCCCCCTGCTTGTGTTCCCTCTCTCGCTGGCTGTCTCTATCTCTGTCTAATTAAAAAAAATTATTAAAATAAAACAAAAAAACAAAAATTAAAAAAAAAATCAGGACACTTACTGACTTCACAAAGAAGTTAAAACTCATCGTGGAGGAGCGATATCGATCTTAAATGAGATAGTATGGCAGAACGGACCCTGAGACAGGGTGGAGTTACTTCTCTTCTCTATTCACCATCTGTTCTACAGCCACCACCAAACTTGCAGAAGAAATAAAAAGAAAGTAAAATTGCAATATTCAAAGAATCTCAAGAACATGAAACTAAAAATCAAATGAGTAGGATCCTAAAAGTTTGCTTTTTTCTTCTGTATCTTTAGGATAAAGCAAAACCCCTTTTTCCATCTAGTTCCCTTCCCCAGGGTGCCTTCTCCTTTTTTCTTCAGAGGGCATTCATACCTATTACTGCCAGGCGCTGACAAAGTTTTGAATTTTCAAGAATTAATTGAGATCTTTCATTCAGCAAATGGCATTGAACCTTAAGAAGAGCCTAGCAATAACTCCACGGTTGCTGAATTTTTTTTTTTTTTTGAATTCTTAGGTTTTTATCCCTTACTCATGGGCACAACACTTCCTATACTTTCTCCAGGTAAATCTGGAACAAAAGAACAAATGTTTGATGTAAGAATTGAATTCAATAAAAGGAGACACAAAGCAATTCTACTACCGAAGAAGGTAAGTATGGAAAAGTAAAAGCAGCATAGACATAAAGCTGAAGGGATTTTACAAGGTAAATTAAATATGGATTTGCATCACATGGACCCACATCAGCACTCCCCACAATCTGAAATTCTAGTTTTTCATTCAGGTGATATGGAAAAAATGACAAATGTTTTCCCGTCTTCAAAACCATCTAAATATTACACTAAAACTTCCTAATTGCCATTCAGTTTTCAAAAACACTAACGGTAAGAAGGTAAAAGACCATTCCATAAAAATGACAGGAAAATTGAGTTGATTCCATGTAACTGAGCAATCAGAAGATACAATTTTCTGAACAAGGAATTCACAATCATTATACTAATCTGCTGACTGTTCTTCTTCCCCTTTTCTCATTCTCGGATTTTGGGTGATTAGAAAATCTAAACTAAGACAAGGTGAAATGATATTTTGAATACTCCACACAAAACAGGTTTAAAGTTTTTATTCCAAATACTAAATTTCTTGGGTTTTGTCCTGAATTGGATCGCTCATTTCTATCAAATTCAGCAATAGAAGACAGAAATCCTGAAATCACCATTCCTACAAATTCTCTCCAACTGCTTCTAAGACCTCAAGAATCAAATTGAGAATCCCCAGGGCTGGAGGAAATGACAGGCTTCATTGAGTAGTAAATGCCCATAGTGTGCAGCACACTTATACAGGAGTGCTGTTAGAGTTTGAAATAGTCACAAATCTGAAATCTAAATATTAATTAGTGATAAAATGAAATAATACACTTTAGGATTTTTTTGCAGGGAAATACTAGAGAGCAATGAAAACTTATAAGTTTACTAGCTCCATGTATCTATGACTAAACTCCAAAATGTGATGTTAGAAAAATAAAAGTTGGTGCGCCTGGGTGACTCAGTTGTGAAACATCTGCCTTGGGTTCAGGTCATGATCCTGGAGTCCTGGGATCAAGCCCCACACTGCACTGCCTGTTCCTCTGCCCCTCCACACCACTTATACTCTCTCTCTCAAATAAATAAAATCTTTTAAAAAATAAAAAGATAAAATAAAAGATTTTCTTTATTTACTTGAGTGAGAGAGAGCACGAGTGGGGAAGATAGGGGCAGAGAGAGAAGCAGACTCTCTGCTGATTAAGGAGCCCGGTAGGGGGCTCGATCCCAGAACCCCGGGATCATGACCTGAGCTGAAGTCAGATGCTTCACCGACTGAGCCACCCAGGCACCCCTTAAGTAAATAAATAAAATCTTTAAAAAAAAAAAAAAAGAAAGAAAAATAAAAGTTTCAGGAGTATACATACAGCATGACAATATGTTTATGAAATTTAAAGCCATGGAAATCAAAAGTATTTGCCTATTAATGAGAATGCATGTAGAATAAAATTAGCTTATGTAAATAACCCAAGTTCGCAAGAGTGGTTACTGGGAAGAAATGCAATGGAAATGGGGAGAAGTATACAAAATGTTTCAGTTGCATTTGTGATTATCATTTCTTTGGTTCAGTTGGCTATATTATCACTTATTATATCATAATATTAATATATTATATACTAATTAATTAATATTATATATTATCATTTATTATATTATTCTATACTTTTCATATAATAGGTAAATTAAACATGTAAGAATTGGTGAACATATGCTGGGATTTGTCATGCAACTAACTTCTGGATCTTGACTAATGATGGAGATGGATAAATGAAGGATTCTTCTATGTGATAATTGAATATGAGAATCTTGAGACACAGCCAATATGACATTTTAAACTTGTTACCATTCTTTGAACTAGATTATTGCCTTTTCTATTTTCTTACTTTGTTTAATTACCTGCTGCACTGGTTAGTCTCAGCTTCATTTATCAAAAATTATAAAGTAATAAACAATATAATATGTGTCTTCCCTCATGAGAAAATAAGTTCAATAGCTGCTTGAAATCACAAAGTTTTACTATCCTTATGGCACTAAACCCTAACCCCTTGATGGTAAAGTCCTCCTCTTCATGGTCCAAGATGATGGTTGTAACACAAATAATCACATCATATACTAATCCAAAGAAGGAAGAAGTAGAGATGGTTTAAGGATATTTTCTAAACTGTACAAGGAGTATTTCCACTTGTATCGCTAAGGAACTTGGCACTTGACCACATAGATCTTCAAGGGAGTCTGGGAATTATAGCCCTTATACCAGGCATATTGGCACAATACATTAAGGGTCCATATTTTGAAGATGGGGTGAGAATGGGACATACAGTTGCCATCTTAGGCATGAAAAAACATCCTCACATCCATGTCTTCTGGTTATTTATTGCTATATAATAAACCATCCCCAAATTACTGGATTAAAGCAATAATTCTTTCTTTATATTCAAAATCTATGGGGCAAGAGTTGGGGTAGGGCTCATCTGAGTGATTTTTCTGCTCCAGGAATCAACTGGGGTCACTCGTTTATTCATCCGGCCCCTGGGCTAGTCTGGAGGCCTGACACTTGGTGGGTGTGATCTGAAGGTTGGGCTGTGTTGGTCCACTTTCCTTCTTCATGCAATCTCATGATTTCTTTCTTTTTTTTTTTTTAAGATTTTTATTTATTTGAGAGAGAGAGAGAGAGAGCTTGAGGGGGAAGGGTCAGAGGGAGAAGCAGAGACCCTGCTGAGCAGATAGCTGGATGTAGGACTCGATCCTGGGACTTCAGGATCATGACCTGAGCCAAAGGCAGTCGCTTAACCAACTGAGCCACACAGGCCCCCCTCATGATTTCTTTACATTATCTCTCCAGTGGGGAGTTGCTGTCCTACATGGTAGCTTAGACTTCAAGTGTGAGTATTCTGTGAAAAAGGAGGCGGAAGCTGCCAGGCTCTTAGTAATTAGGCCTTGAAACTGGCACAACATCCCTTGAGATGCAAGAGGGGGGTATGGGCTATAGATACTACCTTATGACAGGGGGACTGTCAAAGAAGGAGTGACCATCTAAAACCTGCCACTTCAGGCAATACCGTTTTCAGTTTTCAGGGTTATTGTACTTCCCTTAAAATCTGTATCACTTTGGTCAAATTGAAAAAAAAAAATTAGGTTTAAGAAATACCCTGGAAGGTTTTTCTAGATACAGATTACTTGTAAGGAACTGAGTTATGGTTGTCACTACACTGTAGATTTTTTTACAATTTAAATTTAAGCTCTGGGAGCAATTACCAACTTTTAATACTATAGTTAATGTGTTAGAGTGTTTTTTTGAGGGCTAATAATTTAGTATCCTCCTTTGAGTCCTTCTGAGTGAAACATTCTAGCTTCACACCTTTCACAGTGTGGTCTGAACACCAAGCAACTGCATATTTGGGTTCTGTATGTGTGTTTTCTATTTAAGGAAGAGATCAGAGTAAAGGGACAGGTTAAGTGGGCCCACATTGGTTAATTGTTAATTAGAAGAAATTCAATATTTTCTTTTCTTCTGGGATGAAAATAAAATTTTTAACTTCTAATTTGATGTTAGGCAGAAAACAAACACAGAAGACTTACCAAGTGTCATCCAAGACCATTATAGCTCCATGGACATTCATAAGCTATATAATCGTCTTTAGTTAAATACACACCAAAAGGGTTCATTCTTTGCTGGCTGAACATCTACTTTACTATTTTATAAGTAATAAAATAAGAAAGGGGCCCTTTCTGAAAGTTTTATTTGGATATCTTGAATTTATCTTTGAACTTTCCAATTTTTACTGGAGATCACATGTACTTATAAAGGCTATCTCTCCATTAGCCCTTTAAAAAAAACTTCATTTTGAAATAATTTCAAACTTACAAAAGAGTTAAAAATATTACAAATAATTTCCATATATTCTTTACCCAGTTTCTCCAAATACTAATGTCTTTATAAAACATATTATAGATATCAAGACCCAGGAAGTTAACAATAATACGATATTAACTAATCGGTATACCTTATTTCAATGCATTATTTCTCTCATTAATGTCCTTTTCCCTGGTCCAGTAATCAATCAGGACGGCATATTTTATTTACTTATCAGCTCTCCTTAAGGTCCTCCAAGTCTGTGGCAATTCCTAGCCTTCTTGTCTTTCATGACCTTGACACTTTGGAATAATATTGGCTGGTCATTTTGTGTATTGTCCCTCATTTGGGTTTTTCTGATATCTTCTCATGTTTATATTTAAGTTGCATTTTTTTTGCAAAATGCCACTGAAGTGTTTCTGTGCCCTCCTCCCTGCGTATTAAGCGGTACATGGTATTTATATGTCTCATTATAATATACTAATTACTGTTAGTTTATTATAGTTATTTTCTTTTTATAATTATGAACCATTTTGTGGGGAAACACTTGGATACGTGTAGATATCCTGTTTCTCATACTTTTGCTCACAAATGTTGGTGTTCGTCAGTGGTTCTTTCTGCAGAAGTTATCCTGTGATACATGCCAAAATATGACTCTTATTTCCATCATTCTTTATATGTGCCTTAAATGGAAATACTACTAATTAATTGAAGTAATTCTGGATTTTATTTTCCACTCTACTCTGGCTTTGTGAAAGCAACTATTAATATTATTTTGAAAATAATCCTAAAGTTGCCATTTTGTTTCCACTTCACTTTGGTGTAGCTATTGGTAGCAACTTTGATCTATTTGTTAATTAAGTCCGTTTGTAAGGAAGTATCTTTTTATTATTATTATTTTTTTCCTTAGGGAAGTATTGAGGATTTCCCCCTTTCTCTCTACCTGCTTTTTCTTCTTCTCCTCTAAAACTTGTTATTTTTTAATCGTACTTCCTTTTTATTTTCTACTTCTTGCCTGTTACCCTATCATTACTCTTACGGTGAAGATATTAACTGTAATATAAGGGCTTGGATCTGTTACTATTTGAAGAAAAATAAACTAATTAAAAGAACAGAAGAAAATATTGTTTTACTTTGGTTTTATGTCCTGAGCCAGAAAATTGACACATTAAGAAAATGAGAGAAAGCTGCTTGATACAGCAGAAACTACCAATAAATGCTCTTCTCTTTGCTTTGACAGCCCCCCAAAAGGCAGGTTGGAAATAAAATTCAAACAAATGAGGGGACTTGTAGAAAGGAATTAAGTAAACAAGTTCCAGAGAGTAACTGTTCCCTAAAGGGTTTTTAAAAGAGAAGAATTTTAACTGGATCTTGAAATAAATGTTTCTGACATTGTTTGAACAAAAGGAGTAGCAGCCCTCTGGCCACAGATCCACTGTTTGGAGGAGACTGGAATGTGTCACTCTGGAATGTCACAAACAAGCAAAGTGAGGCTGTGGAGGTTGTAAAGAGGAATGGCTGGGTGATTACTGAGGATCAAAGGATAGGGGTAGTTGAAGAATGATTTCAAATCAAAAATTTAAAAAGACCTGTAAATTAAGTTTCTTTTCATCTGAAGGGTGGTAATGAAGTATATTACGTGATAGAATTGCCTGAGTCAAGCTCATCTCAAGAGAGAAAACAAAATATTTTTAGAACTAATCCTTCTGTGTCTCCTGTTCCCAGGGATAGCTGATAGGAACAATTTATTTTGTAATCTCTCTGATAAAGTTAAGTAGCCCAATAAACTGAGTCACAACTAAACCTTGGCCCTGTCCTTAACCTTTACATACCTCTAGTCCTTCATGTGCACAATCTAAATCACAAAGGACTTGCACATTAACTAGTCTGAGTCTACAAAGTGCTCCAGGCTCCCAAAATAAAGCTTAGATTCAGTCCCAGAGATGGTGGCACGTGGGAAGTCAAAGCAGATGTCATCTGTTGCTCATGTCCCTCTGATTCTGTGCAGCTCAGTGCCCAAGCTCCATCCCATCCAATGAAGGAGACCAGGGAGGGAGAAGGGGAGGTTGTCATTCTCTTCAACCACTGTGCATTCTAAGTCAATTTCCCAGAACACTGTATCCCACTTCTAAAGTATTTCATCATGTGCTCCTTTAAAGTAATTCTCAAATTGCTCCTCCTTGAACATGTTGAGACGTCTTATCCAAAGAAAACAGTGTTGTGATTAAGAGTACTAGTAAGCCCCGAGCAAACCAATTTACAGTTCCAAAAAGACGCAGGTTTGTGAGTTTGATCATCAAACCTAACAATAGCTATCTCACACATTCTTTTTTTTTTTTAATCCTCCATTTGGTAGGTATAATTGTGATTCCATTTTCATGAAGAATAAAACTGAGGCACAAAATTTAAGCAAATTGTCCTGGGTCACGTATGTAGATGGTGAGTATAGAAGCCAGGATCTGGATCTATGGGTATAATATAATCTAGTTAACCCAATTAAGTTACAGCAGTTTCGCAGTTTTTTGATATTTTTCACTTATTTATTAGTTAGATATTTCTTCTCTGCCATTTATGAGCCTCGTTTATGAAAGAAAAACACATATTTGCTTAATTCATTTTCCTTAAGTACTTGTCACTTGATCAAACTTGAATGCGTAGTAAACTAACTTTGTCAAATCCAGACTAATATTGTTTCTGAATGAAAAAAGTAAAATGCCACTTGATAAATGGCTAAATCTGAGAAATCTGGGTGGGGGCAGGGACTGAGTGGGGAAAGAGGACAAAGGAGACAGGTGGTGGGACCCCTGACCCAAAGGGAGCATAGTGGGAGTGAAAAGACGTAGTTTGGGAGGGGATAGCTACAGTGGAAATGAGCTGGAGTGATAAAAGTCTATACTTGCAATGTGGTGTTCTCTTCACATTTGGCTCATGAAATGTTCTATAGCAGAGTATTATTCTAAAATTTTTTTTCTGTAATTCTATTGAAACTACATGTTCAATGGAAAAAATTAGACATGTGAAATCACGCACATCCACACACAAGCAAACTATGTCAACTATCTTCTCATCACAGAGAGGTAACCTCTATCAGTAGTTTTGCCAACAAGCAATGAGAAGGGTTAAGCTACTGACTGGTGTCTACAACCCAGGAAATTCTCTAGGGCGCATAATAATACTTGCAAATGTCATGGTGTAAGGTAGTGGTAGAATACAGAAAGCCAAAGAAGCAAGACCAATACTGACACGGGAACTTGAGGATTGAAAATTTGGATCACCTAATAGTCTTTCATCAATGATACATATATAAATTTTGATAATTGGGCCAAGAGAATGTCTTTGTTCTGAGAAAGTGTCTGGTAAAATATTTAGTGATAAAAGGGCATAAAGTCTCCAGCTGAACTCTTGAATGGTTTGCAAAAATGTAAAATGCACACATAGAAATAGAAAAACAATGAAAAAGTAAATGAGACAAAAATATGAATCTGGATAGAAGATACATTGGAGTTTTTTTTCTACAATTCTTGCAACTTCTCTGTAAATTTGCATTATATCAAAATAAAAAGTTAAAAAAAAATTTGAACCACCTGAGCAGGTAATGAGATTTAGAACACTTCACTGGATAAGACACTGACTGAGGCTAGAGTATGAACAAGATGGTTGATGGAAGAGGAATGTTGTAAATACCAATAACAACCATGTGACTGGCTGCAGAAATGAGAACTAAGGAGGATGCACTCCCCTCCTTTACTTTGACAAGTATTTATTTCTATCTCTTTACCAATTTGTTCTCTCTTCTCACCATTCCTATATTCTTTGACATAAGATGTGTAATTAGTGTTAAATTCTGTAATTCAGTATTATAGTTACATGATACCAAATGGAGATTGTAACTAAAAAATAAAGCATCAACTCCCAGAGTGAGAAAAGCAATACATGAGACCAACTATAAATCGAAAAACCTAATAAACCTATAATCGAGTCATACCTTGTGAAGAATTGTGTGGTTACTGGGGAACACGGGTAGCTCAGATGGTTGAGTGTCTACCTTTGGCTCAGGTCATGATCTCTGGGTCCTGGGATCAAGCCCCACTTCGGACTCCTGGCTCAGTGGGGAGTCTGCTTCTCTGTCTGCCTCTTCCCCCCCCCCGCTCATATTCACTCTCTCTCTCTCTGCTTCTCTCTCAGATGAATAAATAAAATCTTAAAAACAAACAAACAAACAAAAAAGAATTGTGACGTTATCGATACATAGAACTGACTGGAATCACGTAGATAAAAATCCAACTCAGTTTTTGAGAAGGTATCACTGTCAAAAGAACCACTTGGCTGAACCAAGAGACTGTCCTGTCCAAGACTTAAAATAGCTTTTGGAATGCCCCTGCCCCCAAACTTCTATAAACAGGAGGCAGATTAAAAGATCTCTGCATTCTTCCGAAATAGCATATTCTCTAATGTCTTCTATCTGTGGTTAAGAGGAATAGTATCTTTCAGAAGTTGGAGTCAAGAGCCACAGAGAACCATGAATTTGGGAGCTAGTCCCAGGGAGCAGCACTGGAGTTTAACCAAGAAACGTTGCCCAACCTTAGGGTAGGGCCCTCATATTTTCAAAATGGGACTACAGCATTGCTGTGTTCTAAGTATGGCCCCGTGCCTCCCCTGATCTTTCTGAAAAGGAGTGTTTATTGTGGTTTTCTGGATTTGTTTAACCCTTGTTTTTTTGTGTGTGTGTGAAGGGAGACAGAAAAATTGTCTTTATACTTAATGGGTCTACAGATAAAGAAGATCCCCATAGAGACAATGTGAAGTTGAGTATATTTTATGTGTGTGGGAAGAAAAGCAAATATGTTTGATTAAGAAGGCAACTGTAATAGATTATATTAGTGTCAACGTATCCCCTCTCCTACTGAGTCCATCCTTCCAGGATGTCAGGCTGAGCCAAGTAGCAGTTTGGGACCAAGAAATACTAGTAAAAATGTTGTGGACTCTTTCTGAGAAGTTTTATGAAAGGTCAAGTGGTTCTGCCATTGCTCTTTCCAATTGTGCCAAGACTGTCCTATATAGTGGCTATTCATCTAGCCTGGGTTTTAAGTGGAGAGAAGTAAAGTAGAACGGCAGGCAGCTGTTAGCCAATATATAACAGCCATGAGAATCGAACCTATATTTTTGTACCCCAACGAGATTCTCATACAGTTTATTACTGCAACGTAACCTAGCAAAATCTAATCACTCTACTGAAAGATTATTTAGGGATAATCAATTTCTATTACAACAGGGAATAAAGCTAGGATTAGTGGTGATAATCATTGAACTTGGAAAGCAGATATGTTATTTGTCCACTAATTTAACAAACATTTACTGGAAAAACAACTATTTTCTGGAAACTGTGCTATTAGCCCTGTTTTTGGTGTCCAGGAATGCATGTGATTAAGATTTTCTTATTGTGAAATGATGGGAATTAATGATCTAGGACCAAAAGAAAAATAGCTTCAGAAGAAGTATACAAAAATTATTGTTTACTTTTGGTCACCATATGCCAGTGTGAACCAAGTATGAAAGTATGTGAAATATTCAAGAACAGAATTAAGAATCTGCCATTAAATCTGGTAGTTATTGGGAAGAAATAGCCAAGATAGGGAATTTACAGAACAACTGACAGAGGATCTGGCAAGAGAGTATTTTCTTCTTGTCTTTGAAATTACATGGATCGCATGAATAATATACATGAGTTTAGTAAGTCTTAAGGAAACAAAGCCATGAATTTCCATAATCTAGTAAGCAGTTTGGCTGCAGGTAAGCCCCATGGCATCTCTAATTCTTGTACTAACAACCTTTTGAAAGAGACAACAAGCAAAGAGGTCCTATAGCTGATGTAAGACACACAATATATATGGAAATAGTGATGGCAAATGCCTTAATGGATGTGACATAACTAGACGTTATAGTGTGGATACCAGTTATTTTATTAAATTCAGTGAAATCCTAAAGAGGAATGCACATATGGCCCAAAATCCACATCCTTCTATTAGCTCATTTATATAGGAAAGTGATTTGAATGGCTAAAATAAAAACTTACATAAGGTGACAAACAAAAACTTTGATTTTGGAAAAAGGATTGTTAAGAAAATAGCATTTTATAATATGGAGGATACTAAGGGAATGGCAGACAAAGCTGCTAGATAAGTTGCAAGGACTTCAATGTAAACTGCAGAGAGAAGTTTTCTGTGGACTGAGATGAAGAACTGAGGGATTCTAGAAGAGAGGAGCCAAAAAGAAAACACTGGTATTTTTCAGAAAAAAAGAGAATCCTCTGAGATGAATTTCACAAATTCCATTACTGTAAACAAGGTAGCATCAATGGAAAAAAAAATTCCAAAAAAAAAAAAAAAAAAAAAAAAAAAATTTCAGTAATTTATTCAATAATGTGATTTGAAGATGTTTTAGAAATTTTTCAACTTTTTATTTTATTTGTTTTTTTAAGATTTTATTTATTTATTTGAGTGAAGGAGAGAGAGAGAGTACAAGCAGGGGGAGCAGTAGGCAGAGGGAGAAGCAGGCTCCCTGCTGAGCTGGGAGCCCCATGTGGAACTTGATCCCAGGACCTTGGAATCATGACCTGAGCCGAAGGCAGACCCTTAAACAACTGAGCCACCCAGGCACCCTTAACTTTTTATTTTAAACTAATTTTAGACTTAATAGAAAAGTTGTAAAATAGTACAGGGAGTTGTCACATACCTCTCAAATAGCTTCTCAGGTGAGCGTTTTTCATTGTCATACTGTGATTATGAAAACCAGGAAATTAACGCTGAGACATTACCATTAACTGAAGTTCAGAGCTCACTTTATGTGAACTTCAGCTATTTCCCCAGTGGTGTACTTCTGCCCTAGGCTCATCTGCAGGAGCAGACATTTGATTTTCCTGCTATTTGCCCTTCATGTCCTCCAGTCTGCAACAGTTACACCCTCTTCCCTTATGTCTAAGAGCCTTGACATTTTCAAGAACAAAGGTGAGTTCTTTTGTAGAATATCCCTCCATTCAGGTTTTTCTGATGCTCTCTCATGACAAAAGTGAATTATGTATTATTTTGCCAAGACTAGTGTAAGCATGATGCTGTGTGCCTCTCAGGCCAGCATGCAATAGGGGTCAAAATGTCAATATTTCTCAGTACTGGTGTTGTTAATTTTGCTGGTTTGGCTAAAGTGGTGTCTGTAGGGTTTCTCCTCTAAAAAGCTACTATTTCTTTTTCCTTATAAACACTTCTGGAGAGATATCTTTGGCACCCTGTAAGGATACTGCTTCTCTTCAAATTTTTGCCCAACGCTTTTAGCGTGCATCAACGGACTTGTTAGCTACAATCATGATGGTGTTTGTCTTATAGTGATTTTCTATTTTGTTCTCTTCTCCTGCATTTATTAATTGAAACTCTTCTGTAAGGAGAAGAAATATTCCTTATCCCCCATTTATGTAATTATTTAATTAGTTGCTCATATCAAAATAGACTCTTGGGTATTTATTTTATTGTATGGATTAAAAACCAATATAGTTATCTTTTATTTTTTTCCTCTCAAATTGTTTCAGCTTTGGCCCTTCAAACTCCTTCCAGACGACTTCTACGTTTTTTAAAACAAAGCTCACATCTTTTATTAAGTACTTCCAAGATCTGGATTATAGGTGTTCATTGCTTCTGGGTGTCATTACTTATAGTGCCTTCAGCCACAACCAATGGAGGGAGAAATAAATGTATACATGGTAACCCATGTGTACACTGACATCTGTATTTCTAGATCTGTCTATTTGTGTAACTGTGAAAACAATGAGTTTCCATTGACAACTGAGTCCAAACACCTCAGTGTTTATTTAGCTTTTCCCCTTTCTTTATATTCAATTTCTTTCTCCAAAAGTGAGAATCCCAGCTCTAGTTGGATGCAATCAATATTTTTCCTTTTTTTTTTTTAGTTCTACTTTGCACATTACATAGCTTCAAAATTGTTAAACTGTACTTTACTAGCTAGATTGGAGCAGTTGTGGGGTGTTCTTGTTTGCCTTAAAAGGCAAAATGTATGCCTTATGGTAAGCAATCAAAGTTTGGTTAGTTACCAGGTTAGTTGTTTTTTCTGTATTCCTGCAATGTGATTAGGTTATTCATTTGTAACTCAGTTTAGTTCATTTGTTAGTGTTTGCATGTCACGTAAGTTTCCCCCACATAGCAGTGTATTTGGCTGGCTTTTGAGTGGCTGAGGTATCTATGAAACATTACTGTATGTCAAAGAATCAGAAATATACAAGAAGATATGTTCAGGGGAGTGTTCCTCTCTCCTTATCTCTGTTCATACTCACTTCTCCTTTTCAACCATTTCTCATCCACTTTCTAGAGATAAACAATATCTTTACTTTCTGGTTTATCATTCCTGTGCTTATTTCACACAAATGGGCAAGTAGGTGTGTATTTTCTCATATCCCCACATTTCTTATATGAAAGATAGTACACTACCATTTCTTCTGTACTTTGCTTTTCTCACATAAAAATATGTCCTGCAAATCACTCCATATCAATTCATACAAATCTTCCTTTATTCTTTTGTGCAGTTGCATAGTATTCCATTGTTTGGATGGACCATATTTTATCTAATTTCTTTCTTATATGTGAGGATTAAGTTGTTTCCAATATTTTGGAATTACAAATAATGCTGTAATGAATAACCCTGTGCACATACGTATTCTTATTATTGAAGGTGTATCTTTAGTGTGTGTTTTTAAAGGTTTCTGGATTAAGGAGTAAGTGCATAGGTAGGTTTTTTTAAAAAAATATTTTATTTATTTACTTGAGAGAGAGAGTGAATGAGCATGAGCAGAAGAGGGGCAGAGGGAGAGGGAGAAACAGACTCTGAGCAGGGAGCCCGCTACAGAGCTCGATCCCAGGACCCTGGGATCATGACCACAGCCAAAGGAAGATGCTTAATCTACTGAGCCACCCAGGCACACCGAGTTTTGTTAAGTATTACAAAATTTTGTCAAAAATGGGTTTTGCCAATTTACTGTCACAGTAACAATATATGAGAGTTTGTTTCCACACAACCTCACTGACAAAATTTCAATATTTACATACATAATTTTTATACATCAGATAAATGGTAAATAGGATCTCAGCATTTTAAAATTGTTATTTCTCTAATTATGATTTGAATATTTTAAGAACTTTTTTCCTATTTTTTGTGAATACTTCTAATTATTTCTAATTTTTAAATTCTTTTTTTCTCATTTTTCTATCAGAGTTTTGGTTCTTTGTCCTTTCATTTTAAAAAGGACATTTTCCCTTGGTCTGTTTTTTGTTTTGTTTTGTTACAATTTTATTTATTTACTTGACAGAGAAAGAGAGCACAAGCAGAAGGAATGGTGGGCAGAGGAAGAAGCGGACTCCCAGCTGAGCACGGAGCCAGATGTGGGGGACTGGATCCCAGGACCCTGGGATCATGACCTGAGCTGAAGGCAGACGTGTAACTGACTGAGCCACCCAGGCATCCCTGGTCTGTTTTATATGTTGCAATTGTTCTCTACAAGTTAAGTCAGTTATATTTTTTTAAGATTTTTTTTATACAACCATTTTTATTTTATGTTGTCAAATACAATAATCTTTTCTTTTAATGACTTTGGACTTTGTATCACACTTACAAAACCTTCCTTATACTGAGACTAAAGAGAAATTCATGAATGTTTCTTTGTCGTAGATCCATGGCTTCATTTTTTATATTTAGATACCTAATCCATCCGTAGTAATCTCTTGTATGGTATGAGATAAATTGAATTTTAACTTTTTCCATATACTACCTAGTTGTCCTATCACCATTTATTAACACGTCAATCTTTACCCCAGTAAACTGAATGTCAGTTTATTATATATTAATTTTCCATATGTATTTGAGTCTAATTTTGGACTTTCTATTGTATCTATTCTATTTATCTATTCATATACATTTAAAAAGTTTTAACTTGGGGCGCCTGGGTGGCACAGCGGTTAAACGTCTGCCTTCATGCTCAGGGCGTGATCCCAGCGTTCTGGGATCGAGCCCCACATCAGGCTCCTCTGCTGTGAGCTTGCTTCTTCCTCTCCCACTACCCCTGCTTGTGTTCCCTCTCTTGCTGGCTGTCTCTATCTCTATCGAATACATAAATAAAATCTTTAAAAAAAAATAAAAATAAAAAGTTTTAACTTTTTTCCTCATATAGATCTTACACGTTTCTTGTTAAATTTATGCCTTTATATTTAATCTTCTTTGTTGCAACCTTAAATGGGATTATCTTTACTGTTATATCCTCTGTTTATTATTTGTGCATATGAAGACTGTTGATTTCATATGATAATTTTATATCTTGGCCAACTCACTCAATTTATTAATCGTTGAGTTAGTTTTAGCATCAATTCTCTGGAGTTTCTAGGTACTCTATCATATTATCTGCAGATAGACACCATTTTACTCCTTAAATTGCCCATTTTTATGTCTCTGATTTCTCTTATTTAATTGTCCTGTCTAATAATATTTCTACACAATGCCAAATAGTAGTGGAGATATATAATCATGTTAAGAAAGTATCTCTCCATTCCCGTCTTCTTTATAGTTTTCATCATGAATGTATGTTGAATCTGTCTAAAGTTTTTTCAGTATTTAGGGAGATAATCATGTGATATTGAATTGAGCTAAGATGAAGGAAGCAATGAATGTAGACTAGCGAAGACAGGTTATAGAAGAAAATCTGGGGGAAGATTGACAAATGGACGGTCTTATAGAAAACAGTAAACCTGTGCATTATGTAAGTATGAAATGGTTTGTATCAGCACAACAGACCCATTCTTTTTTTTTTTTTATAATTAATCTTATTTTATTATATTATGTTAATCACCATACAGTACATCCCCTGATTCTGATGTAAAGTTTGATGCTTCATTAGTTGCGTATAACACCCAGTGCACCACGCAATACGTGCCCTCCTTACTACCCACCACCAGTCCATCCCCTTCCCCCACCCCCTCCCCTCTGAAGTCCCCAGTGTTTCCCATAGTCCATAGTCTCTCATGTTTCATTCCCCCCTCTGATTACCCCCCCTCCATCCCCCCCTTCCCCCACCGATCCTCCCAGTTCTTATGTTCCATAGATGAGAGAAATCATATGATAATTGTCTTTCTCTGCTTGACTTATTTCACTTAGACCCATTCTTAATGCACATTAATCTATCATTTTTTTAAATGGGAATTATTTTTCTTATGTGGATTTCTGAAAGCATAATGAAACAATATTTTATGAAGAACTAAGAACCAGTGAGGCAGAGGCGTTTTTATTCCTCCTGTCGCCTTGAAACTTTCCTCAGTGAAAGCTGCCTTCACAATGAATACTGAGGAATACTTAGGAACAGTTACACATGATAACCGACCTGCTATATAGTTTGTGCGAGGTTCTAGAAGAGTCGCAGATGCTGTGGATTCTTCAACTTTCCAAAGTAATTTCTTGCGTATTTAATTATTACAAAAAGCAATGATAAAAATGTTGATGTTCAGATAATTGAACATCTATCTTAGTTTAGCTATCAAAATCTAAAACTAAATGTAAGAATAAAATGGAATTTGGGTTTAAGTAATACCTTGGGTTTTAGGAAGTTTTTTTCATTTTTGTTCAACATGATTGGTAGTGTCATATCTTGTGAATCAAACACTTCATAGTCAAGGAAAAACATCTTAGTCTACTTTTGAGCATGTTCCTCCTAGCTGCAGGAATTAATTTTAATTTCTACTAAATTTGTCCAAAAAACCCTTTCAAAATAGAAATATATATGCTCTCAAAAATTATTCTAACCTAGATGCCACTTTTAATAATCCACAATTAAATTAAAATGTCAATCAAATAACTGAGAACTAGCCTCTCATTACGCTAAAATGCCTATGTGTATCTAATGTATAGTCCTGAGAGTCAAATAGTATCTTAGGATAAATCATTGTTCCAGTTTAATAGGTTCTATGATATGTTATGCATGGTTTTGGCTTATAAAAATAGGAGTTCTGAAGAGTTTCTAATGGAATACCTTGATATAGGAAACTAGAAAACAAATACAAAATAAATTTCTCAATAGAGCTGTTTTAGACATTCAGCAATAAATCAGTCAATAGTAGTGGAGTCATGAAATATTTAAAAGACATGGAGATATCTGTTAATAAGAAGGTGGATTGTGAAATGTAGAATCCAAAGTGTGGAGTGAAAATTACATCACTTAAAAGGCCAGCCTTCAAATACTGTAATTTTGTTTCTCCAACAATCATAAATGTTAACAACTTTGGAAATACTATTCAGCACCACTAAAAATAATACAATAACAACTGAAAGAAAAAATGTTATTTTCTTTACCAAATAATAGTGGTATAAATTGGCTAAAATTTTGACCAAAATGTAAAGGAGTTATAAGATCAATGACAAATCATAGACTTTGAATACTTTTCTATTAGCTCCAGCATTTTCTACCTTTTAGAGCTATAATTTCAATTTTCAACTTTAACTTTTAGTATTATTATCACATCAACAGGTCAAGATGCTGATAAATGAGAAATTAACACCTTTGCTGCACATGGAAAGTGATACAGTACGATGACATATCAAAGTGTTTTTTTTTATTACCAGCTAGAAATTTACAGCAAAAATAAAAGTTAATAAGACATTAAAATGTCTGGTTCATTAGACTGTATCACAGCCTCCAAATTATTCTTTTATAAAAATGTCTCAAAAAGATACTATTGCAAACCTTATATTTCAATCTAAAATTTTATTTTATTTTATTTTATTTTTTAAAGATTTTATTTATTTATTCGACAGAGATAGAGACAGCCAGTGAGAGAGGGAACACAAGCAGGGGGAGTGGGAGAGGAAGAAGCAGGCTCATAGCAGAGGAGCCCGATGTGGGGCTCGATCCTACAACGCCAGGATCACGCCCTGAGTTGAAGGTAGACGCTTAACCGCTGTGCCACCCAGGCGCCCCTCAATCTAAAATTTTAATAAAAATAAGAAAAGGAAAGGCAGGAGGGAAGAAAGGGAGGAAGAGGGAAAGAGAGGAGAGAGAAGAAAGAAAGAAGAAAGAAAGAAAGAAAGAAAGAAAGAAAGAAAGAAAGAAAGAAAGAAAAAGGATGGAAGGAGGAAGGGAAGGAGAAGAGAAGAGAAATTATGTACTTTGACCACAAATAACTGGACTAGATGTCAGCCAAAGCTGTTATATCTTCAGACAAACCTAAGCTTTTGGATCACTTTCATACTGATGCAGGGTAAATCCCAGGAAACAGGCATGCATCCAAAAGAGTGCTTCCCTCCACACCACACCTCATATAACATTTCAGATATCCTAAACATGGAACTATGGTGGGGGTTAATGATGCTGAGACACTTGTGTAGGAACATTTTTAACGTGATTACCATTTTTTAAGTAGATCATTCTAAGGAGATTATTTAGATTCGCATTTCTACCTTGTTCCTTCTCTAACAAACTCCTATGGGGAAATCCAAAAAACAAAATGGTTCCAGTAATACATTCAGAAATACCTCTATCAGGATGTAGTTACTCTGTAATTTTAAATCTCCCAAAAATAAATTATGGGAGAGAAATTTTCCCATGTAATTTCTGGCACAATAATGCATGGGAAATAATTCTGAACCTGTGACAACAAAGTTTAAATCTGAAGGTGTGATGAACTTTGTTAATGTAAATAAGAAAGAAGCAAACATAAGATTAATTACAATTCCATGCTTTTTTCCCCAGACATTTCAATAAGTCTTCCTCTTTGCACATTTACACACATACATATTTATGTAGCTATGTACATAAATTTGGTATATACAAATCTACGTGTGTATAAATAAAAATTCAAGTTCTCGTGTACAGATATTTTTCATTTTTATGTTATTAATTTTTCACATACTTTTTAAAAAAAATTTTTAAAGATTTATTTATTTATTTTAGAGAGAGAGAGGGAGACCTAGCATGAGTGGGGGAGGGGCAGAGGGAGAGGGAGAAGGCTCAAGCAGACTTCCCACTGAGTGCAGAGCCCAACACAGGGCTCTATCCCAGGACCCTAAGATCATGACCTATAGCCAAAATCAAGAGTGTGCTGCTCAGCTGACTGAGGCACCAGGTGCCCTGGTTTTTCATATACTTTTTAATGAAGAATAGAAATTTAGAGTAAAATTTAATATCATATCTATTAAACAATCATATCTATTTAATCAGGAATCAATATCCCACCTATTTAATTTGTTCCTGCTGAAAATTCATATTTAATTTAAAATGGCTATTAACAGATTGCCTTCAAAGCCATTACTTCTCAACAGTTAGTTGTTTTAACCCAAACATGTTCGATGTAAATGAAGAAATGTAACAAAGTAATATATGCAATTTTAGAAACAGAAGCCCATTCACATTTAATACTACTGCAAAACAGTTAAATCCATTATTTAGGTACTCAGATGTTTTCAGTACTTTAGTGTATTTAGTCAACAAAGATGAGTAAGAATTTTCCCATTGTAACAAGATGATTTTTCCCCTGTTAAATCACCATAATATATAATTCAGTAAATACCACTAATGAATCAAATATATCAGACAAATAATTTTAATTAACGTGTATACAGGAGCCAGCAATTTTGCATACCAGCAACTTTAAAAACTCATGTATCTGGTCACTTTTATTTTACATGTTTTCATTATTAAGCCACTACCTATCACACGATGTTTAAGAAGCTAAGTAATACCAATAATTGATTGTAACTTTTAAATTACTCTGCTTTTATTTATTTTTTTAATGATAATTTTTTATTATGTTATGTTAGTCACCGTGTACCGTACACCATGCAATATGTGCCCTCCTTAATACCCATCACCGGCCTATCCCAGTCCCCCATCCCCCTCCCCAAATTACTCTGCTTTTAAAATTATCCTCAGAATGGAGATCAAGTTTAAATTGTTCTTACTCTTCACTAGGTGTTAATTGATGCAAAATCTCCTTTTTATGTAAATCGACCCTAATCGTAGGGCTAGAAGTAAACCTCTGGGTTATGTCATACTGTTTCTCGTACAGGTAGAGCTACATTCAACTACTTCAGAAAATAGCTCAATTCCTTCTAGAGGATGAAAACAGAAAATATTTAAAAATTTTCCTGGGCAATTATTTTAAAAGATTTTTAAATATATATTCTCCCTTGAACATTTTTTCTTTATTTTATTTTTTAAGAACAGTTTTAGGTTTAAAATAAAATTGGGGGGCGCCTGGGTGGCACAGCGGTTAAGCATCTGCCTTCGGCTCAGGGCGTGATCCCGGCGTTATGGGATCGAGCCCCACATCAGGCTCCTTGGCTAGGAGCCTGCTTCTTCCTCTCCCACTCCCCCTGCTTGTGTTCCCTCTCTCGCTGGCTGTCTCTATCTCTGTTGAATAAATAAAAAAAAAATAAAAAAAAATCTTTAAAATAAAATTGGGAGGGAAGTCCAGAGATTTTCCATATAGTCCCCGCCCCCACACATGCATAGCCTTCCTGATGGATCATCGACATCACTCACCAGAATGGTACATTATAACCAACAATGAAGCTACCTTGACACATCATAATCATCTGAAGCCCATGGCTTACCCAAAGTTCACTCTGAATGTATATTCAATGGGTTTTGAAATATGGACAGTGACATATATCCATCATTGCAATGTCACACAGAGTATTTTCACTGCTGTAAAAATTCTCTGTTCTCTTCGTCTCTCCCCCTAGACACACACTTTGAGCAGCCACTAATCTTTTTATCGTTTCCATAATGTTACCCTTTCCAAAATGTCATATAGTTGGAATTATACAGCATGTACCCATTTCATTTTTTTTAAAGATTTTATTTATTTATGTGACAGATAGACAGCCAGCGAGAGAGGGAACACAGAAGGGGAGTGGGTGAGGAAGAAGCAGGCTCCCAGCGGAGAAGCCTGATGTGAGACTTGATTCCGGATCTCCAGGATCACACCCTGAGCCAAAGGCAGATGCTTAATGACTGCGCTACCCAGGCACCCCGCATGTACCCATTTCAGATTGGCTTATTTCACTTAGTAATATGCAGTTATGGTTTTCCATGTCTTTTGTTGCCTTGATAGCTCATTTCTTTTTAGCACTCAATGATATTCCACTGTCTGGATGCACCAGTTTATTTATCTAGTCACCTACTGAAGGACATCTTGGTTGCTTTCAAATTTTGGGAATTATGGATTAAAGTGCTGTAAACATCCACGAGCAGATAGTTGTATGGACTAACGTTTTCAGCTTCTCTGGGTAAATACCAAGGCGCATGATTACAGGATCGTATAGTAAGCTTAGTTTTATAAGAAATCACCACACTGTTCTCCAAGGTGCCTATGTTATTAGCATCCCCACCAGCAATGTATGAGAATGCTTGTTGCTCCACATTGACACCAGGATTGGGCATTGTCGGTATTCTGGATTTGGGTCATTCTGTTAGGTGTGTATCAGTATCTCAGTGTTTTTTTTTTTTTTTCTTTAATTTGCGTTTCCCTAATTACATATGATGTAAAGCACCCTTTTAGATACTTACTTGCCATTACTGCATTTTCTTTGCTAAAATGTCTGTTAAGGTTTTGGCCCAGTTTTTTCATTGGAATGCTTGCTTTCTCATTGTTGAGTTTTAAGTGTTTATTGTAGATTTCGGACAAAAAATTCTTTATCAGATGTGTCTGTTGCAAATATTTTCTCACAGTCTGTGGTTTGTCTTCTCATTCTCTTGACATTGTCTGTAGCAGAGCAGAGGTTTTGGTTTAAATAAGTCCAGCTTATCCATTATTTTTTTCATGAGTTAGTTATGCCTTTGGTATTGTCTATAAAAAGTCATTACCATACCTAATGTCATTTGTTTTCTCCTATTTTACATTTTGTAGTTTTATAGTTTTGTATTTCCTGTTTAAGTGTATGATACATTTTGATTTAACTTTTGTGGATACATAGTATGTATCTAGATTTTTTTTTTCCATGTGGATGTCCAGTTGCTCCAGTACCACTTGTTAAGAAAACTATCTTTGCTCTGTTGTGTGGTCATTGCTCCTATGCCAAAGATCAGTTGACTGTATATATGTGGATATATGTCTGGGCTCTCTGTTGTGTTCCCTTGACCAATTTGTCTATTTTTTTTTCCACCAGTACCACACTGTCTTGATTACTATGGCTTTATAGTAAGTCTTGAAATCAGCTAACATCGGTTTTCCAATTTTGTTCTTATTGTTCAATATTGTGTTGACTCTTCTGGGTTTGAATATTTTTCTTAATAATTTCTCACCGTCACTATCTTCCCTGTAAAATTCTTCACATCTTAAAGTTCTGCTTTTTCTTATTCAAGTTCAAGTAAAAGAATATTTGATTTTTAAATATGCTAGAGAATCTGCTCACTATTCATATTCTAGTTATAATTAAAACCTGTTCTGACAAGCAAATACCTCTGTAAGATCTCATTTCCCCTTGAATTATTTTGAAATGTAGGCAGTTTAATTCATTGAACTATTCTACAATCCTTTAAGACTGTAGTTATTAATTTTTCATAAGTCAATGTCCTTTTAAAAAATAAAATTTAAGACACGCAAAAAAAAAAAAAAAAGGATATGTGTTGACCAATGTCATGAGAAGAAGCATAATAAAGAGTTTACAAAACTGCGACATAAGAACTATTCCTTACCGTACGACAGTTACTGACTGGTATTAGTTTAACTTATTACATAGTACATGACTGAAGCATGTAAGTACAAGCATCATGTATAAGATTATATTGTTTTCCAGGGCACCTGGATGGCTCAGCTGGTTAAGCTTCCAACTCTTGGTTTCAGCTCAGGTGGTGATCTTAGGGTCCTGGGATTGAGCCCCGTGGCAGGCTCTGCACTCAGCGTGGAGTCTGCCTGTCTCTGTCCTGCTGCTCCTCCCCACCCCCAGCCCCCCAAATTCTCTCTCTCTCTCTCTTTCTCTCAACTAAATAAGTTAATTAAATCTTTTTTTTTTTAAGACTATATTAGTTTCCTATTGCTGCAGTGACAAATTACCATAAACTTAGTGGTCTAAAACAACACAAAGAAGTCCAATATGGGTCTCACTGAGCTAAAATCAAAGTATTGGCAGGGTGTGTTCCTTTTGGAGACTTCAGAGAAAATTCACCTCCTTGCCTTTTCCAGCTTCTAGAGCCGCGCTATACCCCTTGGTTGGGGTTCCTTCTTTCATCTTCAAACACTTCATTCCAAGCTCTCCCTCCCTCATCCCATCATCTGTCTCTGATTTTGACACACTTGCTTTCCTCATATCAGGAATCAGGATTACAATGGGCATACCAGGTAACCCAGAATAATCTCCCCTTCTCAAAATCCTTAATTTAATCAGAAATGTAAATGCTTTTTTGTCATAATAAGGCAACATATTCACAAGTTCAGGGAATTCCTCTTTTTTCTTCACAGTAATCATGGGATATATGTACTCAGAGCTAAAAAGATAAAGTCTATGGAGACTTTTGCACTTTGAAGTTCTTAGTCCATGGCCAATCACTAAAGCTCTCTTGATGGAGACACAGAATGAGAAAAAGGGGGGTGGACCAAGACTGGAGGAATTGCAGCTTCTAAGGTCTGGCAGAGGAGGACGATGGGGTGGAAGACACAGAGAGTGAAAAAACTAGAAGAGTGTGATCTCAAAAATCAACCGGATTTCTGATTCCGTGACAGCTCCATGTGAGACACTGGGGAAGGCACTTAGCCTTTCCAATCATGCATTTACTCACTCATGTCTTCTCCACAGAGTCATTGTGAGGACTTCAATGGTGTAATTTTGTAGAGAGACTTTAGCTCAGTCCCTCAGTGCCAGCTGTCACAGTCATCATCATCGTCACCACTGCCATGGTCAGCATTAGGGATAAAGTAGGATGCAGAGCTGGAAGTGTGGTTGTAGCATTCAGATCTCTGTGGCTTGCTGCTGGGGGGGGGGTGGCGCTGGTAGATTTCTCTTTTGCTGCCGAGGCCCTTTGCCCACTGTGTCCTTTCTCAGACTACAGGAACTTCTTGCAGGGGAGTGATGAGGTATCCTGATTCCAGCTCAGCACTAAGACCTTTTTCTCATTTTACTCAGGTATTTACATTTAACATACAGATAACTGGGGGGAAAAGGTTGATAGTGACCATAAGATGCACAAAAATAAATAATACTCGAGAGTGTCATTTTGTAAAAAGACTATAAATATAAGATAATGGAAAATTGATCAGCCTTTCAGGTTCTGAAAGATCTGGATGATATATTTCACTTCTGAAAAATTTTATAAGAAAGTACTCTGGGGGTTCCTGGGTGGCTCAGCTGCTTAAGCGTCTGCCTTCGGCTCTGTTCATGATCCTGGGGTCCTGAGATTGAGTCTCACATCGGGCTCCTTGCTCACCGGGGGGCCCGCTTCTCCCTCTCCTGCCCATTTGTGCTCTCTCTTGCTATCTCTGTCTCTCTCTCAAATAAATAAATAAAATCTTTAAAAAAAAGAGAAAGTACTCTGAATTATTAAGGAAATTTATAAGTGCCTAAGAGTCAATAGTTTCACTACTTAGCTTTCTTTTGTAGTTTAATGAATTACTAAAAATATTTAAAAGAAGATCTTGTTGAGAAAATAATTGCAATTATTCATTCAACATTGTGCACAAATAAAGCACAAGTGGGGAATATTTTTTTAATTAAAATTTTGGATCCATGGAACACTAAAAGTTAGGTTTCTCTTCATTTTATATCCTGGTCACTAAAAGGTAACCTTAACCAATAATATAAGAATTAAAAATATGGGATTTTAATTTAAAAAATTGAATGATTCAGGCTTAAGCAGCAAAATATTGAAGGTTTTAAGTACTCTTTGCTTGTTTGTTTTTTAGGTTTTAAGTACTCTTAAAAGCTAAAATTTCTGATTATAGTAAAAAAAATTTTTTTGAAATAGTTTCTCATTTCTCCTGGTAGTAATTAACCATCTAAGTAATTTTATAATTGTTTCTTTAGATAACATATGCCTTGTTACATTAATCTGCCAATATTTGAAAAATTAACCCCTTTAAGCATTATATATATTATATATAACATACATTATGTATTTTATATATAACTTTTGCATATATAAATTGTAAATATAATTATGTATTTTATATATAATGTATATTATATATATAATATACATATATAATTAATTTTAGCATAGTTGACACAAAATGTTACATTTTCAGCTGTACAACATAGTGGTTCAACTTCACCATACATTATGCTATGTTCACCACAAGTCTAGCTACATTTGGTCATCGTAAAATGCTATTAGAATATTATTGACTATATTTCTTATGTTGTGCTTTTTATTCCTGTGATTTATTTATTCCATAACCAGAAACTGTGTCTCTTCCCATTCACCTCTTTTGCCCAATGCCCCATCCCCCTCCCCTCTGGCAACCATCAGTTTGTTCTCTGTAAACACAGGTATGATTCTGCTTTTTGTTTGTTTGCTTCTTTATGCATTTATTTATTTATTTATTTTTAGATTCCACATGTGAATGAACTCATATGGTATTTATCTTTCTGAGTCTAACTTATTTGACTTAGGATAATACTCTCTAGATCAATCTACATTGTCACAGATCTCATGATCTCATCCTTTTTATGGCTGTGTACTATATATGTGTATGTACATTGTATATTATATATACATATTTATTTATAAATATACAAGTGCAGTGAATTGTTGCTCTCTTACTAGACTTTCACAATGAAATATAAGTGGGGAGTGTATCTTTTAATATACATTATTATGCATAGCATTTTGTATCAGAGAGCATTTTTACAGTAAATGATAGTATTCACATATATTATCAGTTAGCTTTTTATGTATTTACGAGTGATGGAAAGTAAGAGAAAATTTCTTGCAGTATGTACAAAGTCAAAGTTATTAAAATAGTCATCTGTCCAAGTCCAGACTGCTGTGTGCACAATCATATAAAAACAAGAGATCTACTAGATATCATCTTTAAACTTTACCTTACTGTACTTTACCCTATGAGTTTCTACTCCAAAAATAATGGGATATAGGGAATGTTCAGCACCAAATAAAATATTATGAAGACCACAGAGCTGTATTTACCCTCCCCTTTACACATAACTAATCCATTCCACTATATGCTTTGGAAAAAGTAAACTGCCTAAAACAGTTTATGTCAAAACCAATTTGGATGAAACAACATAAAAACAGAGGCAAATTTTTTTCTTAAAGGTCAGAAGATTTCTGTATTCCTATTCATAAGTATCCTTGATTTCTTGCTTCATTCTAAAAAAGAAAAAACAAAAACAAAAAACAAACAAACAAAAAAAACCCCACACACCGGATGAAAGATGGATGTAGTTTATGCAAGAAAGATGACAGCAAAGAGGTAAACAATCAAAGTCTTTGGGTCTAAATCAACAGAAGCAAGTTAGCACACATATACACACTTCAAGTTTATATAAAATTTCTAAAGAAATTTTTGTGCTTCCTACTTTAACTGGCTTTTTAAATTAACTGATGACTTTTCTAGCCTGATGTTATCAAATAATTTGGTCCATAGAACTCATTGCTGCCAAACTTGAAGTGAGGCAGGCAATCTCATACTCTAGTGGGAGAGTATAAATTAAGGAAAGATTTATAGAAAACGAATTGAACTTACAAATGTTAGTATTTTAAACACTTCTAGGAATCTCGCTTAAAGAAATAATTCATTAAAATTTAGGGAAAAGACTTTATGTAAAAATGTTTAAAACTTATGTTTTATATATATAAAAATTACTAGAATAAATGATGCTGGTGGAGGTCACACATACACACCCACAAACACACACACAATGGTGTATCCACATGATAAAATTTTATGCACCTGTTGAACATTGAAAGCCATAGAAACATTCAAAGGCATAGAAAAAAATGTCCTAAAATAATGTTAAAATGATAGAGTAGATCACAACTCTGTATATAGAAAATTATTTCAACAGTGCTCACTTCTGAGGTGCCAGGGTGGCTCAGTCAGTTAAGTGTCAGACTCTTGGTTTCAGCCCAGGTCGTGTTCCTCAGGGTCATGAGATCAAGTCCTACATCAGGCTCTGTGCTCAGCATGGAGTCTGCTTGAGAGATTCTGTCGCCCAAGCCCTCCTCATCTGCCCCTCCCCCCTACTTATGCTCTCCCTCTGTCTCTCTCTCTTTCTTTCTGTCTCAAATAAATAAATAAATAAATAAATAAATAAATAAAGTCTTTAATAGTGCTCCCAATAGCAGCACATATACTAAAATTGGAGTGATACAGAGAAGATTAGCATGATCCCCGTGCAATGATGTCACCCAAATTCATGAAGTGTTCCATGTTAAAAAAAAAAAAAGGAAAAGAAAATTATTTCAATAAACATAAGAATAAATAGGGGAAACTGCCTCAAAATGTACTATCGGGTTTCTGATTATTTTCTTTTACTTCTTTTCATAAGCCTTTTGTCTTTTGCAAATTATATATATATATGATAATTTTGAATTAGAAAAAAACTAAAATTTTAGAATTGTTTCATGATAAAATAGTCTGGAAAACCAGATTTATAGCTTTATTGAAATCAATAATTAGATTTTTTTTTCTTTTGAGAGAGAGAGAGAGCACATGCACACAAGGAGGGAAGGGACAGAGGGAGGGAGAGAGAGAGAGATTTTTAAGCATGCTCCAAGCCCAGTGTGGAGCCCAATGCAGGGCTCGAACTCAGGACCCTGAGATCATAACCTGGGCTGAAATCAAGAGTCAGATGTTTAACCAACTGAGCCACCCAGCCAACCCTAATTAGATATTTCTCTAAATTATAATTTTTTTCTCAATTTGGAAAATTTTACATTGAGAAGTTTGAGAGGGAGGCAGAGTTTCTGAAGACATTCTTATTCTCTGTAGGCCCTTGTCTTTGTAAGCATAGTTTACATGTTCTAGAAAAAAAGAATGTATGTCAAAATATTGTGCCAAATAGTAAAGGTTAAGAACAGAAAAAGAATTTAGAGGTATCCTAAGAGAGTTGTTCTTTCAATAATGAGTATCTCATTGTTCTCTTTTGTAAGATTAAAGTGTTTGACTAATTGGCCTCTGTGTTCTTTCAGTACCAATGGATTACGCTTTTACAATTTTCTCTCCAAAAATCGTAATTCGTATCCAAATCTACCTTTGCACAAATAATCTCTTTATTTATTGCTGGGAAGGAAGTAAAAATGTTGGTGCCTTATATATGCTCTCAGTAGCACAACATTTCCCCCCGCTGTCCACAGTCCACTTCCAAATTTCTTGGTCTCATCTTTCAGGGGTTTTCACTTTTAAGGAAAGTGTAATTATTCTTTACAAATCACTTGCTTAAGCTTTGAAAAGTTATCCTTTTGACTTCAAACCACATAATCTTATTCTTGCTGTTTTATTTTGTTTTGTTTTCCTTTAGACACTGGAGCATACTTCCCTTCTTGTTTACGTTGCTTTGCACCCCAGCCATCAACTGGTGAATGTTGGGGGCTCAACATGTGTTTCACATAAAGTTGCCAACTTCCTCCAGGGTTATATGACAGCCTTCTTGAAAGCTGAAGGACAAGGTGCTTGCACTTCATCTAAAAAAAAAAAAAAGAAAAGAAATAAAACGAAAGACATAATTTGAACTGATGTAAACTTACAGTAGCCAAGATTACATCATAACAGAGAAGTCTGCAATAGTAGATGTAGGAAGAGTCACAAGGGTGACTTGAAAGGGTGAAATATATTAATGTTGGTAACAGGATGTGAGTGCACACCATGTATACGTCTGGGAAGCTTCAGGAGCAACGGAGGGAAAGGATCAGGAAGCAGAGGCTGGTTAAATATTTCATTGCTCTCAATAGGCAAATCAGGTTTAAAATAATCTTGACTTTTTGAGTAAAGTAAATAGAATCACACTCTATAAAGCAAGAAGTGATTTTGTAGCTGAGAAAAGCTTCCTGTAGCTGTGCAAGTTTTATGTGAGGTCCCTCAATACTCTTTAGACAAATGGGTTTTTTTTTTTCTCTTTTTCCTAGACTGTTTTCAAGGTTGTTGTTTTGTTTTGTTTTTTTAAATAAACACATGAACTCGAAAGGACAGGATTCACAGGGAGGGTTACAAACAAAAGAGAGGTTTAAAATAAAATTACATATATTTAAAAATGAAATGCTTTTACTTCCTTTTCTTTTCTCTATTAAAATAAAATTCTTCGATGAAAGAGTGAAAGTATGGAGGAGAAAAAAAAAAGAACTGCATACAGGCATGAAGAGATAAAGATGAAAAGTTAGAGAAGAAATCAAAATAGAGAGATGAATATTCCAAAGTAAAAGAAGATATCTAAGGACTCATCTGGGAAATAATAAATGGTCCCTGACTACACATAATAATTTTACTGATGTTTTTCTACTAAATCCAAGAGAACAGTAGCATAAATCTTTATAAAAATAACTCTTATTGCCTGGTTTGTTCAAAAACTTTCATTTCCAAATAAAAAGAAACAATATTAAGAGTTTGAATATAAGACATAATGAAATTTTGCAATATATTTATGTTTTTGTGTTGATGATGAAGATAAAGTCCTGCAACCCTGAATTAACATACAGTATGCACTGGGTTGTTGCAGCAAGGGCAATTGTGCTTTAGGGTAGGGAAAGGACAATTATAGTCTTATGTGTATGTTTTGATAGCTTCTTGGATATTCGGGAAATTTTTTATCTTTACATGAATTTGGAAGTTTTGACCATATGGGACAAGACACTTCAATTCTCAAGCTGAGATTTGGGGAAAGACCAAGACAATGGAAAATTTTATTTGCTGAAAATGACAAGAAAAGTCACAGTAACTTTATATTTTATCTAAGGAGAAAGAAAAACTAGAAGAGGTTTGAACAGGTAGAAAGACAGAAGAACTACATTTTCTGATGACATCATACAGGATATTTTTTTTTTGTTCAATGTAACAATTACACCTGAGTAAATTTCAAAGCAAACCAATGCTATCACATTTTTTTAACATATTGCAGTAACAATGGTCATTAATAATAAACAATCAAATGCAAATATTGAAATTAACAAATATTTTCCAATTGAGGTCAAAAGAATCCACTATTGCATTTGGAAATTAAAATATAATGAGCTTGCCAGGCATGAAGATCTAGGTTTGGTGAAGAGATAAAAGTTCTCTTGCTAATGAGCCATATGATTTCACAGTGGAATATTGGGCAGTAACTTGGAAATGTGGTTAGATATAGATAAGTAAAATTTCCACGTTTATCTTGGATAACTTTTAAAGGTTTTAAAATAGTTGATATACGCTTTTAGGCGAAAGGCCATTTTATTGATAGATGGCCTGATACTAGAAATTAAAATATTTGGGAACTACATAAAAATCCTGTACAAATATCTTTTGGCAACAGAAACTACCTTACATATAACTCTCAAAATTAAAAATGTTCCAATCCAAGGAGAAGACAACTTAAAAAGTCTGAAATACTGAGAAAACATGTTACTGTAATTTTAAATCTCGAGTTCCTACTAAGAGATTTATGTAATATAAAGCTTTGTCGTTCTTTCTTCAAGTATAATAATTATATATCGATCACATCATTTTATTTGTAGTTGGGCAATATATGTTATTTTTATTTGCCATGTTCTATTACAAATTCCATGCAAGATTTTATCACGTTTACTAGAGAAAATGAATCATGGTGTGGAGTAAAGATACTCAATTCGTTTGTAAATGAATGAATGAATGTTGAATAAATTCCTTAAAAATAAATCAAGGAAGGAAAAAAAGGAAGAAAAAGCAGAGGGAGGAAGGAAGACAAGGAGGAGGAAAGGAAGAAAGGAAGGGAGGAAGAGAAAAGAAAAAAATAGTTGAAGGTAGGGAAAGAGAAAGAGTAACAAAGAGCAAAGACTGAAAGTTTCTGAAGAAGGAATTCTTCTCAAGACTGCAACATGACCTGAATTTCCAGCGTGTTGACCTGCCCAGATTTTGTATTACTAGAGCCCACCTCATATGAGTCAATTCCTTAAAACAAATCTTTCTCTCTGCATAGATAAATGATGATTATAAAGGATAGATAGATAGATAGATAGATAGATAGATAGATAGATAGATGATAGATGATAGATAGATAGATAGATAGATAATAGAGATAGAAAGAAAAAAAAAGAGATGATAGAAGATGATAGATCAATCCATCCATCTCCCATTGGTTCTATTACTCTAGAGATCTTGACAATAAATATTTTTACATTTAAACTAATAATTTAATAATTACCATGGAACTGCACATTATAAACTGAAAACTCTTATAGGACAAGGAAGTCTGTCCTTACAGAGTCTTAAACCAATCAGGTTGGTTCCAATAGTCAACATTGCTCTTTTAATCCTGTTTTAGTGGGTTACACAGACCAACTCCCACCACCAAAATGCTTGTTTCTAGGAATCCTCAGCTATTACAAAACAATAAGAAATGGATTGTGTGGGCAGAAAAAATGATCATCTCAATCTGCTTTAAGTAGGAAAAAAATCAGAAAAACATAGGAAAATAAAGGAGAATATTCTTTTAACATAAGTAATCAGATTAGTTTCCTCATTTGTAACTAATAATCTCTGAGAGCTTTCTAAAGAAGGATTTGTTTTAAAATAAGAACAATGAACAAGGATACCATCCTTTTTGAAGTGGTTTTATTTAAGAAAGAAAATATCTTTTATTAGTGTAATTATACCTAAGGGAAAAAGTCTTCTTTGTTCCTTGATATCATATCATCATAATCCTACAAGAGCATTAAAAGTCTTAAAATCTTGCATGAATTTTCCATGCCAATATTTTTTTTAATATTGGTGATGACACGTTCCTCATCAAAAATTCCCCTGTAGATTAGCTAAAATATTAGAAAATTATTCTTGTCGTAATGTAATGTTAAAAGATGTTTACATCAGAAACACAATATAATGGTAATTTGCACAATAAGTGAAAAGACTGCATATAGACATTTAGGATTCCGGGAAGACTCACCCTGAAAATCATCAAACTCTTCAATAACCCCTAAGCAAGAAATATTTAAACATTTACAGCTATAATCCTAATTTCAGTACCCCAGAAAACAGAAAACTAAATTGATCCAAACTCACAGTATGGGAAGGATTTTGAATTGAGAGAATGAAGACTTCTCAATTAATTCTGTGACTTTGAGTTACCTTCCCAAGCTAGCTTTCTCAGCAATGAAAATGAAGAGGGCATCATCTGTGGTTTGAACATTTCCCCCAGGTAGTGTGTGATCCAATAAATTTGTAAACCACTAGAATAGAAGCAGAAAGAGTACTCGGAAATATTGCAATAGCCTAAATGAAAAGTGCAGGTCTGAAATAAGTCATACGGTAATAGGAATATACAAAAAGTAGATATGATAGTAAAGCTAAGTGAGTTAGGGATGCAAGATAGTAAACGATTGGATTTGGAGGCTGAGAAATGGGAGGCTAGATGACTGTGGTGAGATTGTAGTGAGATTAACACAAACGGAAAATAGAAGGTGGAGAAGGTAAGTAGGGGAAGGTAATGCATTCAGCTTTTATTGTTCATCTAGGAAGTCTGTGAAAGATTAGAGTAAGATGTTTATTAAGCAGTTAGAAATGTGGGTTAGTAATGCAGAAGGAGAGATCTAAACCTGAAATACAGATGAGGGTTACCACTCTAACAGTAGTTGAAGGAGGAGGAAGAGGAGGAAGAAGTAGTGATAAAGGGAATTTACAGAAAATATGTAGTATTGTTTTCAATGTGTATGTTTATTTTGTAAAAATGTTTTATAATAAATGTATTAGTAGGCAATCTGATCTTTTATCACTCAATAAAAGATTTTGAAGACTGTTCCATGTTAGTACATATAGGTTGACCTCAACATGAGTAAATATTTAAATGATAAAGAAATTTCCAGAAGGATATACAACAAACTGAAAATGATGATTACCTCTAGGCAAAGGGAGGTGATTAAACTTTGTGGTCAAAGAGACATTTAAATATTCTTGTAAAGTTTATTTATTTAATATGGAGACTGAATTTATGTATTGCCTATAAAATCAAAAATTCAGGTTTTGTTTTTTGTTTTTTTTGAGAGAGGTTAAACTATTTCATTCAGAGTTATCATTCTGTGCTTGCATAATTCATTGAATTTTCATGATGCCTTGGGAAACTAAATTATGTGCTGAACTCTCTTAGAAATCCTACAAAATGCCAATGTTTTGTCATAAAACAGTAATTTAATAAGACACATTTCTACTGAATTGATACTGAAACTACTAGGGCATATGTATCAAAACCTTAGAGTAGTAAATAATACAGCTGCAAATTTCTACATTTGTAAATCATCTATCATTTTTATCAGGATATTTCTACCAGTCATTTTGACAAAAACAGCATGAATTTTTTAAAATAGCAAATCATTTAAAATATGTGAAAGTGCTTTCTCAAAATTCACCATCAGAATACTTGTGAATTCTCTCAACAAAGTGAAAAAAAAATGAAACAATTGTGATACATTTTCCTCCTTTTTTCTAGAAGATTGACTCATTTATTCTCTACATCTTCCTTTCAGTAATATCCGATCAAATTCCCCTTGACATCTAACTATGATAATCCCCAAGGTTCAATCAGAAGCCCTTTTCTCTTCTTTGTCCATTATGACATTTGCAGAGAATTAACTCATTCCCATGACATTAACCTCTTTCCACGAAATGAATGCCACTGAGGTAGGATACCTCAAGCCCAGGTGCAGCTGTCCTCTCTCTCTCTCCCATATTTGACACATTGTAACCTCACATAAACCCCCCAAAGGCATTTCATTATCTTTCCTTCCTCCTCCCACCTTGCAAAGCAGGGTCATCTCCAAAAGGACTTTCTCTTTTGGCGTCCTTATTTATTGTTAGTCACCCAAGGTCACTAAAGGTGAGAATGTCGGTGCAGAAGCTCCAAATTTGAATATCTGCTATAACTAGGCAGGAAACAGGAAGCAGACTGGATTCAGACAACACAGAGTGATACTGACTAGCATTTGAAGGTACACAGCCTAGTAGAGACAGGAGCCTCTTCTTAACCTAGCATCAGCCTTTTGCCCACTTATGATTACAAACGCTTAGTGCTACCAATTAAAAAAGTATATGGGGTGCCCTGCTTCTGGCTCCTCACTGGGTGTGGATCCTGCTTAAGACTCTCTCCCCACCTCTCCCTTTGCCCCTCCCCCATTCTCTCATGAATGCATGCACATGTACTTTCTCTAAAAATGAATAAATACATTTTTAAAAATCTTATATTAAGTGCTGGTAACAAATTTTATGTTAAAACAACAGAAAAATAACAACAACAATAACTCCAGAACAGTGGACAGACTTTTATTGTAGACAATTTTGTTCGATATCTGAGGAAGCAAAGCTGTGTTTCTATTTTTGGTAATTGGCTTATAGCCAGTAATTAGAACACACACACATATGTGAACAAACAAAAGAACAAAAAGCTGGTTCTGCCTGGCTTTAGTCTCTAAAACAGGTGCATCTTGAATGTTTCCTGTAAGTCACTGACTCCTTAAAAACAAATAACCCTATCGCTGATTTTTTACAGCACTGATGTCTGAAAGTAGGTCAAAGCCTTTGAGATCTGAAAATATCATCTGAGCAAATGGCTATTTTCTTCCCACCTAGAATAGAATAACTGCAAGGTCAGTAATTCTGGTATTTGTGTTTGTGAGTGTGTGTGTGTCTTTTATTGTGTGTGTGTTATATTTTTTATCTGGTAACCCCTGCTGCTAACACTCGGACTCCCTTATAAATGTTCGTTCAGAGCAAACTACATTCTGAGTATCATTATTTCTGACCTAATCTTAACTCTTAAATCACTATTCCTGCATCTAAATTTTGATGTTTCTTCCCTCAAATTGTTTCTTGAACCAGCTTCAATCTTTAATTATGGTAGCTACTAACTAGTACAACTCAAACTTTAAGCCCCTTGCAGTGCTTGCACACTTCCCAGCATCTGGTGAATCCTTCCAACACATCATATGTTTTGCAAAGTATAATCAAATTTATTTCCCTAACAAATCCCTTTCAACAAATCCCTATGCCAAAGGAAACAGTTTCAAATTCCTCAGATGGTTAGTCAGAGAATTCTAAAAACGGGTATCTCTTTTACTCTCTCAGGTGGAATATTTTACAACACAGACTACCCCTTCAAGCCAGATCAGCTCTTCTCTCTCCTTCCACACAGAATAAAAGTCTTCTCTCAGCTCCTTTGCTCACTCTCCTTCTGTTTCTTGAATAAGTTTTGCTCTGCAGTCCTTCTTTTGTGACTGTGCATTTTAAATAAATTATAATTCTTGTTTTTGCATAATATTTATTGACATGGGGAAAAGCACATGGTATATTGTTGAGTAAAAAAGTTATTAAGCAGTATAAAGAGTTGAATATGATTTTTTTTAATGATGGAAGATTGTGGGAGAACAAGAGCACAGGGGTAGTGTTTTTCAGATCATCAGCTATTTAGGCAAATTACATTTTATTTTCATTGCTCTCTTTTTATTTATCATAATTTTTACTTTGTACATTAGTTATTTTATACCCAGGAAAAATAACAATATGAACTTATAAGTAAGCTACACAACCCTCAGAACTCAGCTCTAGTAAACACTTTGCTTAATCATCTCAGAATTCATCTATCCACAGTGATCTCTCTTTGAAATTCTTCATAGCATTTTTTATAAGAAATGTGTATCATCTTATAGGTGATACATCAAAAACTCAACTCTTTCAGTTCTTTGACCACTAATTTTCAATCATCCTTTTCCATCCCTTCTTATTTTGGGCCAGGTTTTAAATGTTCCTTACCCAGAAAAGACTAGGGTGCCTAACTCTTACATAATTAAAAATGAAAACAATCATAAAACAAACAAAAATTCTAAGAAAATTAGGATTTTTATTAATATTTTGAAATAAACATTTAAAATATAAAATTATTTCAATTTATTTGTTAGATTACATGTTCTTGCCCATGAGTGAGTGAGTATTTGCATGTGGTGTACATATATGCCTGATAAGCATGTTTTTAAACTACTAGATAGTTCAGTACCAGCTTCAACCACATAGTCTCTTGGTCAGATTCATGACATTGTCAAAGCCATGGTACCTCAGATGTCTCAATTTTAAGCATATTTCTCATTGACCATCACTTTTTTCAACTTAATTATTCTATCATCCCCACATCAATAATTCTTCAACCAAATCGGGAACTCCAAGCTATTATCTTCACAGTGTTTTCACTAGCCATCCCCCACTTCACTATTACTCCTTACCCAGGGAGAACACCATGGTCAATCACTGCAATCTCTGAAAGTTGACACTATTTATCTCACCTTTCCACCCCTCAATATAATTGCCTGGAAAATCCATAATCTAGGTTTATCCAAATATCCTCCTTATGCCCATCTGTACTTGACTGGCTAAATTTTGCTACAGAAATACAACAAATCAGGTTAACTAGTCTTATTACTGATTTCTCTAGGGGATTTGACAGGGCCAATGTATATACCCAGTAACATCTCATGTTAGTTCTCTATGAAAAACACTTGAGACAGTGGTGGAAGATCTTACCTCAGTGGTGATAGATGGTGGTTACGGAAGGCTGGGGTGGCTGTCTTAAAATAAGACAATAATGAATGATGTTTGCCACTTCCATTGACTCTTCCTTTCACAAATTATTTCTCTGTAGTGTGTGGTGCTATTTGATAGCATTTTACCCACAGTAGAATTTTTTTCAAACTTGGAGTCAATCCTCTCAAACCCTGCTGCTGCTTCATTGACTAAGTTTATGTAATATTCTAAATCTTTTGTTGTCATTTCAATAATCTTCATAACATCTCACCAGATTTAGCAGATTCCACCTTAAGAAACCACTTTCTCTGTTTATCCATAAGAAGCAACTCTTCATCCGTTAGTTTGATCATGAGACCACAGGAATTCAGTCCCATCTCCAGGTTCCACTTCGAATTCTAGCTCTCTCGCTATTCCTACCACATCTGTAGTTACTTCCTCCACTGAAGTCTTGAGTCCCATAAAGTCCTTCATGAAGCCTGCAATCAACTTCTTCAAACTTCTGTTAATGTTGATATTTGACCTCTCCTGAGTTACAAAACATTCTTAATGGCATCTAGAATAGTGAATCCTTTCTAGAAGCTTTTCAATTTATTTTGCCCAAGTCCATCAGAAGAATCGCTATCTATGGCAGCTATAGCCTTACAATATGTATTTCATAATAACAACTCTTGAAGTGACTCCTTGATTCATGGGCTACAGCGGATGTTGTGTTAGCAGGCATGAAAACAACATTCATTTCATTGTCCATTTCCATCAGAGCTCTTGGGTGACCAGGTGCATTGTCAATGAGCAGTCACATTTTTAGGAAATCTCTCTTTCTCTCTGCCTCTGTCTCTCTGTCTCTCTGTCTCTCTCTCTCTCTTTTTTTTTTTTTTTTTTTTTTGAGAAATAGGCCTCAACAGTGGGCTTAAATATTCAGTTAACCAGGTTGTAAACAAATATGCTGTCATCCAGGCTTTGTTGAGCACATTTGTAGAGCACAAGCAGAGTAGATTCAGAATAATTCTTAAGGGCCCTCGGATTTTCAGAATGGCATTGGCTTCAACTTAAAGTCACCAGCTTCATTAGCCTCTAACAAATGAGTCAAACTGTTCTTTGAATCTTTGAAACCAGGCACTGACCTCTCCTCTCTAGCTATAAAAGTCATTGATGACAAAATCTTCCAATATAATGCTTTTTTATCGACATTGGAAATCTGTTGTTCAGTGTAGTCACCTTCTTAATTATCTTAGCTGGATCTTCTGGAGAACTTGCTGCAGCTTCTCCATCAGCACTTGCTGCTTCATCCTGCACTTTGATATTATGGATATGGTTTCTTTCCCTAAACCTCATGAACCAACTTCTGCTAGCTCCTGGCCCCTTTTCTGCTGCTCCCTCACACCTCTCCCAGCCTTCAGAGAATTGAAGAGAGTTAGGGCCTTGCTCCGGATTAGGCTTTGGCTTAAGGGAATGTTGTGGCTGGTTTGATCTTCTATCCAGACCACTCCAACTTTCTCCATATCAACAATAAGACTGTTTCACTTTCAGGGCGCCTGGGTAGTGCAGTCGTTAAGCATCTGCCTTCAGCTCAGGGCGTGATCCTGGCGTTCTGGGATCGAGTCCCACATCAGGCTCCTCCGCTGGGAGCCTGCTTCTTCCTCTCCCACTCCCCTGCTGTGTTCCCTCTCTCACTGGCTGTCTCTCTGTCACATAAATAAATAAAATCTAAAAAAAAAAACTTTGACTTTCTTATCATTTGTGTGTTCACTAGAGTGCACTTTTCATCTCCTTCAAGAACTTTTCCTTTGCCTTCACAGCTTGACTGTTTGGAAAAAGAGACCTAGCTTTTGGTCTGTTTCAGTTTTCAACATGCCTTCCTCACTTAGCTTAATCATTTCTAGCTTTTGATTGAAAGTGATAGACACTGGACTCTTCCATTCACTTGAACACTTAGAGGCTATTATAGGTTTTTAATTGGCCTAATTTCAATATTGTTGTGTCTCCGGGAACAGGGAGGCCTAAGGAGAGGCTCAGAGATGAGGGAACAGCCAGTCAGTGGAGGAGTCAGAGCACACACAGCATTTACTGATTCAGTTTGTCATCTTAAATGGGCATGGTTCGTGGTGCCCTAAAACAGCAACAATGGTAACAACGATGATCACTGATCACAGATCACAATAAAAAATATAATAGTAGTGAAAAGATTTGAAATATTGCAAGAATTACTGAAATGTGACACAGAGACATGAGGTGAGCAAATACTGTTGAAAAAATGACAGGAATAGACCTGCTCAACAGGGATTGTCAGAAACCTTCAATTTGTAAAAATCACAGCATTGGGGAGCACAAGAAAGCAACATGCCATAAGGTGAGGTACACCTGTGTAATCCAGGGCCAAGAGTGAATGACAGAAAATAAATAGTAACCAAAACAAAATATTAATGTTTTCTATTAATTTGTCTTGTTCTTTCAGTTACATGCACGTATAGCTTGTCACTTCAGGGGATTTCTTCTCATTAATTTATTCACTTATTCAACAAACATTAAGTACATACTTTTGTCTCAGGACATCATTGGATTTTTGTAATTCAAAGACAAAACAATTTCTTTGCTCAATGAACTAATGTAAACTAGTCTAAATTTACTAGTGGATTTAATAAAGCCTGTATATGTGGCTAAATATCCAATAATATTTAGATTAATTATTCAATTAAAAAGTAAAGAAAATCTTTCATAAGCCTCTAATTTCAGCTTTATAAATTCTAAAATGGAAGCTAATAAGAGACTTAACTTAGCAATTAAGAATTTATTTTTCTTATTTCTTTTCGTGTGTGTGTGTGCACGTGTGCACACACACGTGCTTGTGTGTGCACACGCACATGAGAATAAGGTTTTGACTACTATCATTAAAGAAGTTCCTGAGTATGGTAATATTTTTATAACATTTTCAGTAATTTACTTAAAAGAAAAACAAAATACTTTGCTATTGAATACAGCCAGGAAATAGAATATTCTGGATAAGTAAATGTCCTTCAGAACTATATGTAATATATTTTTGGTATTATAAAAAAAAATCTCAGAAATTGTGTCTTTCAACCTTCTACATTTATTGATATGAAAAGAAATTACTCAGAGAATCTTTAACAAGTTTATCTGGTTTCCAATAACAATATTGCTAAGAAAAGAAATTGTCCATTATAAATTCATTGGCTTTAGTTAAAGCTTACAGTGTTAAATGCCCCAGATATTTTTTAAAGTTCTTATTTTACTAAGTGGCCTCATGTTGTCCTGAAAATAGCATGAACTTTGGCCACAGGTAGATGGGGCTTGTGATCCCAATTTAGTCATTTACTAGCTATGTGACCTCAAGCAATTCAGGCAAATATTTATTTTTACTTTTAGCTTCCTTATCCTTGAAATGAGAGCAAAACAATCTTACGAGGTAATTGTCAGAGTTGAGTAAAATACACATAAATGCTTGGCACATCAAGCGTGTATTTCATATTACTCTTTAGGAGAACGTTTCTAAATTAGTAGTAGCATGCATTTGCCTTCCCCTAAATAAACTACGAAGTGTCATAATCTCATAATACCTGTATTGTGAGGTAGAAATTCGCTGATTAAATAAATATAAACAAAAGCCTGCCTCTCATTCTGCTTGAATTCACCATGTTGTACCAGCCTTGTCATTTCTTCCCTCTGACACAGAATTTCTGTCAGTTCTGGAGATTGGGTAAGATGATTTTAAGAGCTCTTCAAGCTCTAATATGCTAATATTCCAATCAGCTAATGATGATTTGGTAACATGACACTGTGTTGCTCTGAGTTCCTCTTTAGATTGAATCATGTCCCCCAAAAGATAGGTCCTAATCCCTGGTACCTGTGAATGTGACTTTTTTGGAAATAGGATTTTTGCAGATGTAATCAAATTAAGATGAGGCCATTGGGATGGCCTCTCATTCCATATGACTGGTGTCTTTATAAGAAGAGAGAAACACCATGTATGGACAGAAACACACAATAAAAGTGTCATGTGCAGACAGAGGCCGAGATTGAAGCGATGCAGCTACCAGCCAAAGAAGGTCAGATAGCCACTGCACCACGAGCAGCTCAGAACAGGCAAGCGAGAATCATACCCAGACTCTCAGAAAGAACATAGTCCTGCCAGCACCTTCATTTTGGACTTCCGGCATCCAGAACCACGAAAGAATACATGTCTCTCGTTTCAGCCGCTTGGTTTGTGGTACTTTGTTACAGCAGTCCTAGAAAACTAAGCAAGGCTTTTGAAGCTGTGAAAACCTGTTGGTTCCTTCCACCACATGGTCCCGGTTCATTGATTTGAGGATTAGGGCATCTTACATTTTTCCCCGAATATTTTGCAAACTACCTGGCATGACATATATATCACATTGCCATGGACACATCTTATAATTTTCTCTGTATAGTTTCTAGAAGAGATTAAAATTACGTTTTCCAAAAACAACAAAAATTTTTTAAAAGATGAACTTTAAAGATAATACTATTATTATTTTAGTTTCTTCCTGCAAGCTTTGTTTTTACACCCTAAGAGTAGATCATAGACCTCTCTCTGGCAATAGCTCCTAACATTTGAATTCATTTAAATATTTTCATAGTATTTCTTTCATGATGGAGAGCCCAATCTAGTGTTAGGAGACAATGAGTTGCTCTCTGCTTCTGTCATCAGTTTGGTGGCAAGTACATTTCTTTCCAAAGGTTTTTTATTCTGCGATTGAAGGGGCATCATAAAGAGCTTTTCTCTTGGAGTGACTCAATCAGTGATGCTAATTATTCCCTGTAGAATTGGAATAAATATATAGTCACTTCTATGAGAAAAAGTATAGCAATAAATATGCATTTGGAAATGCGTTTGGAACTAGAAGCAAGTACCAACAAACATTCTCCCTGCACTAGGCATGTGCATTTACATCCACAAAATAGATAATATGGATCAGAAGTTTTCCAGAGAAAGAAAGCTAAAATCATCAATGGGATGGGGTGGCAATGTTTTAAATAACTGTGAGTTTAATCTAAAACATTAAAAAAATCTGATCCTTAAATCCATTAAACAAACAAACACACACACCTCCAACGTATAAAAAATACTAACATTCTTTTTAGCTCAGAGGGACCAAGTCTATTTTTAAAGTACCTGTACTGGGCAAATTCTCAGTTGGAAACAATGGAAACCTTTCTGACCACTTTAAACATAACAAAGATTTCTCAGAACATGTTTGGTAATGCAGTCTTAGGAAAGGATGCAGAGATGGACTTCAGGTCCAGCTTTCAGGAACAACACCTAAACCATGCCAAGGACTGATCCAAAGAGAAGACTGACACTCGAGCCCCTGTACGCCCCAAGTTGAGATCTGGACTTCAGTCCAACTGCCAGGACTGTTACTATTGCTGGACCCAGAAATTGCCCCAGCATCCCTGGAATCCAAACCATCTTCAGCCCCCATGCCAACAAAAAAGAAAGCACCATCAAAATTAACTCGTAACTGGAATGAGGCATGAAAAATTGGGTTGTGCCTTCCATGTTGAGGAGGCTTCATTCATATAGAGTGTCATTTTTTTCCACATCTAGAGAAGCTATTCAAAAGAACATGTACTGTCACAAATACAAATAATTATCAATGCGGGGTGGAATCTAAAAATTGCTGAATATTTTAGAGTTTTCTTTTCTGTCAAATGTCCAGTGGTTTATTCCTTTAACAGTTATTGCATTTTATTCAATGATATTAGGAAGTTACTTAAATTCCCCTAAGCCTCACTTACTTTAAATGTAAAGTAGGAAAAATGATATTTATAAAATGGCAAGTCAGTTGTGTGAATTAAATGATATAATATTTATAAAGTGCTTAGGACAAATATGGATATGGTAGGCACTCACTAAATTCCATTTGCTATTATTGAATATCAGGTCCCGAGTAAAACTATTCCTTTTACAGAATCCCTAATCTACAGGTATCCAGTCTCTTGAGAACTTTTAATGCTATGCAGCTTTCATCCCTCTACATCGGCTCATTCCCAAACTACAGAATTTATTTTTATTTATATTACATGTATTATTACACTCATGCCATTACAATTTCCTGATTTGGGAGCCATCAACATAAAATAAGCTCCATGAGAAAAATTACTTGTGTTAAATTCAACAGCTTCTCGAAATAGCAAGCAGTATTAGAAAAGATGGCTAAATTTCTACACCTCCACAAGAATATTTCAACCCGTAATAATTCGCCTATATTACTGTAGTACTAAAAATAACTATTACCGCAGGCTATTAGCCTCAAGTCTAACAACACTGAAGGTGTACCCTCAAGTGTCAGGGTCATGCATCAACACTGATATAATGTAATCTGGGGGTTAAGAGCATGGGCTCCAGATCCAGATCACTGGGGTTTAAATCCTAGTTCTACTGCTTACAAACCGTGTGACCTCAGGCAGGGTATGCAAGCTTTCTGGGTCATTTGTAAAGCTGTTGAGTAATAGGACTCACCTCATGGTGATTTTGTGAAAATGAACATCAGTACATAATGTGATTAGAACAGGGGCTGGCCCAAAGTTAGTACCGTGTGTTTATGAACTAGTATTAATATTACATATTAGAGTCTAGTCAAAGTGCTGAGGATACCAATATAAGAGTGAGATAATACACTGTCCTTTAACTTTCACATAAATAATCATTATAATTCACCTAAGGAAATACATGTCCATGGGCGCAGAAAAGGAACACCTAACCCAATGTGGGGACTAGGTGGAAATGAAGTCTTTGTTTAGAGATTTCTAGAGATGATGGGAGGGCTAAGCAACAAGTGATAAGCAAAGAGTATCTACGCTGATCTGAAGTAGAAATCCAGTTGTCTGACAGGAATGGTAATGAAGAATGAGAATAAGAGGTTTGAATACAGTGGTAATAAAATGGTGATTGCTTACCAATTTTACCAAAATTTATCAAATTCAGGGGATAAAAGACAAAGCTGCCCAAGAACAGCAACTAAGCATGAAGATATATCTTCCTGGTTGAAGAACATGTCATTATTGTGGATTATATCCAGTTAGAGGTAAGTGCTATGGGATCAAGACCTAATGAGCATGTTCACGTAAATGTCCAAATTTCACTTCAAAGGGCACCACTTTCACTGTTGATGCAATTAAATAATTGGTAATATTATTGTGATTATTAACTAGATTGCCTGTAATTTTTAGTTAATAGAAGAAATAAAGATGAAGAAAACAGAATATGAGAAACATGAGAGAATGGAGTAAAGACAGTGGCAAAAAGGGAAGGAAGAAAAGGAGGAGGAACAATAGAGAAAGAAAATTTTTTGTGATAACTGGAAAAAATTGTTATAAAGAGGGAAAATAAGAAGGTTAAAGGGGAAATGTAAATAGATGACAAAACATATTTGGCAGTTCAAGATGACCAACCAAAACCTCAGAACGCTACTACTGATTTCAACCTTAAAGAAGAAGAAATTAATCACATAGAAACACATTTGAAAATCACCAATATCCCATAGGGGACTGCAAGAAAGGTATTCCTTGATAAGACAAGTAACTGATGGCCATTGTGCCTATCCCTCCTTCAGACTTACTGGCCCACTGCACTGCCATGACAGCTCGCAAGGAGAAATGCAGAGACAGAAACAGAAGGCAGATGAGGCTCAGTGATATGGCTGAGACAATAATCACGTGTATCCTGAACTGGACAAGGTCTCGTGCCTTCAATCTTGTCTTCAACAACAAACTCATGTTTGAGCCAGATAATTTGTTTGTGAGAAAGCCATGCTTTTAGTTGGGTTTTCCTCCCCTAATGCTTCTAATATGCCCAGTGAATTCATACCAGTTCCTCAGACCACTTCTAATCACTCCTTGTCTATACCATCCCTCCAGATAAGTTTGGAGAAAGAAACAAGGGGCCATGGAAATAAATTTTGTGTCCTGGAGACAAAGGAAGAGTCAAATATGGTGTCAGATGATCTGGGCTACTAGGTAAATCATTCGGCTGAGATAGCTCATAGATTGAAAGTAGGGCTTTGGATGGGGAAGGTGACACATTAAATTCTAGACATGTTGATTCTGAGATGCTTGAAAGACATAGTGAATTTGGAATATTTGTAAGATATCCAAATAGAGGGGTACCTAGGTAGCTCAGTCAGTTAATTGGCCTACTCTTGATTCTGGCTCAGGTCATGATCTGAGAGTCCTGGGATGGAGCCCCACAGTGGGCTCCTTGTGCAGTGGGCAGTCTGCTTGAGGATCTTCTCTCTCCCTCTCCCTCTGCCTAGCAACCCACCCTTCCAGACTCTCTCTAAAATAAATTAATAACAATATTTAAAGGTGTCTAAGTAGAAACATCAACAGATAATTTTATTAAAATGTTTCCAAATGTAGAGAAGAGTATAAATTTGAGATCTTGATACATCAGGCTATAAATTATAGGCAAAACAATAGGGTTTCATACATATTGGATAAATTATTGCTTTGCTAACATAATATAGAACACCTCAAATCATCACAGCCAATATTAGACTTACTGATGAAATTATACTTAATACATTCCTATGAGAAGAACCATTACTCTGATTTTTAAAATAATTTTTCAATTAATTGTCAGCAATATTAATAGTTGAATTTATTTCTTTAAAGATTACGTTTATGTATTTGACAGAGAGAGAGAATGCACAAGCAGGGGGAGCAGCAGAGGGAGAGGGAGAGGGAGGGGGAGAAGCAGACTTCCAGCTGAGCAGGGAGCCCAATGAGGGGCTCAAAATCAGGACTCTGGTATCGTGACCTGCTGAAGGCAGACGCTTAACCAACTGAGCCACCCGGGTCCCCTGATAATAGCTAAATTTAAATAAGAAGAGTAAACATTAAAAATAATTCAAATTTGTCATTATTTGCATTACCATTAATTTCAAGAATGAACCAGAATTTTATAAGAAATACAACCAATTTAAAAACATTGCATTAGTCTATTTGGTTTGCCATAATAAAATAACACAGACTGGGGGACTTAAACAACAGAAATTAATTTTCTCAGAATTCAGGAGGCTAAATATCCAAGATAAGTTTCCAGTTGAATCTGTTTCTGGTAATAACTCTCTTCCTGGCTTCTAGATGGTTTGCTTGCTATTTCTTCATATGGTCTTTCCATGTCGCATGCATGCAAAAAGAGAGAGAACACTTCCTCTTCTTATAAAGATACCAATTCTATCAGATCAGGGCCCCACATTTATGACCTCATTTAACCTTAATTTTCTCCTTAAAGGCCCTATATCCAAATACTGTCACATTGGGAATTGAGGCTTCAACATGTGAATTTGGGGGGACACAATTTAGTGCATAACAAACACTCTTGAACTTTATTGTAGAATATAAAATGAGGCATAAATAAACGAAATCACATATCTTGTTCCTGGTGATGCTAGTTTTTCAAATATATTAATTCTCCTCAAACTAAGATATACATATAACTCCCATCAAAAGTCCAACTAAGTATTATTTTACAGTGTATATTTTCCTTTGTTAGAGGAGGTTTTTGGTGATACTACAAACAAAAGCAAACAAAATTGATTAATCATTCTTTACAAAATCCATGCCTGGTAATTTATATAACATTAGAATCTTTTTACAGTACCTTACAATTTATACAGTTCTTTTCACATTGATTATTTCACACAATCCGTAAGGCAATCCTGTTAAAACACTGTCCCGAAAGAAAAGTACTCCCCAATGAAATTATAAGAGAAACCAGCTGTTAAATAGAACCCTCAAGTAATTCCCATAAGACAAACAGGAGCAAAAATTAAGGAAGGAGGAAATTAACCTGTTGGATATATAAAAGCTGTAAGTCAATTTCCCTTAGCATTAATATAGCTTTTTTTAATGTGTGTGAAAATTCCAGATACAAATGTTTTTCCTGTTCTCATCCTGACCAATAACAAATATAACAATAATATGTTAAATGAATTATTATATTAAGTTTGTTGATAGGTTCACTAAATTCCTCATAAGATACAAATAAATTAAAAGTAGCAGCTTAGTCTAGCAAAATAAAATAGGAAAAATTACAGAGAACGAAAAGGCCCAAGTCTTATGAGGTCAGTGGCAACCCCTCCCTTCGGCACTGAGGAACCAAAAATTTCCTGACATTTATTTCAATCTTTTTCCAACTTACTTGTCCTCCCACTCACCCTCCGCCTGACTCCCTCCTATCTCCACCCAATAGACATACATGCAACTCACAGCAGCCCAGTTTATCATTATGCTCTTGTTCAAAACTCTACCAGGAAAAATTCCGGATTAATGTGGCAAGGATGCCATGTGAAGTAAAGGGTTCTATGGAGCCCACCAGTACTGTGACTACACTGAGCCCATCAAAACTCCTTCCACTACGTCACAAGTATCTCTGAATAAATTCCCACCGACAGCTCTATATGAGACCATATCCTCCTGAAACTATACTGGCTGCACTTAAAGGGGGTTGGGGAGAGTTACAGTTTTAGCTTTTGGTGGTAATTCTGAAGAATGCCATGCATATATTAGCGGCTAGAACACTGTTCAATTTAGGCCAAAATAGTTTCTCTTTGAAGTAGCAAGTTAAAAATCTATGCCTATGACAGCTCAATGCGAAGGAACATGGAGAGGAAACCAGCATTCAGGGTCAGTAAATGAGGATGTCAAGAGTTCCACTATGAAATTCCCCTAGTGTCTAACTATTTCTAACTATGAACCATTTTCTAGGTCATTTTAAATGGCAGCAAATTATTTTGTCAAGCCTATTACAAATTCCCTTTCACTGTAAATCAGAAAGTGAGTAGAAGAGAAAAAGAAAGGAAGCATTTTGAGTCAAATTGTCTAGTGGATTTTAAAAATACAGTATGTAAATATATCCAAAAAGTACAAAAAAGATTTTAGAGGGAAGTTAGAATAATTTATTTTTATTTATTTTTTTAAAGATTTTATTTATTTATTTATTTGACAGAGAGAGACAGCCAGCGAGAGAGGGACACAAGCAGGGTGAGTGGGAGAGGAAGAAGCAGGCTCGCAGCGGAGGATCCTGATGTGGGGCTCGATCCCAGAACACTGGGATCATGCCCTGAGCCAAAGGCAGACGCTTAATGACTGCGCCACCCAGGCGCCCCAGAATAATTTAAACATGGTGATTTAAAACAGTGCAGGCACCCTAATGTTCATAGCAGCATTGTCCACAATAGCTAAATCGTGGAAAGAACCGAGATGCCCTTCAACAGATGAATGGATTAAGAAGTTGTGGTCCATATATACAATGGAATATTACTCAGCTATCAGAAGGAATGAGTTCTCAACATTTGCTGCAACATGGACAGCATTGGAGGAGATAATGCTAAGTGAAATAGTCAAGCAGAGAAAGACAATTATCATATGATTTCTCTCATCTATGGAACATAAGAACTAGGAAGATTGGTAGGGGAAGAAAGGGATAAAGAAGGGGGGTAATCAGAAGAGGGGATGAAGCATGAGAGACTATGGACTCTGAGAAACAAACTGAGGGCTTCAGAGGGGAGGGGGTGGGGGAATGGGATAGGCCTGTGATGGGTAGTAAGGAGGGCACGTATTGCATGGTGCATTGGGTGTTATATGCAACTAATGAATCATCAAGCTTTACATCGGAAACCAGGGATGTACTGTATGGTGACTAACATAATATAATAAAAAAACATTAAAATAACAAAAAATAAATAAATAAAAAATAAAACAGTGTAGGCAGATTTCTCTAACTTTGTAATTCCTAATCTGTGTAACTGATCCAAAAGTTCTTTTTTCCAGACATGCCGTTTTCTTTCTACTTCCTTCTCTAAAGGATCTCGCTCAAATGTCATCACTTCCAGGAAGCTTTCCTGACTTGTCACCATGCCACCTCCAACAGAAGAATTAACTCTTTTTGCTTTTGTGTTCCCATACCCTCTCAGACTTCTTGTTCCAAGGATGGGTTTAAGCTTCTTTAAGTACCTTCTATGGTCAGGTTAAGTTGAGGATGCACAAAGAAATGTTACAACCCCCATTAAAAAAATTTAGTTGAGTGGTAAAACAAGCACACAATAAAACTGATTTGAGTAGTGTTATGATATATAACAGCAAGATGTTGTAGGAGCACTCTCCTTTTTTATCTTTACTTTCAAAGGAGGCATAAAAGCTGCCTAATGGAAATTTCATCTGAGCAGAATTTCAAAGGATGAGTTAGAGTTAGTGTAATGACGAATGATGGCAAAGAACATCTCATAGAGCTGAAAGAGGAGGATGTGTGAACTGAAAGACAGTGAGAGAAAATGAAGACATCAAGCCTCTCATTATATGTGTTTTGACAATGTATTTTATTCAAGGTTGATGTTCTGTTTCTAGACATGGTTATTGGGTCTTTGTATTCACATTTTTTTTTTTAATTTCAGTGCTCAGCTCAATGTTCTCCATCCAAGAAATCTCCAATGAATTTTGTTTGAATGAATAAATCAATAAACAGCAGTAACTGCAAAAATGATTGAAAAATGTGTCATTTCAATACATTTATTAGATAAGGGGTTTACTTAAAAAAGATAAGTTAATTTAGCTTATGTGGTATTACGTACAAATTAGGCATTTTTATTTTTTCTTTGTTTTTTAAGTGAAGCATAATTAACATACATTACATTAGTTTCAGGCGTGCAACATAATGATTCAATTAATTCTATATATTACTCAGTGCTCATCATGATAAGTATAGTCACCATCTGTCACCAAACAACATCATTACAATCTTATTGACTATATTCATATCTATGCTCTACTTTTCAGCTCCATGACTTACTGATTTTGTTACTGGAAATTGTATCTTTTAATCCCTTTTATCTATTTCACCCACTCCACCTCACCCTAACTTACCTCCCTTCTGGCTACACCAGTTTGTTTTCTGTATTGAAGATTCTGTTTTTGTTGTTGTTGGTCTCCTTTTTTGTTTGCTTTGTTTTTTTCAATTCCATATATTAGTGAGATCATATGGCATGTCGTTCTCTGTCTGATTTACTTCACTTAGCATTATACCATCGAGCCCCCCATCCATGTGGTTGCAAATGGTCAAATTTCATTCTTTCTTATGGCTGAGTAATATTCCATAGTGTATATATACCACATCTTCTTTATCTGTTCTTCTAAATGAATAATGTACACTTTGATTGCTTCCATGTCTTGACTATTGCAAATAATGCTGCAGTAAACACAGGGGTGCATTAATCTTTTCAAAATAACCTGATTCAAAAACCCCTGTTTTCAGGGGTGCCTGGGTGGCTCAGTTGTTGAACATCTGCCCTTTGTTCAGGTAAGGATTTCAGGTACTGGCATCCATCCCAGCCAGCATCAGGCTCCCTGCTCAGCAGGGAGTTGGCTTCTCCTTCTCCCTCTCCCTCTGCTCCTCCTGCGCTCTCTCTCTCTAATAAATAGATAAATCCTTAAAAAAACAGTTTTCATTTTCTTTGGGTAAGTACCCAGGAATTATTGAATCATATTTTATTTCTATTTTTAATTTTTTGAGGAAGCTCCATACTGTTTTCTACAGTGGCTGCACCAATTTGCATTCCCATCAACAATGCAGGGAGGGTTCCTTTTTCTTCACATTCTTTCCAACACTTGTTATTTCTGGGCTTTTTGATTCTAGCCATTGTGACAGGTGTAAAGTGATACATCGCTGTGGTTTTAATTTGCATCTCCCTGATGATTAATGATTTGAGCATCTTTTCATGTGTCCGTTGGTCATCTGTATGTCTTCTCTGGAAAAATGTCTATTAGGTCCTCTGTCCATTTTTTTAGTGAGTTTATTTGTTTAAGTTTTTTGGTATTGAGTTGTTCTTTATATGATTTGGATATTAACACCTTATTGGATATTCATTTGCAAATACCTTCTTCCAATCAGTTAGTTGCCTTTTTGTTTTGTTGGTGATTTCTTTTGCTGTGCAAAAGCTTTTATTTTTGTTTTGGTCCCAGTCATTTATTTTGCTTCTGTTTCCCTTGCCTTAGGAGACATATCCAGAAAAATGTTTCTATGGCTGATGTCAAAGAAATTACTGCAAATCCAGCATTTTTAAATCATCTTAAGTGGACAAATCTATATTGAGGAGGAAAACAACAACAACAACAACAACAGCATCCAAACCTACAGGAATTTCATTACATGTCAAGCCAGATCTGATGAACCATGATGAAAAGTGAAAAAATTTTTCCAGTAACAAAAACTATATTTCTCTTTGGAGGACTGTCGAAAAAGGTCACTTTATCACTCAAAGTTATTCTAAGATTAATTTTTATGTGATTTGCATATTGAACATGAGAGCTGTGGGATATTCAAGAACTTTGCATTAATAGTTAATCTGAAATACGACTTTAACAAAGATCTTTCCAAAACCGGATTTATAAAAGTTTCTTGGGGATGAAGTTAGAGTGAATCTCATAGCTTTGTTTTTATATTTGCAGAAGATAACTAAGGTTTCTAGTTTACATTTTATTTCCATTTTTAGCAAGAGCAGAAGCCTTGTTAATTGCTTTGGCACAATTATTTTCAGTCCGTTATGGAAACACAAAAAACAGGAATACTCCAATTTTGAAAAGTCAGGTCACTGAGAAAAGTGAAATTACAGAAAGAGTGGTAATCTATGAATAAAAACAGTAAATTAATAATATTCTTATCTTTAGACCCAAAGGGACCTGGTTAGTTTGTCACTGATCAATGACTATGAATCCCTCAAAATGGAAAAGTAACTCAACCTCAAACCCACTAGCAGGTGAGAGTAACATCTTCACTCTGTAACAAAAGAACATTAACTGCTCTTCAAATTTCTAAACTTGTACCAGAAGTCCTAGCCTAAACAAATAGATAAGAAAAAGAAATGGAAGACATCCAAGTTGGAAAGGAAGAAGTAAAGTTGTCTCTTTACAGATGACATAATTTTATATGTAGAAAACTCTGAAGATTCCACAAGGAAAAAAAAAAAAACAACTTAGACCTAATAAATATAGCAGAGTTGTAGAGTTCAAAAATCAACACACAAAGATCAATTGTATTTTTATTCATTAACAATGAACAACATGAAAAGAAATTAAGAAAAAATTCCCATTTATAACAGCATCAAAAAGGGTAGAATACTGAAGAATAAACTTAAGCAGGACACTTACATACTGAGTATGTAAACAATGCTGAAAGATATTAAAGACACAAATAAAGGAAAAGGCATCGTGTGTTCACGGATTGGAATATTTAATACTGTTTAAAGTGCCCATATTACTCAAAGCAATCTATGGATACAATGTAATCCCTCTCAAAATCCCAACAGCATTTTTTGAACAAACAGAAAATCATTCTAAAATTCAGATGGAATTGTAAAGACCTCAAATAGCCAAACAATCTTGAGAAAGAAAAACAAAGTTGGAGGCCTTACAGTCCCTGATTTTAAAACATATTACAAAGCTACAGTAATAAAAACAGTACTGTTCTGGCATAAAACCAAGCATATAGACCAATGAAACAGAATAGAAAGCCCAGACATAAATCCTCATGTATGTGGTCAACTGAACTTTCACAGGTGTGCCAAGGCCACACAATGGAGAAAAGGATAGTCTTCAATAAATGGTGTTGGGAAAACTGGATATCCACAAGCAAAAGCATGAAGTTGAACCTTACATTACACTATATACAAAAAAAAAAAAAAAGTCAAAATGGATTAAAGACCTAAATATTAAGACCTCAAATTACAAAATTCCTAGAAGGAAACAGGAGAAAATTTCACTACATTAGATTTGACAATATTTTCTTGGATATGACACCATACATAAGCAATGAAAGCAAAATAGGTAAGTAGGACTCCATCTGCGCTAAACTAAAAAGCTTCTGCACAGTAAAAGAAACTTTCAACAGAGTGAAAGGTAACCTACAGAATGGGGAGAAATATTTTCAAATGACATATCTGGTAAGGGGTTAGTATCCAGACTGTATACAGAACTCCTACAGCTCAATAGCAATAAAACAAATGACCTAATTAAAACATATGCAAAAGACCTGAATAAATATTTTTCCAAAGATGACACACAAATGGCTAACAAGCGTATGAGAAGATGTTCAATAGCATTCATGATCAAGGATATACAAGTCAAAAGAACAATAAGATATCACCTCACACCCATTAGGATGGCCATTATAAAAATTAAAAATAAATTTAAATTTTAAAATAACAAATATTGTTGTGTATTTGGAGAAATTGTTAGTGTTGGTGGGAATGTAAAATGGTTCAGCCTATTATGTAAAACAGTATATGCTTCCTCAAAAAAACTAAAAATAGAACTAACACATGTTTCTGCAATACCACTTCTAGATATTTAACAAAATAATTGAAATAGCATCTTGAAGAGATATTTGTATTCTCAAGTTCATTGCAGCATTATTTATAGCTAAGAGGTGGAAATATCCTAAATGTTCTTGATGGTGAATAGATTTTTTGAAAATGATATATATTACATATTTCACATATAATTATATGGTATATAGATATGTGTGTGTATATATGTATATGCTATGTATGTATATGTATGTACATGTATATATGTGTTATACATATGATTATATAATTATTTTATATGTATATGTATTACATACTACCTGCATGCATATAGTAGAATACTATATTGTTCATCTTTGAAAAAAAGAAAGAAATTCTGTTAGGTACTGCAACATTCATGAATCAAGGATATGATGTTAAGCAAATACTGTAGAATTCCATTTATGTAAGGTATCTAAGGTACTCAAACTCTTAGAAAGTACAATTGTGGTTGCCAGGGGCAGGGGAGGAGGAAAAAGGGGAATTTTTGGTTAGTGGGTATAGAGTTTCTGTTTTGAAAGATGAAAGAAATCTAGAGATAGGCTATGTATCAATATGCATATAGTTAACCCAATGGTACTGTAATCTTAAAAATGGCTAAGATGGTCAGTTTTATGTTATTTTATTTTTACCACAATAGAAAATGATTTAAACTTGCATTTTGGAACAAAAACTGAAATTCTCTATGAAATACTTTAGCTATAGTGAAAAACGCAAAATAACTTACATGAGGTTTTTACTTCAGCTTGTCATTTAAGTATATAACATTTCCTGCAATATTAATGAGAGCCAATGGGGAAGAATTATACAGAGAAAAATAAATGTTTGCCTTTCTCTTCAAAACTGTGGAGAAAAGCTGGTTAGGAAAAAAACCCCCAGGCCCATGGAGGAAAAAGATATATATTAGCATACAGGAATACCTCAGAGATATCGTCGGTTCATGTCCAGACCACCACAATAAAGTGAATGTCACAATGAGGGGTCACATGAGATTTTTAGTTTCCCAGCACATATAAAAGTTATGTTTACACTATGTTGTAGTCTACTAAGTGTGCAATAGCATTATGTCTAAAAAAAATCATTATGTGAACATTACTTTATTGCTAAAAAATGCTAACCATTATCTTAGCATTCAGTGAGTGGTAATCTTTTTGCTTGTGTAAAGTCTTGCCTCAATGCTGGTAGGTGGTGGTGGCTGTAGTATTTTCTGAAAATGAAACAACAATGAATTTTACCGCATCCATTGACTCTTCCTTCCACAAATGACTTCTCTGTGGCATGTCATGCTATTTGATGGCAAATTACTCACAGGAGAACTTCCTTCAAAATTGAAGTCAATCCTTTCAAACTGTATCCCTGCTCTATCAACTAAGTTTATGTAAAATTCTAAATTCTTTGTTATCATTTCAGCAATTTTCACCAGGAGTAGATTCCATCCCAAGGAACTGCTTTCTTTGCTCATCCATGAGAACCAACTTCTCATCCATTAAAGTTTGATCATGAGATTACAAACATTCAGTCCCCTTTTTGGGTTCTACTTCTAATTCTGGTTCTTTTGCTATTTCCACCACATGTGTGGTTACTTCCTCCACTGAAGTCTTGAACCCCTCAAGGTCATCCATGGGGGTTAAGTTCAACTTCTTCCAAACTTCTGCTGATGTTGATATTTCACCTTTTCCAATGAGTCACGAATGTTTTTCATGGCACCTAAGGGTGACTCCTTTACAGAAGCTTTTCAATTTACTTTGCCCAGATCTTCAGTGGGATCACTACCTATGGTGGCTATAGCATTACAAAATGTGTTTCTCTAATAAGAAGACTTGAAACTCAGAATTACTCCTTGATCCATGGACTACATAATGGAAGTTGTGTTAGCAGGCATCTCATTGCCCATCTCCATCAGGGCTCTTGGGTGACCAGTGCATTGTCAATGAACAGTCATATTTTGAATGGAATCTTTTCTTCTGAGAAGTAGGTTGCAACAGTGGGTTTAAAATTCAGTAAACCCTATTGTAAACAGAGATGCTGTCATCCAGGCCTTGCTGTTCCATTGATAGAGTGCAAGTAGAATAGATTCATAAAGGCCCTAGGATTTTCAGAACAGCCAATGAACATCACTTCAAATTAAATAAATGGTGTTGGAAAAACAAGACAGTATTTTTCAGGATATGTCTCACCAGGCAAAGGAAACTAAAACAAAATAATCTACTGGGACTACATCAAACTGAAAACCTTTTGCACATGAAGAAAGCCATTAATAAAATAAGACAACCTACTGATTGGAAAAGACAGTTGCAAATGATATATCCAATAAAAGGCTAATAACCAATATATATAAAGAACTTATATAACTTTGCACCAGAAAAATGAATAATCCAATTAAAAATGTGCAGAAGACATGAATAGACATTTCTCCAAAGACATACAGATGGCCAACAGACACATTTAAAGATACTCAACATCATTAAACATCAGGGAAATGCAAATCAAAGCCAAAATGAGATACCACCTTATACCTGTCAGAATGATTAGAATCAAAAAGACAAGAAATAACAAATGTTGGCAAGAGTGTGGAAGAAAGGAAACTCTTGTGCACTGTCGGTAGGAATGTAAATTGGTGAAGCCACTATGAAAATAGTATAAAAATTCATCAAATAATTAAAAATAGAAATACCATATGACCCAACAATTCCATTTCTGGGTATTTACCTGAAGAGAATGAAAACACTACTTCAAAAAATATTTGTGCCCCATTTTTATCACAGAATTTTTTATAATAGCCAAGATGTAGGAAAAACCTAAGTATTCATTGATAGATGAATGGATAAAGAAGATGTGGCATGTGTATACATATACATACATATAATATATAGCACATTCTCTCTCTCTCTCTCTCTCTATATATATATATATTTATATTTATATATATATATTTATATATATATATTTATATTANTAGAGAGAGAGAGAGGGAAAGAATATTAATCAGCCTTAAAAAATGAAATCTTGCTATTCACAACAAAATGGATATACCTAGAGGGTATTATGCTAAGTGAAATAATTCAGACATAGAAAGACAAATGTCATATGATTGTACTTACATGTAGAATCTGAAAAACAAAAGACAGGAACAAACAAATAAACAACAAAAGCAAAAACAAACTCACAGAGTGCAAAACAGTGTTTGCCAGAAGGGAGGTGGGCAGGGGAACAGGAGAAATAGGTAAAGAGGATTAAGAGGTATGAAGTTTCCATTGCAAAATAAGTAAGACACAAGGATGAAGAGTACAGCATAGAGAATATAATCAATAATAATAATATAATAACTTTATATGGTGACAGACGGTGACCACACTTATCGTGGTGAGCATTTTATAATGTATACAACCATCAAGTCACTGTCCTACACCTCAAAGTAAAACAATATTAGATGTCAACTATACTTTAATTAAAAACAAAAAGAAAAAAAAAAGAAGGAAAGGAAGAGGGCAAGAGACTCATGAGGAAGAGGGAGATCAGAAAGGGGGCTTACATATCTGGATGATGCCCTCAACAGCAAGATGTGGCATCTGTGGGTCAGAGAGCTCCCACAGTTCAGAGGTCAGAGGTCAGAGGCAATGAGGCTTGGGGTCTTTTATAGCTCAGGTTTACCTTCTCTATGGCTAGCGGATGTTGGACATAGATTTGCGAGGTAGAGGAGACAGGCTCTAAATGGCTAAAATTATTGGTATTGGGACTATACTTAAACCAATTGGATGTGTTGAGTTTGACACCAGGGAGCTTTGAGCTAATGGCTCCCAGACTGCTGTGAAGTAAACAACATAGAACAATACATAAGGGGTCACCTTCAGCCCGCCTGTATAACAAATATGTCACATGGCATGCTTACTTAACAATAGAGGATAGGAATATAAATCAGTTAAAGGAATTCAGCATCTTAGGAAAATAATCGTTTCCCTCAAGTGTTTTTAAATGAAGCCATGTTATTTTCAAAGGAAGAAAACATTAGTCAACTTTGGGAAACAAAAATATTTTTTGTGACATAAAAAATACTTCATGTTTATGATAACGTGAGCGGTCTATCTTTATGGACTTGGGTTTGTTTTATATGCTGGATTGTATTGAAGCCAAACGTTTTTTATCATTTTGAGATTTTTGAAGCATTTTTAGAAGACGAATCTACGGACTGTGGAAACAGATAAATTTATGATTTGTTTTGAAGTTTTGGTTTTAACTGAAAAGGTGTAGTTAAATTAATTCATTCTTAAAGATTTCTTCAATAAGACTATATCTAAGACTGTTCCGTCAAAATCAAAACACCTGTGATTTTTAATATGTGATTTAATACATATATAAGTTTAGGGGCTCCTGGGTGGCACAGAGGTTAAGCGTCTGCCTTCGGCTCAGGGCGTGATCCCGGCGTTATGGGATCGAGCCCCACGTCAGGCTCCTCTGCTATGAGCCTGCTTCTTCCTCTCCCACTCCCCCTGCCTGTGTTCCCTCTCTCACTGGCTGTCTCTATCTCTGTCGAATAAGTAAATAAAAAATCTTTAAAAAAAATACATATATAAGTTTATACTCAGAGAGCAACTAAACATACTTTAAAAATTTGCTGTTTTGGGGTGCCTGGGTGACTCAGTCAGTTAAGCATCTGCCTTCAGTTCAGGTCATGATCCCAGGGTCCTGGGATTGAGCCCCGCATCAGGCTCCCTGCTCAGTGGGGAGCCTGCTTCTCCCTCTCCCTCTGCCTCTGCCGCTCCCCCTGTGCTTGTGCTCTTTCTCTGTCAACTAAATAAAAAGTTAAAAAAAAAAGTTAAAAAAAATTCTCTGTCTTTTCTATGTAATGAGGAAATTCTCAGTAAGTAGCTTTCTACTTTTACCTTTATTTACTTGTTTGCTAGTCTCTGAACTCAGACAGTATAATGTGTTGTGGTGGTGAAAAGAAAAATTGTAGTGATCTGCACTGAATTTATGAATATTTCAGACATTTGTTATATATATTATACTTCAGACATGTAAGAGCTATATTAAAACATCGTGATAGAGTGTTTTCTTAATAATAATAATAATAATAATAATATCATCTTATCTGGGCTACCCATCAGCATGCAGGGGAAGCTGTTACATTACATTCTGTAACTGATAATATAGCTTCAAAAATATAGAAAATCTATTGCCTTTACATAAGCACAGATATATATTGGGAACAAATGAGAGGAAGTACTTCAAATATAAATTTAAGGGAATCCCATATGTCGATATACTGGAAAAGATGATTCTATCTAATAAAACACCCTGAGTTTTTCTAGAGTCATATTTAGCACATCCCGTCATTTCTAATAAGCATTTAGAGCCCTGAATCATGGAGACAGCTGAAATTAGAGAATTCTGAAACCTTCAGCAAAAGCAGTTAACCCCAATCAAGTCCAAGTAATTAATATCAGTAGCTGGCAGCGGAGCCAGGATGTCATCGTATATTACAGATGACGAGGCAACAGTGAATTAAATCTTGTAGTTGACAAGATTATTTTCCCCATGGTTAGGAAACATATTTCATACCTTATTTTACCTTATTTTGTGTGGTTTGCACCCCTACAGCAATTGAGCCACAATTGGGATTCATATAGTTAGGATAAGCATGAGTCAAGGGTAGCTGGCAATTTAAACTTTAGTCATTCCAAAGTGAAATTCCAAACCAAAGTGAACTCCCATGGTTGTCAGCAGCTGCCATGATCAAGTTTAAAATCCTCTCTTCTGCCTAACAGTGCTATCTTTGCTCTGTCTCCTTTACTTGGCGAGAATTAGTCATGTGCATTCACCTACTCTCATAGTTCGGCTCAACTCTTGGCAGCCTTCCGTTTTCAGCTTAAGACTTCGAGAGGTCATGCTTTCTGTTGCTGAGCTCTTTATTTGGAAAACTTCTTAAAAATTGATTGTGAGACTACTTTGGCTGTTAGGTTTTGTGTAAAATTTAGCTGTCACTGAAGACCTCAATGTGCATGTGAAAACCCTGAAGTCTGAATCATTTTATGTGGCTGAATGTATTTTTCCAGGTTTGATATGAACCCCTGCTCCATTTTTCACTTTGTAAACTATAATGAGAGAGCAAAATGTTCGATGACAATATGAGGGCTAATTGGGCAGCTACATAACTTACATATCCTATTATGTTCTTTCTTTACAATGACATTTTTGGTGGTGGTGGTAGTTTTATCAGTTTTTAAAAGCCTTATCAGTACTGTGGACAAGGCGAGTCACTTGTAAAAATTAAACATTTAACTAACTATGAAGTTAGACTGGTCATGGAAGCCCTTTAGACCGGCACTCAGTCTGCAAAGTGCGATTTGAGAGAATCGTGTTAAATTTTAAAGCAAATACATGAGTAACTTTTCAAGGTCTCTAACATCTGGATAATATAACCTGTGATTGGATTAAAATGTTTGCTTTAGAGGAGAAAGGGTGAAGTTCTAGCTTTGAATGCACGTGGAACTCAAGATAATTAAGAAGACAGAGCTTGCTTACAGCTTGAAGTTTGAGAGGCATACCACTCCCTCACCCCTTTGATCTCCTCTGTTCCTGCCACTCACTGTCTCACTTCCATCCCCCCTCATCCTCCACACCTCTCCCAGGAAGTAGCAGATTCTAACACAGCAGGACAGTGCAAGTCACATAGACTTACTTCTTTAAGAGGCTCCTTCAACTGACCTGCGGTGAGCACTCAGGATCCATGTGAAATGAAAGGAAATGTGGGTTTTCTCATAGCCCAATTTAAAAGAATGCAGTGAGGGAAAGCATGGGACAGTAAAGAATGATTTCTAACAGAGGGTATCTTCCTCTTTCTAGTTTAATCCATTAAAATGCATTAAAGTCCATGGATATTCTTTCTGTGACATGCATAAAATGTGTGTAAAATACATTGAATGCATTCACATTAGGCTAAAAACCAACAAAAAATTGTATCCTGCTTCGTTATCATATTGAAATGTAAATACATATTTAAATTATAAGGGAATTATATATTCAGAATAAAAAAATAAGTTGTATCTTAAACATACAGATGTTAAATATGAGAGCATAGGTACACAGCCAGGTTATAATTATTTCAGTTCTCCTTTCTGAATAATTTAGGATCAAATTAACAGAGCACGTCTACACACAGAGTATTGTTTTGAGTCCTGTACGGACTAGGAACAGCAAGCAACGCGGTCTCATTCTCAAGGTATTCACTTAGAAGATGAACAGGTGGAAATTTAAATGACAGGAAATATTTAAGTGTGTTCCAGAAAAACATGATATTGCTTGACATCACAATGACTCAGTGACAAATAAGCTTCACAGAGGGTAATTCAATAAATGTTCAGAAGGTCAGAGGTTCACAAGCGTTTACAATGAATGAAGGCACAGGGCGGGTAGGTGTTGACCAGCCTTAGAGGCCAGGAAAATTTATATAGACAGATAGGAAAGGGCGAAAATACTAGAAAATGCTAGTAATCCAATATCCCATCTCTGGCAGCAGAACGTTTTGTTCTGTTTTAAACAGAAGAGATACTACAAATGATCAAATCTTCAAAGCTGGAATGTGTAATTACTAGTTGATTTCATTACAGCTGGGTTTCCTGGGAAAAGTAATACATTTTAAATCCAAAAGACCTCAATGAGGAGCTTATTAGTAGCATTTTACTAGCCAGATGACTTGAAAAAATTTTTTTAACCCTTAGAAACAGAAGGTTTCTGTAACTGTAAAACAGAGATACTAACACAACTACCGGACATGACCCGCCGCTGTCCCGAGTCTCCAGTGAGATGTCAGAGATGAATGTGCACTTGAGCTGTAAACACTATGAAACGTTATGACCGATTTTTTAAGAGAAATATTTCTCGCTTCTGGATCAGCGAATTGTAGCTATGTGTCGTGATCTACAAAAGTTAAAATCCAAACCCTGAAATAGTTTCTTTATGCTTGATAACACCACTCAATCTATTTCAAGCTTGCAAAGTGATTTTGTCTGTTGGTTGTACATAAGCTACATTCTATAATGACTAATTTTTCAAAAAGAAAAAGAAGAGAGTGACAAGACAGCATTCTGCTATTGATATGTCCAGCCACAGGGTGTCATTCTAGTAGTACAGATTAGCCTGTCTGGAAGCAATACTCTGGCAGTAGCTACCAAACACCAAAGCCCAAAGCATATTCAGTATATTGAATAAATGGTGAGAACTCCCAACCCTTACCCAAATTTAATGCTTAATTGTTATACTCAGCAAAGTACAGCACTAGATATTTTCCCAGCTCTTCTTTTTAATTCCAAATTATTTTATCTATAGAATAAAATATGAGAACCTCAAACTGAAATTTCTGGAGTTGACTCAACCTTAGTGAATTAGTCATTGCTTGCCCTAGGAATATAGTGAGAGAAATACACAGAAGCTCCTGCACTCTTATATTCAGAGAGAGTTATAAGGAAAAGCAAGAAAGCTAACTAAGGTCTGTATTTATAAGAGGATTTTTTCCCTTTAAATTTTTTTTCCATTTATTTTATAAAACTATTAGACTTTGTCGCGCCAGTTCCTGTTTCAAGTAAAATCCTTGTATGGCTAATGTAGCTAAATTATGGTGAATCTGTAAATCCTTTCAGACCGCATTTAACACAGATTCTGAAATGACAGTCTTTCCCAGATCAGTTTTTTTTTTTTTTAAAGATTTTATTTATTTGACAGAGATAGAGACAGCCAGCGAGAGAGGGAACACAAGCAGGGGGAGTGGGAGAGGAAGAAGCAGGCTCATAGCAGAGGAGCCTGATGTGGGGCTCGAACCCATAACGCTGGGATCACGCCCTGAGCCGAAGGCAGACGCCCAACCGCGGTGCCACCCAGGCGCCCCTCCCAGATCAGTTTAAACCTGACATTGAGGCGCCCACGTTGTCTTCTCCCTTATTTGATGCAATTCTTTAGTCTGAAAAAGGGTAGCTTTGACCATCATAAGGAAGCACGGTAAAAATGGCTTAGAAAGACCCTTGGGATCATTTAAACAGGGACAAATTAGGGTTAATAAGAGGTAATATTAGCCTGAGACCGTGCCACTCCCTTCTCTGGTCACTGGTACTTTAGGGAGACTTAAGCCTTCATCAGAAACTTGAGATGGAAACTCCCTCGTGCTTACTTGTATTGCTTACACACCGGTTCACCATGCGTAGAAAACAGATACATGTTTGCTTCTCTCATTCAGCAAGCTTTTTTGAGGTATTTTGCCATCACAGAGAGAAAACTAGACGTGATTCTTGTTCTCGTTCCATTAGCCTTTAGTGGGTAAGAGAGACATGAATCAAATAACCATACAAGACATAACGTTACAACGTGGTTAGAGCTCAGAAGGAGAAGTACACCACCGTGCCACAAATGCTCATGTAATTGGGGATTTTACCTGGGCATAGAGCTCAGAAAAGGATATCCTGCGTAAGGCAGGGAAAGCGAGAGTGTGATCAGTGAGCAATAGTTACCAGTCAAAGAGAGGTCAGGAGTGAAGCCCCGCCAGGAAGACGGCCTGGTGAGCTCCAGGAACTGAGGGAGGTTTGGGTCACTGAACTTGGGCAGGGCAGCAAATGTGGTGCAAGAGGCCTGAGCCGGTGGTCAGTAAGTCATGTCAAGGATTTGCTCTTTCATCTCTGGTCTTCCTCCTCAAAGCAAAAGGAAGCCAACGAAAGGTTCTAAGCGAGAGTAACTGGAGGGGAGGGGAGGGAGGAGACTATTTCAGGATCAGAGTTGCACTTTGGAAAAGATGAGGCAAACGTGATTCTAGGGAAACTAGTTCGGAGCTAGATGATGAGAGCTTAGATTAGAAAAGATACAAGTTAAAAATTGAAAGAAAAGGATGGACTTCAGACATGCAGAAGGGAATCCCTTTTCTGTGTAGAGATTCCACATGGAGACATATCTTTGATGATCCTCGAAGCCTGGTGAGACATCATCCTGCAAAGGAACTTGACTCAAGAGCCTAGACCCTCAATCATCACCCCAAGGAAAGTGAAAGTAAGATCTCCTGACATTACCATCCCGTATTTTAATGACTCATGCATATGTTTAGGTATGTATCACCAGACACTCCTCCAAAAATTATTATACCAATTAAGACTTTCACAAAAAGTGTGTGGAAGTCCCAATTTCCCCACATTCTTGATCACTTTCAGCACTGCCAATCTTTTCTCTCTTTGCTTATAAAACTTGCTTAAAAAATCTCATTGTGCTGACATTTCTTCAATTACCAAGGCAACTGAACATATTTTTCATATGGTAATGGGCTATTTCTATGAATTGCCTATGATGTCATTTGGCCAGCGCTACTGTAGTGGTTTTCTCTTCTGAAAGATTTGTAAGAGCTCTTGTTTTTCTGTATTTTGCAATTCACCTTCCTGTTTGTTTAATACGGAGAAATTAAGTACCTCTGCTTACCTTCAAACTGTACTCTATCTCACAGCTTTTGCTTCCTCAAAATTGTCAATCTCCTTGTAACTTCGGCTAGTTCATGGCCACTTAGGACCCATTATACTCTCTCTGTAAGATTGCCAGTTTAGCAAATAAAATTATAAGGCACCTAATTAAATTTAAATTTCAGGCAAGCAACCCACAATTTTTAGTTAAAGAATGTTTCATGCAATATTCAGGACATACAATACTAGGAAATGAAATTATTTATCTGAAATTCAAATTTAATTGACTATACTGCATTTTTTTTTCTGGCAATCTTACCTCTTTTCATTTCACTTGTCTTTACAAGCTGCTTAATTTACTTTATATTTGTTCATGCAAATTCTAAAGAGCAAGAATAATATTATTATTCTAGACTAAATTTGGACAGAGAACTTTTGCAAGGTTAGCGTATAAGCTGCAGGTCTTCTAATGCGTTGATTATCTTTGAATGAGTTGCCTATGACAGCTCTGAGGCTGAGGGGAATAGAGAGGGATCATTCCCACAAATCAAGTGAGGAGTTTCTCTCAGAGATAAATGGAAAAATTACAGGCCCCATGATTATTAAGTTAAAAAACAATTACTCTCCCATTTGGAGTTTTTGATAAATTAATGAGAATAGTTTTAAAATTTCAATCATATTTATTTTGAATTTTTGAGTTTTTAAAATGCAATCATATTTAATTGATAAAAGCCCTACTTCTTCACATACCTAGGCATTTCAGAAAAATCAAGCATAGCTGTGGTAAAGTGAATAATGCCTCTGGAAAATTTCCATCCCTCAATATTTAAAACCTGTAAACGTGTTATTATAGGTGGCTCAGGGCCTTTCCCTTGAGATGGGAAGATTATTCCCAACTATCCAGATGGGCCCAGTGTACTCACAAGGATACCTATAAGAGAAAGGCTGTAGAATTAGAATCAGAGAAGGCAATGCAATAATGGAAGCAAAGTTAGAAAGTTTGGATGATTCTGTGCTGCTGGCTTTGAAGATGGAGGGGTAAAGTCAAAAGCCAAGGAATGCAGGCAGCCAGTAAAACCTAAACAGCAAGGAAATAATCCTGCTCTAGAGCTTCCAGAAGAATGAACCTCTTTTAACATCCTGGTTTTAGCTTGTGAGACTTTTTTTTTTTTTTTTGAGAGAGAGAGCGAGAGAGCACATGTGCGGTCTCATCACCCTGAGATCATGACCTGAGCTGAAATCGGGGTCAAGTACTTAACCGACTGAGCCACCCAAGCACCCCTCATGAGACTTATTTTTGGTTTCTGACTTCTGCAAAGAGATTATACATGTGTGTTGTTTTAAGCTACTAGATTTATGGCCCCTTGTTACAGCAGCAACAGAAACTAATAACACAATGACTGAGCTCAGAATATTTTTCAGGTTTTTTTTAATAACAGTACATTTCATTAAACATAAACAAAACAAGATAGAATGAAAACTTCATATAATTCCTTTAATTACTTGTATTATTTTAATTGCTAAGTTTTTGCCTATTTAAAGATAACCATGTATAAAAATAGAATTGTCCCCCGAGAAAGTCCTTAAGGTGTGTTTTCCCATTGTGTATCAACTGAAAATTGCAAACCAATAAATTTTGTTTTGGAGATGTACTTTTTCATTTTTGATTTTCACTACTAAACATTATCCAAGGGTAAATGATTTTGAAATAGTTTGAAATTTGGATTGTATTTCCAGAATAGGTACCATAAATTTATATGAATAAATTTACACATATATATCACATTACTCTTCTAAAGATGAAATCATATAGAATAAAGTTTAGTTTGGACATATACAAGATTTTTTGAAAATTAAGAAGGGAAACTAAAATATGTTAAAAAAAAACATGTTTAGTTTCTGAAATACAAAGACACTTACACTTGAATATTCTATTTTAGGAAATGGTTGAATCTTTTTTTCTGTTTTGTATTCATTTACAGTAACATGCTTTAAAAACAGTTTTGGAGGAAAAAAATTATATGTGACTTAACTATACTGTTGTGTTCCTAATAAAACAGAAAAATGACATGTTACAAAGAGCCATAATTATAGGGAGTTTCAAAAGATATATCTGAAAAGTTCTAGTGGATTAGTCTTTAAAATGGTCCAGCTGCTGTTGAGTTTGCTTCTAATGTTAGGTTGGATATATTTTCAAGCATAACACATTTGGTTACCAAGCATATTGTACATTCCTTGTTTACAATATTATATACCTTGGAACTCTGAAATTAAAAGGAAAAAAGAACTATTTTCCTAACAGCAAACTCTTTCTTTAGATTGAACTTTATTTTACTAGATTTCAAGAACTGCATATATGGTGTGAATGTTTTCTTTTCCACTCAAGAATGTGTTTCCATTATATATTAAAAAAAAAAAAAGCCTGAAGGATTTCTAAGATATTTATTTGGTTTGTGAGCTGGTACATTTTTTAAATAACATTAATGGATTTCTTATGTAATAAATGCTATGATAACCTGTATTAATTCTTGCAATGAGTTCATAAGACACATCTTCATTATACACATAAGGAAAATGAGACTGACAGAATTTAACTTGCTACAAAGGCTGTGATTTTAGCAAATGTGTCTTTTTATCTCTGCTCTCTACAATATTCTGAATTGCACTTTGTGTGAATAATTTACCCAAAGTCCTTAAACTGATATAGGTGATTATTATGTACAGTCTAAGCTATTAATTTTTTTCATTTAGCATATTATTATCTACCTTCAACAGGAATATGTCTGTATCAGATATTAGATCATGCTGGGTAACAAACAGTTCCAAAAATCTTAGAGGGATTGTTTGTTGCTTATTTGTGTGCAGTCTACCTTGCGTTTGTATATTTCTACAGGGTAACTCTCCCCTATTTGTTTAGCATTCCAGCCTGCTCTATGTATGATTTTGTGGGGTATTTTCCTGCTATGAATACACACACACACACACACACACTCACACACACCCTTAAACTAAACTACAAGAAGGGAAATGAAACACAAAGGGATGGGAGAGATCAATATAAAAAAGAGATTTGTTTTAAAGATCGTATTTATTTATTTTTGCAAGAGAGAGAGCAAGAAAGAGCATGAGCTGGGGGAGAAGCAGAGGCAGAGTCCCCGCTGAGCAGGGAGCCCCGCATGGGGCTCGATCCCAGGGCCCCAAGATCATGACCTGAACTGAAGGCAGACACTTAACCGACTGAGACACCCAGGTGCCCTTATAAAAAGAGATTTAATGACAATTTTTTTGCAGCTTTAAAAGTAAAGTTCAGTAAAATACGACAAAAATCTATAGAAGCAAAAATACTGAGCATAGAGATATGTTGCATAAATAATGAAATGCCCCTTAAGTTAAACAAGATATTGAAATAAGCAATTTAGGGGTGCCTGAGTGGCTCAGTCAGTTAAGCGTCTACCTTCGGCTCAGGTCACGATCAGGGATGGATTCCAGAGTAGGGTTCCCTGCTCAGCGGGGAGTCTGCTTCTCCCTCTCCCTCTGCCTGTTGCTCACCCTGCTTGTGCTCTCTCACTCTCCTTCTCTGTCAAATAAATAAATAAAATCTTTAAAATTAAAAAAGTAAAATAAACAATATAAAAGGTGGTTTTGAAAAGAATCCTACTCTTCTAAAAGGTTGCTACTGATCAAAAATATGAAGGAGGAATGAAATCGGTTTGAATAGACTTTTGAATAACAGTATTGAATAACTTCTAAAATATACCAGAATATATTAAGCCTGAAAACTGATTTCAGACAGAATGAGCAGGCCTTCAGGAGCATGTCCCATGAAGTTTCTTTTGGCTAAGAAATGTAGGCTTGATAGTCTGTGTCTGACTTAATGTAATTCTTCATTCCTATATAATTAGCTTTGAAAATGCTGATCTCACTCTTTTTTTGCATTAAAACTTCTTTTTTTCCCTTAGATGTAAGCTTAATAGAAAAATCTGTAGACTGTACAATGTGTTGTTCATATTTACAAGTCTGTCTTACTCCCACGTACATACACATAATAGCCAAACAGTCTCAGAAAGAATTTAAGAATTTAGAGTTTTAACTCTAGCCATTCCACAGATTTCAGATATCATTCACTCTCTTTTCCTTGTTGTTTTTATCCTCTCTCTTCTTGTATTTGAAAGATTTCATTTGAAAATTAAAAAAAATATAGTGTATAATATTTTGTCATGATTTCTTATCTCCAATAATTTCATTCACCTAAATGAACTTGCAGAGGAAATTTACATCACAGCAGAATGGCTCAATAGAGAAAAATCAAATTTTACTCTTTATTGAAGTGTGTGTGTATTTATTTATTTCATTAAATAATATATAAATAATATTTATATTGTATATAATATTTATGTTAAATTATATATTACACAATATATTATATATTATATTTATAGATATATTAAATATATAAAATATTTATATAATATATAATAAATAATATTATTTAAAACCCCACATTCTTCCCTGTTTGGGGTAGGTTATCAATATATAAGACCACTATTTTTGCCAATTTGTAGGAAAAAAATTATCTGGTAATGCAGACAGAAAAAAGATACAATGTGCATATGCTTTTAATACTACATTTTATCTTAAAACATCAAAGTCAATTCATTCAAAATCTTTTATTGATGTGCCAAGGTTTTATTCAGGTACAAGTTTCTGACTGAATAACCAGAAATTTCTAGCTTTATTTTCTTTATATTGGAATAAGAACATGAGATATTTTTAAAGCAATAGGAGTATAGGCTTTTATATTTCCCCCCAATCTTTCTGGTTGTCTTGTCCACACTTAATTCAGGAGCCATGAGCTTTGTTGATGTTGCTGTTGTTTACCAATTAACCTGTATATAGGTAAGCAAAATTCTTTTGGTAACCAAACTCCCAAGATCCTATGTCTTTCATTATGTAACAAAATTTAATTCAGTATTATCCTTATTAAGAAAGTTTCTTGAAAACTGTATGTAGGCTCTATAATTGTCAAATCAGAAACAAATATGTAACTCCTTATTTAAGCCTATTCACTTATTGTTCCTTTACCTAGAATGTTCTTCCCTCAGAACACCACAAGGTGTTCCCCCTCACTTCCTTCTCATCTCTGCTGAAAGACGAACTCCACAGAAAGCCTTCTTTGCCTAACCTGTGGAAAAGGACCCCCACTTAGCTATTCTTCCCTTATTCCGATTCATTATTGCCCATAACACTTACTCCCTGACTATTGTTCTATTTTTATTTGTGTATTTTCTATGTTTATTCTCCCAGTCTAGAATCAAAGCTCCACAAACCCTGGTTTTGACTTTGTCTCTTTTCCACAACTACATCCCAACACCTAGACAAATCACTGATTCACAGGTGATCAAAAATCTCTGTTGAATTACTGCATGAAATAATCTTGAGCCCCCATTTCTTCTTAATAACAGAATAAGTAATCTAGATACTTACAAGTAAACACAGATGAATTCAGTATTTTCTCATTCTGATTCAAACTTAGTCTAATTCATGGATTCCTCCCTCCTATAATTTGTCACCAGGTTACCATCTCAATTGTGGTAATGTGTAAGAGGATGGACTTACATGCCATCACAGCATGGGGGGAAGGCACCTCACCCTTCACAATTCTGCCCTGGCACCTGCTAGGATGGAAAATTTCCACCTGATACTCGATCTTGGTCCTCTTTTTTTTTTCTTTTGAAGATTCTGTTGATGTCTGAGATCTGCCATTATTTTTTATTAACCAGTATTGACTGCCAAGCTCCCAGATCTGCAAACTGTTTCCATGTGTGGGAATAAGGCATGCAGTAGTAGGCATAAAAACCAAAGGAAACTCAGAGTCACAGGAAGGAGGATACTTCCTTAGGTCCTCTCATGAACAGACAAACCATGTTTCCATTCATAATTAGATGATCCCACATCATTGTACAGTAGGTCTATGTGGCTGTTAATCCCAGGGTTCCAGGAAGGAAGTGGGCCACAAATCTTCTCAGTTCTTGGATCTGAGGATTGCTAGCATTTCCCACTTCGGCACTTGGTTTCAGATCCCTTCTCAGGAATCCTTAATAACAATGATCCCGTCATATCTTCTCTTTCCTCATCAGCCCATTGCCTCTCACACCATGGGCATACATTTCTTGATTCTATCAATAGAAATTTTAAGAACTGAGGCTTTTTAAGTTCGCAGTGTTTAGAATGTAATGACCTTTTGTTTTCTTTCTTTCAACATATTCATCTTTTGCTTTTAAACCTTGACAAGACTAGTTTCAATAGCATGCATTTTAAAAGTACTTAGAAACTCTTGTGTTAGCTGTTCAACAACTAGGTCAATGAATTTCACTTTTAATGGATTGACAGGTCTCTGAACCAACTTCCTGGGAGAAGGGTAAGGGGGCTTCACAGGCCTCAGAATTTCATCCATATTCATAAAATACACTCAACCGCTCCATTGACACACACAGCATTTGTACGTACAGTTAAAAAAAAATTAGGAAGGAAAGAAAAACGGCATGCTCAAAATTGGTTTTGCCTGACAATGTTTTCAAACGTACAAACACACCTAAGATAATAATGTATTTATCGTTTCAGTCATAGCATCTTAAATTTAGTAGACTTTATCATCAAGACAACTGAGAAGAACACCCTTGAAGTGAGAGTTTTTAATGTGTAAGCGGAAAAAAAGTATTTATTTTGAGGCATAAAGCCTCAAAGCCTACCACCAAGGACAGACAGATGTGAAGGGAGAGATATGGTTGTGGATTCAGAGATCATTGAAGAATGTCAACAATTTGCTCCAAAAGATTCTTAGCTATTAGATATTGCTTTGGCCATCAGGAATATCTGGAAGAAAAGAAAAAGGTTCTGATATGCTTGCTTCTCAAAACAGACATTTCTAATTTCAATACATGAAATTACTTGATCGTTGTTAAATTTTAAACTTATAGAAAATTTGGAAGGTACAGAAAACTGAAAATCAAACCAAGAATATTTTCATGTCCCAAAGTAAAGCTGCATTGCTATGTTGTGTTTCTGTTTTTTCAGTTCCTCTAAAGTTCTCTTTTGTCTGTCTGCTCACACACCTGGGGTAATAATACACACAGAATAATCTATCTTGGAGGTTTTGTTCACTTAATATTATAACATAAGATTTCCATATTATTATAAGCTCTTCGTCAACATTTATTGGCTACATAATACTCAAGATTGAAAATCATGGTGTGGCTAAGTAACCGGGATTTGAAATATATCAATTTCAGGGATATATGCATGAGATTTTTTTCCCCAAACTTTAATACCATTCTTTAGAAACCTTAGAAACCAGTCTTTCTAGAATTCAGTCACACCACTTAAAATCTAAAGTTATAAAAGATTCTAAAGCATTAACAGCTGACACCCAAACTGTTGAAATCCCATTTGAGATAGTGGAAGACCCCAATCACTGCACAGTGTGTATCCTTTCAATGCCTCATATAGGTCCTTCTGTGTGTATCCATCCAGTTCCCCAAAATGACAGACCAGCTATTTCTTTCAAATCCCCATAAATTGAATAATAATACTATTCTACTACCATCTTTGAGGAACAAAACAACTTTGGAAAGAACTATTCTATGTTTACTCATTGCCACAATGCTTCATTCAATTGAGAAAATGCTTGTGATTTAAGATTTGCCAAACTTCAATCCATTTTCAGTGATTAACATGTGGGCAATTGCTATCCCCCAGGATCAGCAGTATAATCTTGATGAAAGCATCAATTCTAATGCATATTCAGAAATCTTATCACAGCACTATTTCAGGGTCAGAATGCTGGGAATCAGGCCTTTGGCAAAGCAAATTCCTGTGCAGAATAGTATCATAGCTTTTCCTCCTTCTGCTTCTCTATTAAAATAACCAGATAAAGAATTTCAAATAATGAGGATGCATGTCCTCTTGACATGGCACATGGATTTAGAGCATCTGTACTTAGTACCGAAATTATGTTCTAAAAACATACATTTCTGTTTCCTGAATCAAGCCAATTTTATAATGATTAATAGCTCATTCTTTCTCTTTATGTTCCTGTTTAACAATGAAACTTCCACTGAGGTGGATGGATACCTCAATTTTATTATTTATTTATTCATTGGTTTTGGCAAAAACAAGGTAAAGTACACCTAAATCAAATGAGAAACACACACTAACATAGAACGTTTTAAAACATTGCTCCACAATTATATGCTACCTTTGGTAAATCAATGCGGTGCTATAATGAGCAGGGACTCTGATCCTGGAGCTTTTCTCCTTCCAAAAACGTGAGAGCTATGTCTTTATCCACAATGGTTTCCCCGTTTACCCACGGATCTAATCGGCAACGCTGCAGGCCAAGTGGAAGTTTCACAACCCACAATAAGTGGCTACTAGGTCCTTCTGGAGACCCAGCTCCCCTTGCATTGGCCCTGAACCCATTTAGAGTTCAACTGTGATCACAGGGAAACACTGAGTGGATTTAAGCTTCAGGGAGAGCATTTGGCTCTTTGAAAGGCAGGCAGAAGTGTGGGCTGGTACCCCACAAAAGAGATTTCATCCTAGGCTCTCTTTTATCCTTGATCCAGTCCCTAAATCACTGCTGATATCTGGCCTCAGATATTTGGCTTGAGAGGGAAATGTGTATCAGTCCTTATGAGAACAGCATGGTGACACTGGAGCTTCCCTGGACCTCCAAACCTGTCCCTGACGTAGGCATTCACAACTCGAAGCTCTTATTTAGGCTTGATTCTGGAGTCTACCCATCTCCAGGGCTCATGCTTTCCAAATACATCCCCAGCTACTGTGTATATGGCTTGAATTGCCATTACTAAAGCTAGGATCCCCTATATAAAATGTCAGAAGGAAATTTAATAGAAATTGTTCAAGACTCCACCTTTCTTTCCTCTCTTTGTTGAGTATCTTGTATCTCACTCTGTCATCCTTTTTCTGTTTCAGGATTTACCTGTGAACTCAAGGTATCTTCGCTCTCCGATTTACACTACAGATTGGTTGTCAGCTTTGGGTACAGTGATGTGCTCACAGAGATCCTTAAATATGCCAAACAATCTTCCTAAATGTGACAAGGGAAACTTACTACTCACACTGCATTCAAAAGAACAGAAAATCTCTACAAACCCATCTGACCTTTCTTCAGAGTTGCAGAGGAAATAAACTTGTGTTTTGTCCAGCAGATAATTTAAGATCAATCCAACCACTGAAACTATCTCCTTGGGTATTTCTGTTTGGAGAATTCAGATAAAAACCCTCAGTCTTAGGGCCCCTGGGTGGCTCAGTCAGTCGAGGATCCAACTCTTGATTTTGACTCAGGGCATGATCTCAGGGTCCTGGGATTGAGCCCCCTGTCAGGCTCTGTGCTCAGTGGGGAGTCTGCTTGAGGATTTTCTCTCTCCCTCTCCCTTTGCCCCTTCCCCCACTCATGTGCATGTGCTTTCTCTCTGTCTCCCTCTAAAATAATAAATAAATCTTTAAAAAAGGCACAAAACTGTCAGTCTCTCATGATAGCATGAGGAGGCCTCTTAGTATATAATATAAGGTTGCAGTTGTTTTCTGGGACCTTATGGTTACAGAAAAGAGATGTGTTTCTTGGATCCATGTGACCCCCTTTGGATCCTGCTGGTATTTGCCATGCAGTAGCAGCTGAGGATGCTTCCTAGACTGGTAACCATTGAACTGAGGGATGACTGGCTTTGTCTCAAAAGATTCTGCAGAAATCTGCTGGTAACAACTCCAGTATGACTTAATGTCCCTTGTTATTTACAGTCATTGGTCTGTCAGTGGAGACAACATTGCTTGGTTCTCTACAGTGACATACCCCACGTTGGCAATTACTCTTCCTAAAAACACCCCTTAGGTCTGTGACCTCTCTGCCAGATAATTTCTCTGGCTGTGGCCTATATGGGGTTCCCCAACTTTGAGGACAGAATTTTGAGAAAACATTGTCCTGCTTCAACAATACCCTCTGACAACAACAATCATTTAGACTCAACATTCCCATGCCCTGTAGAAGCAAGAGAAGAATTCTTGTTCCATCCTTATTATACAGGAAACAAAAACTCCTATCAGCTTAACAATAAAATTCCACTGAGTTTATTTTGTTGTGGCTTCCCCTAGTTAGTAGGAGGCAGCTTGGAAGGTGGTCTGTTTGTTTCCTACACTTCAATACACTCCCCATTCCTGGGGCTTGAAGCGCAGAAGATACGTTACCCCTGTGGTCTCTTCTTTCAACAGTTCACTGGGGATGAAGACAGTGGGACTAGATTTCCTTCTTTCCTTTCCTAGACTATCACTGTTTCTACTGTATCTACATTTTCACTAAGTCTTGTAGCAGAAGATGATGGGGGGAGAGAGTAGGATGATTAGATTTTTTCTGCATTGATGCCATAGTTTCAATATTATACCCTAGTGATGGTCTTAAGGAAAGTACAGAAGCCATTGTTCACTTACTGTCAGAAAAAATAAAAGTAACTCATCACCAACTATACCAAAACAACAACAATAACAACAACAACAGCAACAACAACAACTGTAAATTCTGGAAGATTGTCTTTATTTTGTTGAGGTATTATTTATTTATTTGACAGAGAGAGACAGAGAAACTGTACATGCACAAGTAGGTAGAGTGGCAGGCAGAGGCAGAGGGAGAGGCAGGTTCCCCACTGAGCGGGAAGCCCAATGTGGGACTCGATCCCAGGACCCTAAAATCATGACCTGAGCCAAAGGCAGACGCTTAACCAACTGAGCTACCCAGGTGCCCCTGGAAGATTGTCTTTACCATTCAGATGGAATATACCAAAAATCTAAGCACAACCTATTAAGCAATTTATTTACCTGAGGAGACGCTTTTGAGCTAACTTTTTTGCCAGACCAAATTTGTTCAAAATAAAAACTTTCATACAAGCTTTAGTAAGGTGCTTTTACAATACATAAAGACAATTGAATATCCCTACTCTCAAAATCCTCCAGGCTATTCCAATATATTAACATAAAATATTGAGTTTAAATCAAGCACTTATTAGGTAATTTGAAGAGATGCAAAACAACTTTGACCAAATTATCTGACACTATCCACACAAAGGCCACAAGTCCCTTTCATGAAACGTATATAGTATTCAAATGAGTCAGTCAAATTCAGTATCTTCAACTTTGCAACAAAATATCAACTTGGCTTCCTCAGTTACAGAAGTTCCACACTTTGAGTGATGGCCAGAGATTTCAATATTAAGTATTTACCGTCAAGGTTCTTCCAAAAGTCTGGCTGGAGTATAGATAATGAGAAATTTTAACTTTTTATTCTTTTAAATTCTCTGTGAGCCACTAGGGTGAAATATACTTGTTTTTTAATTCAACACAGTCATGCTAAGAATTAACAACATGACCTTATATTGTATTGAGGACCACCATAGAAAACGACATATAGAAATTGTGTCTGCATCTTTTATAAATTGCCATTGAAGACTCTGTCCTTATATCTGTTCCACAATTCTTCATATATAAATGCCTGCCTAAAAAATTCTTCTGAACGAAATTGTTGAAATCTTTTTTTTTTTTAAGACTCTTTTTAGAGAAGGTTTAAGTTCAGAGCAAAATTGAGAGGCAAATACAGAGATTTCCCATATACCCTCTAGTCCCACACATGCATGGCCTCCCCCATTATTAACATTCCCCACTAGAGTGGTACATTTGTGACAAATGAGAAACCTACAGTGACATATCTTAATGACTCGAAGTCTACAGTTCACTCTTTCTGTTGCACACTCAGTGGGCTTGGACAAATGTATAATGGCATATATCCACGGCGCTACTATCACACACAGTATTTCACTGTCCTAAAAATCCTCTATGCTCTGCCTATTCGTCCCTCCTCACACCTAACTGCTGGCAACCACAGAGCTTTTTAGCGTCTCCAGAGTTTTGCCTTTTCCATATTTTGTGGAATCGTGCAGTATGTAGTCTTTTAAGATTCGCTTCTCCAACTCAGTGATATGCATATAGGGTTCCTCCATGTCTTTTCATGGCTTGATAGCTCCTTTCTTTTTTTTTTAATGATTTTTTAGTACATTATGTTAGTCACCATACAGTACATCCCCGGATTCCGATGTAAAGTTCGATGCTCCATTAGTTGCGTATAACACCCAGTGTACCGTGCAACACGTGCCCTCCTTACCACCCATCACCGGTCTATCCCCTTTCCCCACCCCCCTCCCCTCTGAAGTCCTCAGTTTGTTTCTCATAGTCCATAGTCTCTCATGTTTCATTCCCCCTTCTGATTACCCCCCCTTTCTTTATCCCTTTCTTTCTTTTTAACGCTGGATGATATTCCGTTGTCTGGATGTACCAGATTATCATCCAGTCACCTATTGAAGGACATCTTGGTTGCTTCCAAGTTTTGGTAATTATGAAGAAAGCTGCTGTAATGTCTGTTTACAGATTTTTGGGTGGACCGAAGTTTTCAGCTCTTTTGGGTAAATACCAGGGAGTGTGATTGCAGGACCGTGCAGTGGGAATAAGTTAGTTTTCTAGGCAAGTGCCAAACTCTTCCAAAGTGGCTGTGATTTACTCCTTTCCAAAGAAATTATTGCCTGGAAGAATCTCATGTCTTCACATGCATTTTCTCACTCTCACTTCTCCTCCCCGTTTTGACCAACAGACAGTCACAGAGTACATGCTAGGTACATGCGTCAAGGGATTTTCAAGACCTTACAGTTAGTAAGGACTTTTTAGAATTAATATTCAATTCAAAAAAAATCTAAATTCAAGATTATAGTTTTTCTAAGCCATTAAGTCCAACTATAAAGTTTTTTTTACACTTTATAAATCTATTTTTACTTTATAAATCTAATGAATAAACAATAACACTCAACAAGGCCTTTAACTAATGATTAATCACCTTTTTCAAATTGTTTCTATTTACTTCTTATAGTCCACTACAAAACAAACAAAACCTTTTCAAATATATAAGCCATATCTATTACTTTAACAAATATATGTATTTTACACACTTTAATGTTTTTCATAAAATTAATAAATAGTTATTTAATTTTTAAAAAGATTATGTATGTATGTATTTATTTGACAAAGAGGGAGAGCACATAAGCAGGGAGAGAAGCAGAAGGAGAGGGAGAAGCAGAGTTCCCACTGAGCAAGGAGTTGGACATGGGGCTCGATCCCAGGACCCTGGGATCATGACCTGAGCTGAAGGCAGATGCTTAACTGACTGAGCCACCCAGGTGCCCGATTTATTTAATTTTTTAGCATTATTTCTCAGGTCTATATTCAAATTTCCAATCATACTCTAAATTTAGAGTTAGCAAGTCTGATATTCTAAATGCTTTCCAACAATTCATCATACCAAATAGCAGATATGCACAAACCATTCCCAAAATCCACACAAAAGGCTTTTTAAAGCTTAATTTACTTCACCCTTTAAAAAAAATAATTCTAACTTTTCATGGTATTGAAAGACCCATCAAGGAAATAAGTATACTTTATGTTGTCTATATATTAGAGATGTGTGCTTAATACATGAGTTTTGATGCTATTGAGAACCCCCACCAAAGAGAAAGCCCTTTTTTATAAATCATAGCAAGGACTCCGACCTTCAGAGTGTTCAAAATAGCCACTGCCTTACTCTTATTCTTACCTTATTTACCTCATCCTTTCTTCTGCTAAAGAATTCTATAGCCACATGGATATGGTAACTAAGAGCTTCATGCTTGATGGAATATTGCAAATCTTTGGCTCCCCTAATACATTTGAGTGCTTTCTTGTCTGGCTCTAAAAACACTTTTAATGCCATTCCACTGGATCTTTCATACACTTATGTCACCCTTTAATAGCCTCTTTTAAATTTATTGCCTGATTTGGGTAAGCAGAATTCTGTATTTTGTATTCTTTTCATATTTCCCTGTCTGTCAGGCCACAAGTTTTATGGACACTACATGCCATCAGGTTGAATTCTGCACATCTCTCATGGCCATGGTCATAACATCAAATTCACACTGATGATAGCAGCACAAAAAGATGAATGAGATCCAGCACTTAGCTAGTGAAGGATAGTGCAGCCAGGAGTAGTGGGTCTCCCTTGTTTACATGCTCAGTAGTTTTCCTTCTTTGTACTTTGCTTTCTAGGGAATCTTGAAGTTTTCATGTACAATGGTTTACCATATCTTGAGTTATCCCCATCCAAATTCCTTACTTTTCTCTACCATTGATGCAGTGATTCTATTATTTTTATCTCTTTTTACAATAAATCTTCTCTAATCCTTTTGGAAATAAGGGGGTTTTTAAGCAGTGAATAAAACATTTTGAAAGTCCATATTAGAATCCGGTACTGTTTGATAGGATCTGAAATAAAATTGAATAGCTTAGCTATGAAAGATATCTCACTAACCAATGTTACTGTTTGATTTTCTTTACTTAAAACAACATAGCCCTTGAAAGGCAAGTTTTTAATATTATTCTTTAAAAATATTGTGCTCTAGGCAAAACTTTCCTAAGAAGTATATTGCAATATTCTTTTGCAATGGGGAAAAAAAAAAGCATAGATTCTCAAATCAGACTTTCTGGTTTTGAACTATAATCTAATCACTTTCTCACTCTGTGTCCTTTGGCAAGTCACTTACTCTGAGTTTTAGTTTCCTCATCTATAAAACGAGAATAATTGAAGAAGCACTAACCTCATTGAGTTATTATAGGGATTGATTGAGTTAATATATGCACAGAAAATACTAAGCACTCAACAAATGTGAGCGGTTACATTTATTTATTTATTTTTTAACACCCACAAAACATATCCAGGGAAAGTGATTTTAGTACATGGGAAGATAATAATGGCAAAGTACATTTTATTTCTGTTTTTGCTTTTAATAAATGCATGAGTTTCTACATTTAATAGAGTGTTGGAGAGCAGTAGGTATCTTGAGAAAGCTGTAGAGACTGCCTCTTGGGAGAATGACCACAAAGGAAATGTAGAGGCCTCAGTGGCCAGATGAGGACGATTTTAACGTGGTATCCCAAGCAGTTTGGGATTTTGAACTCCAAGAAGAGAAATCCACTGCCAGATTTAAGAAAAATAATGAGAAGTGCCTGGGTGGTTCAGTTGGTTGAGCATCCAACTCTTTTTTTTTTTTTTTTTAAGATTTTATTTATTTATTCGACAGAGATAGAGACAGCCAGTGAGAGAGGGAACACAAGCAGGGGGAGTGGGAGAGGAAGAAGCAGGCTCATAGCGGAGGAGCCTGATGTGGGGCTCGATCCCAGAATGCTGGGATCACACCCTGAGCTGAAGGCAGACGCTTAACCACTGTGCCACCCAGGTGCCCCGAGCATCCAACTCTTGATTTTGGCTCAGGGTCACGATCTCAGGGTCCTGAGATTAAGTCACATGTTAGTCTCTTGAGATTCTTTCTCTCCCTCTCCCTCTGTCCCTTGCCTGCTCTCTCCCTTTCTCTCTAAAATAAATAAATAAATCTTCTTTTGAAAAAGAAAAATAATATGATTAAATTTGCATTTTGTAAATATCAGACTGCTGACAGTGAAGATCCTGCTACATAGAATATTCAATGTAGCAACAGGACAAGCAGAAATTCTTTAGAATGGTAGCTTCAATGTAATGATTAAAGTAAATTACGCTGGGACAGTTTCTTCTCAGTAACAATTAGTTACCTATAGTCATCAAGATGTTCTCCCTGTCGGTAAAATGTCCAAACTCCTGGACACCTGAGTGGCTCAGTTAGTTGAGTCTGACTTTCGATTTCTGCTCAGAAAATGATCTCAGGCTCCTGAGATGGAGACATACATCAGGCTCCCTGCATGCTGGGTAGGGAGTCTGCTTCTCTCTCTCTCTCTCTCCCTCTGCCCCTCCCCCCTCATTCTTTCTCTCTCTCTCTCCTAAATAAATAAATCTTTTTAAAAAAATGTCCAAATTCCCTTTGAAAATCTACAGAATTGGGGCAGTAAATCTCTAAAATGATTCTCAGAACGAGTTGATAGAGATTAAAATAAAACATCTTACTAAAATATTAAATTGAAATTTTATATACAACTAGGAAAGATATACAGAAATGCTTATTCACATTGAACTTTTAAAATAGATTAAATTAGTTTCTAGTAGCAATCCTCCTGGCCCCTATTTCCAGGGAGACTTTATTTCGTCTTCTTTGAGCACATAAACTCAAAAACCCTACATAGCAGACACCCGAGTGTTGAACAAAACAATGTTCACTGAATGAATTTTCAAATGACCTGTGAAAACAGTTATTTTTTTTTTCCATCCTAGTCAAGGTTACGCAATGTTGTAAGACTCAGTCCCACCTCTGATCTCTCAAGGCTACAAAGATAAGTTATGTCCCACATTGAATGTTATTCTTTAGATGAATGTTTGACTTTTGAATTGTTGGAAGCAAATTTGTACAAGGCTTCCATGGCTCAACCACTGAAGAGACAAACACTCATTCTTCAGCCAAATGTTTTCTCAACTCATTTCAGGGGAATTCTGACTCAGTGTAGAAACTGTGAATTGTCTAACTCTCACCTGGCAAGAAGTAATGGCTTCCCAAATGCCAGATAATTCCAAGCTCAGACAAAAATAGACACCAATACTCATGAAATTGTCTCCTTGTTAAATTTCACTGTAAGTTTACTTAAAGTCTTCAGAATTTAATGCAATAAAACTTGTGAAATCAATTTTTCCATTTATTGATCACTCATAAAAGCAGTCCTACATTTCTCAAAGCATTCTAAGCTTAAGAAGAACAAATGGCATTCACTTATATTATTTGTTTTGCATTTCAAAGCATGTAGTACATCATTACATCTCTTCGAAATTGTCTCATTTTATTGAAGCTGAATCTTCAAAAAGTTAATTTTCTTCTGTACAAGTAAATAAAATTAGTGTAACAGAGTCTTCTAATTCCTGGTAATAGCAAAATCAAAATGAAAGAAAATTATCATGTGATTTGTCACTATACCTGACTTTTATAGCCACATCTTATGGTAAATAACTGATTTATTCATTACACAAATGTTTATTAAGAACCTAGCCCTGTGATAGGTGATGGGAGGAGTATGATGATATACAAAACTGCCCCTATTTTCAAGTCCTCTTTCACTGTTGGTGGAAATGCAAGCTGGTGCAGGCACTCTGGAAAACAGTATGGAGGTGCCTGAAAAAGTTAAAAATTGAGCTACCCTACAACCCAGCAATTGCATTACTAGGTATATACTCCAAAGATACAAATGTAGTGATCCAAAGGGGCACCTGAACCCCAATGTTTATAGCAGCAATGTCCACAATAACCAAACTACGGAAAGAGCCCAGATGTCCATCGACAGATGAATGGATAAAGATGTGGTATATATATATATATACAATTAATATTACTAAGCCATTTCATAGAATGAAGCCATGGCATTTGCAACAACGTGGTTGGAGCTAGAGAGTATTATGCTACGCAAAATAAGCCCGTCAGAGAAAGACAAATATCATATGATTTCACTCATATGCGGAATTTAAGAAACAAAACAAATGAGCATATGAGGAAAAAAAGAGAGAGAAAGGCAAACCAGAAAACAGATTACCCTCCCCCCCTCAAAAACAGACTCTGTACTATAGAGAACAAACTGAGAGTAGCTGGGGGGGAGGTGGGCAGGGGGATGGTTTAAATAGGTGACGGGGATTGAGGACGACACTGGTTGTGCTGAGCACCGGCTGTTGTATGTAAGTGAGGAATCACTGAATTCTGTACCTGAAACTAATGTTAAACTCTATGTTAACTAAGTGGAATTTAAATTAAAACTTGGAAAAAAAAAAAACCCGAAAGCCCTGTATCTTCAAAGAAGCTTCTAATCCATAGTGTCCTGTCAGGCAAGAGGGGTGTGTGTTTGTGCAAACACGTGTCCATGTGTTTCATTTCCCTAAAATCTATTATCAGAAAATGAACTAGATTAAATATCTTTATCCTTCAAACTCCCTAATGAATACAGTGTTTCAGAATATTTGGCCCTCCCAAAGTTTATAGTTGCAATCTTCTTAAATACATTCTCCCCTACCAATCTTTGCTTTTTCTTCTGGAAATTCTAAATTAACGAGGGTAAAAAGAAAAAAAAAATCTAAATAGAGTCACATGTCTAAAAGATGCTATAATATAATCAATAAAAATATTGAAAAAGTATCAATTGCCACCAGGGGGGGAAAAAGGCATTTTCTTCTGGTAGCTAGCTAATGTGTATACTCAACGCAAAATTTGGAAATGAATTAACCTAGTTTTTCCTTCATAAATAAATCACTATGTTTCCTAGGAGAGTTTAAGTATTTTGTGCTTTTGGCAGGCAGATGATTTTTTAGTACAATTTTATAACTTCAACACTATTGAATTACTCTTAAAATTATGTTTTCTCTTGTAGCCACTGTGTGCCCTGGGACAGTCATTAAACAGTATCTTTGAGCCACATTTTCCACTTCCCTACAGTTTGATATATAGTATTCTTAATTGGTTTTTTCTCTGCAAAGGCAACTTTGCAATGCTTTTCAACTCTGCATCATTTTCCCTATGAGGTTCATTTGTAAGGCCCTTCCTTTGATGACGTAACCAATATGTGTGATTTCATTTCTTAAATGCCACCTATGACTTGCTACCCATCTGCTATTTACTTTCACAGGGTACAAACAATACATGTATTAAAGAAATGTAAATACCTTGAAGTCTAAGAATGCAGTATCATTGATTTTAGTGTTTAACGCAACTATTTCCAAATCTCCACATGTTACCTGACAAGTGGCCCTTAAAATTTGTATAGTAGCAAGAATTTGAAAGACAATCAGAGAATGTGGACAGCTGTACCTCGTTCTGAATAGAGATTTTGGAATTTAATAAATGTGGCCATGGTGGGGAATCTTCTCTCTTTTATTCTTTCTGCCCTATCCTTGGTAAATGTGGGGGTTCAGGAGCAGCGATTTCGGCAACACTAATCTGCTGATGAGTGTTTTTGAACATGGTAGCTAAGAAGTTCACAGGCATGCTTCTTTTGAATAGAAAGCATCTTATTCTGTATGAAATGACATAAGACACACACTTCCTATTCATATCCAACCAGGATATGTACTGGTAGATCCAGACTTGTATTATTTCTCTAGTGGCATGACTTTGCCTCTAACACAAAAGGCATTTATTGGAAATGGTGTTTACCATTTTATAATCAACGGGCTTCTGAGAAAAGGAGAAGGACTGAGGTTTTTATAACAAGTCATCCCTAGTTTTGTTCGCTGTGTGTTGCATTTCCATGTGATCACCTCGTGACAAGAGGAAACAAGTTAAAACAAAACACATGTAACCTGCCCAGAAGCCTCTTCCTCTGAAAACTTTACAGACTTTCTTCTTTCATCAAGAAAACCAAAACTTTGGGGCACCTGAGTGGCTCAGTCATTAAGCGTCTGCCTTCAGCTCAGGTCATGATCTCAGCGTCCTGGGATGGAGCCCCGCATCGGACTCCCTGCTTGGTGAGCCTGCTTCTTCCCTTCTCCCTCTCCCTCTGCCTCCTGCTCCCCTTGCTTGTACTCTCTCTCTGTCAAATAAATAAAGATCAGTAGGAGAAGGAAGAGAAGAATGAAGGGAGGGTAAACAGAAGGGGGAATGAACCATGAGCGACTGTGGACTCAACTGAGAAACAAACTGAGGGCTTCAGAGGGGAGGCGGGTGGGGGATTGGGATAGGCCGGTGATGGGTATTAAGGAGGGCACAAATTGCATGGTGCACTGGGTGTTATATGCAAATAATGAATCATGGAACATTGCACCAGAAACTGGGTATGTACTGTATGGTGACTAATACAAAAAAATAAAAATTACTATAAAAAAATCTTTTAAAAAAAGAAAACCAAAGCTTTTACATTAATTCCAACCCTGTCATTTGCACAAACAGCATGAAATCCATACAACTTTGGAAATTTCTAACATTATTTTAACAATTTTAATGTGTTAAAATTGAAAGTATCTGTGTGAAAAGATACTACCTCATACATTTTTACTGAGATACCTTGAATAATTCTACCACGTTCTGTCCACACCCCCTTTCTTCTATTATAAGAACTAGAGAGCAAGAAAAGAATAGACAAGAATAAAGAAATGGTACCACTTTTCTTTCCTATCATTTTTATATCAACAAGTTGTCACCTACACTCTCGTTTGTCAATATGCACATGGGACCAAGGAAAAAGAAGCAAAGAGGAAAAACAGGCATGATAGAAGGTGATGCTAATAACAGCTGTGATAAAGGAAGAAAGAAGATATTTGGAACAGGGAAAGATATAGCCTTTGTTGCTGGAGTTAGTCAGAAGCAGTTGTGCTCTGGTGTCTGAGCCCAGTGGAATGTTCCAGTCATCCCCAGGTAAGTATAATTTTTATGTGATAGCGTCCTGAACAAACTTTCCCCAATATTGCCACACTTGTTAAATTTTGTTTCTTGAATACCACTGAAATTTAGAAATCCACAAATATATTTTTTAGAAGATTTAAGAAAGCAATTCATAGAGCCAAATTTGCTGCCATGAATTGGATGAAAACTCAGCTGGAATCCACAATGAATGATCCAAAAATGATTCTACTGTGTTTTGATTCCAAAACCATAGATCTGGCTGACCTAGACTGACCCAGTAATGTTTTTCCTGGCCATCTCTTCAAATACTACTAGTTGTCTTCTGTTGGGGCTATTTCAAAAAGTACTATCTTCCTCGTCACCCACACATTTCAGCCCTCTTTCAATCCCAAGTGCTGCTGTGAGGTTGGATACTGTCAGTTATAAAACTAAGAGGATTCTGGCACCATAAATTGATTATCTCTGATTCTTTTGAAAACTATTAATATAAGACTTTAAGTCAGCCGGAATTTCAAATTCAAAAACATCTCCTGTTCCATTTGTGTTTGCATTCTCAATGGGTTTTTCTTTTCCACCCTTCTGCACTTTCCTTTTTTAGTTCATCATCTATTAAAAGAATTTTGAAATGCAAGAGATGTTGTCAACATATTCACATGGATAGTATCTCCCTCTGGCCATCATATCAAACCTTTGGCCAAATATTTGAGATAGAATATAGAATAAATACTAGAGTCAAACTTTATGAGAGGCATTGTGAACAAAATTGCTGCTGGCTTTCCTTATACTTGCAGGAACGTAAGGCCGTTTGGCACTGAATTATCCTCAAATTGCTTCTTGGGAATCGTTAATCTTGCCGGAACTGTGTTCTGTGGTCCTTAAAGGCGAGGATCCTTAGGATCTCTGAGAGTTCAACCACAGTATTAGGAAGCTAATGGTTATTCACTAAATGCTTTCTGAGTGACGGTTGATTGCTGGAATATACTTATTTTTGAACAAGTGAAACTACTTCCTAATGCAAGCCAAATGTCCGCTGGTTCACACTTCTCATTAAAGAACAAGATACCATTGAAACAATGGATTAAAACTTTAGGGTGCGGTTTGCAGCAAGTCCAGCCCCCAGAGACTCACGGTCTGATGATGACATTCCAGGACTTCTGTTTCAGAGAGAGGATGATTTGGATTACGCAGATCCCCTGAAAACTCCCTTTTAGGTAACAAGGAAACTTCCACGTAGAATTCAAGTCCTTTATTTGATCCACATATACATAAACACACAAGAAGTATCGATCAAGAAAAGACTTTACTAAAATTTAAAGGGGCAGGGGCAAGGTAGACAGCAGCAATACAAACCACTTGAAATCTCAGCTCAGTTGCCCCTTTTCCAAAAACCAGATGGTACTGTTTTCACTGACCTCCTTGCCATAGACAGCACCAGAGCCCTTCAGTCAACTCTCTTGCTCCTTCCTCTTCCTTTCTATCCTTCCTTCTCTGTATTCTTTTATCTCTAAGAATTTCTAGGACTATTCCTTGAGCTACTACTTTATGATATGCTTTGAGGAAAAGAAATTAAGCTCTCCAAGCTCCAAGTTAGACAGTAAATGCCAGGTGCTTAACTGCATAAAGGATTTGAATAGCACATCTTCAGATAGCTTGAAATAGCTATTTATTTTTCTCTTCTTCTTCAGAATTCTTTTCCCCTGTCAACAGCTCTAATTGTCAGGGGGAAAATGTACAAGAAATGTTAAATAGCATTTCTTAATGCTATAGGAGATGGCACCAGATTTAAAGAATATCTTAGAAATCTTTAGAAAAATGGAAATAAATGGTCACATATCCGAGAAGTCACAGATGGTGTGATCATCTTTGAAATAAGTTCAAAATACAGAAATCTAAAGAGGGGGATAATGTAGTCTTTGCTATAAGACAAGAGACATGAAAACCAACATTTCTTGAGTGTTCACTATGCCAGACACTCTTACCACTGAGAGTAATGAATAACTGTGATGTCTGTAGGAGATCAGACGTGAATCTGAGTAGACCTGGGATTTAGACAGACTCAGGTCTCACTAAAAAGTAGAAACAATGAGATTTATGACTTTCTTAATTAACAATCAGTCAGTAAATACTTATGGAGTTACTAGTTTTAAACTATTACATGTTCCCAGCCAACTACTTTATATAACTGTGTCCTGCCGTGATCTATAAAATATTTGAGGTGGGTTATGATAAAAAAGAAAATATCAGAACCATGAAAATTTAGCTAAATGAAAACAAATATTACCAGAAGTAAATGTAGAAATATAGGCCGAAGGATGCTATACAATTATGAAATAGTAATACCAAACTGCACTTAGCCTCTTGGTCAGAAAACTAATGAAAACTCAATTAGGTATAAAATATGCATCTTGCATTATAAAAAATGAAACAAATGCATAAAATAAAGACATATTTTCTTTCATTGTTTTTTATAACATGTTTTTAATGGTTGATGTAGTGGACGGCTCTTCTTCACAAACCTCTTGACAAGTAAAGCAACAGTAGATTTTGTACAGAAGTAACTTACATACTTCATCAAGAATAAAGCATAAGGCACAGAAGAAATTCAGGGGGAGACCTATAAAATCTAGCTCAAATATGCACTTAACTGTTGCCAAAATAATCAAGAACAAAATGAATAGGATGAATAGACTACATGTCCTTTAAAATAGCCCTCTTTATAACCAATCTTTGGGTAAAACATGTATATTGAATAATGTGAAGATACAGTCTCTAACTGGAATCCAAAATGTAGGTATTGTCTCTAGTTTGTAAGGGTAAAGGCATATGCTTTTTACGTGAATGACTGCATTTGGAGGAATATAATATAAAGTGTTGTCCAGGGAGGTATAAATTTGAGTATATTTTGTTTTATACATTTTTTCATCTATTTTCTTTAACATTTGATGTGAAAGGGATTATTTAGAGTCATGCCAGAGCCTGTCCTCAAACCCCACTGTCTTCTGCCTATTTGAGGTTTTTATCACTCTTCAAGAAATGTGTCACTCTGTGTGGTGACAGATGTTAACTAGATTTATTGTGGTGATTTCACAATATATAGAAATGTAGAATCCTTACGCTGCCTCCTTAAAATTAACATAATGTTATATATCCATTGTATCACAGTAAAATAGAAGGTATCATCATAGATATCAATTATGTGGATGACATGTCCCCACAGGCTGGATGTGCTCTGGCTGCATGCTATACATATTACAGAGGCATCAAAGCTCCGTGGCTCAGCTGAATGGGGGCCATAGTTACCCAAAAATATCACGAATAAGTATATAATGAAAGAAGTGCACATGAGTAGAACAAAGGACAACTGGACAAATTAAATATTAGTATGACCCTGTGTAAGAACAATATTTACCTAAAAAAAGAAGGGAAGGAAAAAAGAATGGCTGGAGAAAAAGAAAAGGAAATCTGTACCATTCAGTTAACTTTAAGTTAAAAATGAGTCAGTGGTATAGAACAGGAGTCAAAAATGTTAATGTGAAGATACACTACCTCTAGAACACCCAGAAGAGTTGAGCATCCCTCTCTGTTTTATGCCTTGCAAAATATCCATGGAGTACCGACTCTGGTCTGCGAATCTACCATTTAAGGTGGAGGGTGGGGGAGGGCAATAACCAACTGGAGAGAGTCTGAAGGTGAAGGTAAATAAGCACAAGGTAATGGTCTGAGGGATGACAAAAGATGTTGTTGCAAGAGGAAACTTTCACCTCATGATCACAACCCTGTTTCATGAAGTAAGTTCTCTCTTCATTTCTTTTCTTTCCATTCTTTATAATCTGATTTATATCCTCATTACTATACCAAACTAGTTCTTGATAAGACCTCGATGTTAAAAATCTGCGAGATACATTTCAGAAGTTATTACATTCAATTTGAACAGCATTCAGTGCCACCCATTGTCATCTTTTTGATAGACCCGCTTTCCTTGCCTTCTGTGAAACCATACTATTCATATTTTACTTCGAACTTTCCAATTGCTCTGTATCTGCCCATGGCACACTGACAATTTTCCCTAAAAATATCTATTCTTCAATTTTCTGGCTGAATTTTTAGTCTTCGCTTGTATAACTTGAAGATGCATGTTAAGCAAATTTCACAAAACTGGTTTGGCATCTCTATTTCAGACATGCTCGGCAGTCCACCGCCTCCTCTATAATGCTGCCATGGTTGGCTCTTATTTCCTTGGGTCCTTGGTTGAAAAAGAGACAGGAAAAGAATTCCTTTTTAACATGTAAAGGCAAAACTGAGAAACTAAGATTGACAATAATCTAGATCCACAATGGTGAAGATATAGTCTAACATTTATAGGGTTAATGACACCTTACTATGATACCTGTAATATGATATTAGAATATATCTTTAATATGATTCCATTGTAACATATTATATTATGTTATTAATATTGAAAAATCAGTTATAAGAAATTTATGAATTCAATTTAGTCATTCCATGTTTTAGCAACTTTACTTATTACTGTTCACACATGCACTGAATGAATGTCTTTTGAGCACCTATCAGGGGCGAGACACTCTGTCAGTCACCAGCAACACAGAAGGGAAGACTCCCTCCATTGTGGTGCTGTTGCCTAAGTGGAGAGAGATTTTAGTTAGATAGTCACAGACCAATGTAGACTCATAATTGTGATAGATTATAGAGAGTTGGTGCACAGGGCTACAATGGGACTTTGATCTCAACAAAAAGTCTGTCTTGAGGTCAAAGCAGAAGGAAAACTAGAAATTATCTGAGGAAAAAAAATGGAAGGAAAATTGCCTAAGCAGAGAAATCAGTCTGCATAATGTCCTCATGGAAGGAGGAAGCACAAAAATCTGAGCGTCTTGAAGAAGGCTGGTTGTATCAGCTGAGGTTGTACTGAATATATGCATAGAATTAGGTAAGGAATAGATTATCAAGATATGAGTTAAAATCATGATATGCAAACTTTAAAGGATATGTAAAAATTTGTTTTTAAATTAATTATTGATTTGTAATATTAATTCAACCCATGCAAAAAAAATTAAATTTACCTGTGAAATATTTTGAAAGGACCCTGGGTAGCTTACAAATTTAAGTTATCATGTAGAAGTTTAAGAGTACAAAAAAAATAATTCACATCCCCATCTGCCATACCAAAATTATTTCCATTTTTTCATATTATTAGGTCTTTGTCCATAGGTACACATAATTTGCTGATATTTTGCTTCTTTTACTTATATCATTAAAGATCATTGTTTATTTAACGTATTCATTCACTCTGAATAGCCTAGATTATGCTATGGTAACATTCAACCCCAAAACGTTAACAGTTTGTAATCACAAAGGATTATTTCTCACTCACTCCACCAGCCCATTGTAGGTTCCCTGGGGCTCATCTCCAGGACTTGTCACTTGGCGAGGCCAGCCTGGAAAGGATCCAGGGGGAAGAAGACTTGCACCCAGGTTTAGAGCTTCTGCCTGGAAGTGAAGTATGTCACTGCCATCCACATTTACTTGTCCCTTCCTAACTTCAAGGGCACAAGAAAATGCAATTTCACCGTGTGCCGGAAAAGAAGAAAAAAAACATGTTTTTTGAACAGTGCTAATAACTATCTCACCTATTTTTAGACATTGAATTTGTTTTCACTCTTTTTAAAATTTTAGGGAGTGTTACAATGAATATTTTCGTAAGCATTTTTTCTATTATTATTTCTTTAGTACGAATTCCCAGTAGTGGAATTACTGGATCAAGAACATGAATATTATAATGATCAATACATATCACCATATTACCTTCCAATATTATAGTAAATAAATGTCTCTATTTTATTTGCCTAGGAGCCACTTGTTAATCATCTTGGCATCCCTATTGCTAGCAGTGTCTTAGAGTATAGGCAATTGACTCTTCATTGAGTAAATAAAATATTCTAGCCTGTGGTTTTGCAAACATCTCTTTGTTTTGAAATATCATGATTTTATATTGAGAAGTTGAAATTATTTTAACTGAGAAAAACTATTAAGATCAAAATAGTTTAGACATCTATCATTCTTTTATTTACATGTCAATTTGCAATGCCAGCCACAGATTGTTGATATAGGTTTAATGCAATCTTATAAGCAATTTATATACATATATATAGAGATATAAATACATAGATATATATAAAATATATGGTGATATGTATATATACACACACATATATATGTATATATATTTGCTAGTATTTTAGGAACAATAAAATAATACCTAAATTTACCTAGAATTTCTTTGATAATGACTGAATCGTGATTCTTACTTGTATTCGATAGAAACAGACTCTGTTAATTGAAACAAATATTTTGAAAAGAAGTTGGATAGTTTACTAAATCACTGGGAAGACTAAAAAACAAACAAAGAAACAAACAAACAAAAAAAAGCAAAACAAAAAGTTTAAAAAAATATAGGCAGAAACTGTCAGAGCCAAAATCTGCTCATGTGAAGAACCTATCTGAGGTCACTTTGCTGGGGGCCCTGCTCTCTCAGTACAACTAGTGGTTACTGCCTCTGCGGGCATGTGACATGGTTCAGCTGCTACCCCAATTCTGTTACTACCTTTGGAAACCAAACATTGCTGTCACTGCTCTGCCCTCACTCTGAGCTCATTTCCTCTCGATTCAAATGTGTATATGGGAACATGTGATTAGCTAAGACTAAGTCAAGTGTCTAAACAGGTGGTAAGATAGGGGGCACCAGGCTGGGATTTTCAGCTTCTCTAGCAGACCTGAAACCTGCCCAACAAGACTAATGCAGAAAAGTAGTCCTCAAATATAGTGAGGGTATTCGGAAGCAGGAAAACACGAACAAATAAACAACAACAAAAATTAAACAAATATTTACTACAATGAGCAAAATTAGACATTTTTTATAATTCCCTCTAGTTTGTTCCACTTCACCCCTTTCCAAAACTCATTGACATTGTTCCATTCACTTCCTCTCCCCTTGAACCTTTGGGATTTAAAAAGCTTTGCTTTGCCGTTTTTTCTTTTTTTAAAAGGATTATTCATTTAAAATTTTCTTAAATGAGTCACATCCTACTGCTTTTAGAGTCTCTGGTGAACTTTTTTTATATTTTGATTGTATATCTAGGTAATAGTAAAAATTGTAAGTTGAATTTTGAAGTTAGGAAGGGACAAGTAAATGTGGATGGTAGTGACATACTTTTATAAAAGAAATCAGTAATTTAATAATGAACAGTCACTGTCTTCGGTGGCATTTCTTTAGTATGAGTTATCTAATGTTGAATAATTTTCTAAGCTTTTGGGACAAACTCATCATTGTCCCCAAAAAACAATTTTTGAAGTAAAAGAAGTTTCTAAAAGGAAAGAGAAAATTCAAAATAAAGATGTGTATTTTAACATTTGCCGCCTCTAAAGACAGATGAATCTTCAACTTTACCTGCCTTTTGTTTGAAGTTGAAATCGAAATACTGAGAAGTTTATTTTCCATACAAATATCTCGATACCATATAAACCACCAAAACCGTTTCAAAAGAACGCAAGGTAGAGTTTACAAAATCGCCAACTTTTTTAACTAGAAGTGGTCCTCCCTCTGATCTAAGGTCAGCCAAGTTCACATATCACCACCTCTACCCAAATCTTCCTTCACTTCCTCCTTGGCCGTCTTCCCCCTACTCCCTCTGACTTATTATCATTGATAATTACATTGCAGTGCAGTTTGGGTTGGAAAACATTGGTCTGACTTAACTGCCCCATTTTTCAAGGGATTCCATTTCAGAAATTCAAGTTGAGTGGAATTAAGTGATTCAAATCTGCTTGGTTTCAAGCTCAAGTCAAAGGCAATGATGGTGAAAATTATAAAGAAAATCTCACACTGAGATAAGTTCAAAATGCAGTAGAGTATTTAGTTGGGAGCTTAATGTAGTTGAATGTTTTCTCGGCAAATTGCACTCAAATGAATGAAGTTTTCAGGAAGGTATTTTCAGCTCAACTTCACAAATAACTGAAAGCTAGTGCTTTCTAACAGTGGAATGAAGTGTTTTACATGTGATGAACTCCTATATATTCGTTGCATTCCTGATGATAATAAATTATGGAGACTGAGGTGGCTTGGAAGCGATCATTTCGTTGAACTGAAGATCCTCCTAGAAGACCCTAAGTCTACACATGACCTGCCCAACTCTTGGTCAGATGACCCAGAGCAGAGTTTCATTTTGCCACTGGGGAATTCTTTGATGTGGGGAAAATCATATTTTTTGACAAAAATAATAATTATTTGTCCTCACCGGACTATTGTGATGATCACCTGAGTTTCTAAAATCACAGGATATTTGTATTCTACTTCACAACTTACAATTTTTACTACTAGTCACCCAAAATTTTATCAAATATATTATTATTTTAGAATAATTGGCACTGATCCTAGAACATTTTGACTTTTGAGGTCACTATAAAAATTAACAAGTAATTTTTAAGCAATAACAAGAATAACAACAAAAGATCCCTCATGTTTTTCTTGGGAATGAATTCTCAGGACACGTATTGAGAGATTTTACTTCGACCCCTTGGAGTCTAATTCCCATTGCCTGTATCTAAACCGATGGTTACCCTGTGCAACTAATGATAAACAATAAGATGACAGAATGTTTATCAGTATGTTTTACCATACTGACTTAGTTCTTTTGAGTCTGTGTAGGTATAGCCACAAACACAAATTGGTATTATTATGCACAGCACACTGCTTTGTTGAAGGGGCAGGAACATGTTAAAATCACCCTGTCCATTAGAAATTATAGGAAGAACAGAACAAGTAGGAGGATTTCTGACTCTTTCAAATACAGAAATAAGGAAGAGATTTCTGACTCTTTCAAATACTGAAATAAGGAAGAAACACAGAGGGAAAGAGACAGGGTGAGAGGGAGATTGGGAGGGAGGAAGGGAGAGAAGGAGAGGGACAGAGGACCGAAAAGAGGGAGGAGAGGAAGGAGAAGAGAGGGACAAGAGGACGGAGTGGGGAAAAAGGAGAAGAGGGAGGAGAGAGGGAAAGGGAAGGAAGTAGAGAGAAAGCAAGAGAAACATTCGACAACAGAGAGAACATGGGTTTATTTTCATAATATGAAACTCAGTGTTTATTTTTCCCTAGTGTGCGATAACGGAACACAGCATGTAAGAATTAGCTCAAATTGATTTGAAGGTACAGATCTTTTTATGAAAGATCTTTCAAAAGAAAAACACGATGTGTTCTGGCAGTAGGAAGACAGTGCCAGGAAGCACATCAGCAATTTATTTTCCAAGTAGGAAATATTCATTAGATCTAAATACCAAATTGTTTGCAGAACATGTTCATGCAACGACTTGTTCCTAACACTGCTGAACATAGTTTATGTCTGGTCTTACATCAGGGATTGCTTAAAATACTGTCTCTCAGCTTTATCTTTGATAGATATTAATTCAGTATATGGATATGCACAGTGCACTGAAGCTTGGTAACTTGCCTTTAAGAATAGGACACTGGAAAACTATAGGCAAAAAAAAAAATCAACAATTTATTTAATTACAAACTCTTAGTTAATTGTGGGAAGATAAATAAAAGTCCTGTTGATGAAATTAAAAAAAAACACTTAAATATATTAAAATTGCATTTTATGGGAGGAAAGGATAACTTATTTTTAAGAAAATGCCTAGAATCAGACTTCTTGCTTGAAGAAAGATGAGGAAAAGAACTGAAAAAAATGAATTGAGTCAATCTTACAGAGGAAATATTTATAAATCTCACTGTTATAAAACATGATAAAATATCATCTATATTCTAGCTCAATGATTCACAAGTAGTTAGCTACCTATTACAGTAAAAATAAATTTCTGAGGGTCAACCATATGTGTCACCCTCATAACCACACGCCTACATCTTTCCAGTGTGTTATCCATGGAAAACCACATACCTCCAAAATCAAGATCTCAGAATTACGCCTCCTGATTTGTAATACCCCAAAGGCATAATTATCTAATACAGAAGAAACCACACCCTGTTCATGCGTTGCTTAACTTGATACATATTTCTGTTCTGGTTTCTCCTACAGTTATCAAAGCAAAAATTAGTACCAGACTATATGATTTCCAAGGAATGGAAAGTGACAGATTTGTATATTGTGGGAAATAGATGACCTACCTTACAGAAAAAATGAATAAAAAGTTGAATGAAATGATAAATTATTATCTAAATAATAAAATAAAATGTAAATTAATAGACTATATATGTAACTGAAGGATAGGAACACTGCTAATATTATAATATTTGATTAAACGCATACTTCATAGGCTTAAAAATCATTCCTTCCTCCGACTCTAAAAGAGATAGCCACACACCATATGGACAGTTCATGTAGGTGCACATAGGTGGTGCCATGTTAACATACACCACGTTAGAGGGCCTCAGAGGGGGAGTGGGTGGGTCAATTCTGAGTGTCTATAGACTCACATTGTCCAGAATGTGCCTTAAATTCAGTCTTCCCAATGTATTTTTATTATTACTCTCGCTCCATCCCTGAGCGTCCCCTCTTCTAATTGGTAAGGACATAAATAGTAATAACAATTGCTTAAGTGTGCCTAAGTTATCCATTAATTGATTCACAGAAAAAATATCTATCAACAAACTACCCTGCTCCAGACACTGCTCCATGTGCATTGATATCATCAGTAGAAAAACAGACAAATATCTCTGCTCTTATGGAGCTTACATTCTGGAAAAAGTCTACAGCAAACAACAAGCAAAGAAAAAGAACAAATTATATAGAGCATGTTAGAATGTTGTAACTTACTGAAAAAAAAAAAGCAAAAGTCGTCAAGAGTAAAATTAAGAATGCTTGGGGTGTGGCCACAGTTTGTAATTCCAGTAGTGAGCTTAGGACAATCATCTTTAAAAAGGTACTCATTAAGTAGGTGATACTTACAGTTAATGGTTATTCACATGAATTAGCTGGTGGAAGAGCATTTGAGGCAGGGAAAATAATCTGTACCATAGCCCTAAGAAGGTCATCATACAGAATTTAGCTTTTACTATGAGGATAAGAGGAAACTGTTGCAGGGTTTTAAGTGGTGGTGTTGGGGGGCAGGATTTATATTTTAAAATTAACACTCCAGCTGCTGTAATGTGACTCTAGAGGGCAAAAGTAGAAGGATGACACACTGGAGGCTATTAAGTGAATAGATGAAAAGTAGTGTTTTAAATGCAGGTGGTAGAAATGAAAAGGGTGAGAAATAGCTAGATTCTAGGAAATAAGTGGTTATGGAAAAAAAATGTATGAATTCTGTTCTTTGGGTACCATGAAGAGGACCATTATAGACACAAAGTGAAGTCTTGGGTTACTAAATAATTCTATTTTCCTGATCAATAGCATGAATGTGGTTGGAAAAATCAGAACCAACTTTATTTGTGCTCTGTCCTGATCTTAATCATTAAACTTTCTGAAGAAAACAGAAATAATGTTTTATCAGAATATGGGAGAGTTCTCCATTTCAACAAATTTTCCAGCAGATACCATGTGTCAGAACAATGCTACCCAGGGGATAAAGGAGAAATCAGAAGTATTCCCTATATGTTTTTAGCAGAGGAAAAAATCACTTAAACAAACAAGGACAGAGGAGAGATGTCATCATTGTGCTGGAAACTTGAGGAGGATAAATTAGGGCTCAAAGAGGGGTGGTTAATGATTAAGGGCAGGTAAAAAGCATATTGAAAAGTAATTTTTGGATATGATACCCTTGAAAAGAATCTGAAAGAGGAATAATATTTGTCACAGTGATCAGTGTATTTCAGGTAGAATGGAAATACAAACAAAACAGATCTAGGAAAATACTTTAGGACAAGCGTAGGTAGCTTGGTGTGACTGAAGCACAGAATTGTTGGAAGACAGTTCTCCATAAGTCTCAAATATTTCTATACATCATGCAAAAGAGGAGATCAACTGCCCTTTTGTTCCAAACTACCTTTTTAAGGATCCTTCAAAAGCAAATAACCTTGGAAGATAGAGATAGTGACTCTTTCTAGAGCAAAGGGTGGGTTTATGTACAGCCTTGGAAGATTAAGGTAATGTCTTCTGGGTAGGCATGTTTATATCCAGTATACTATATATAGTATATATATATATATATATATACACATATATATATAGTAAATATAATAAATATAATATAATATAATATAATATAATATAATATAATATAATATAAAATTCCCCAAGTTCAGGGTTCCTCAGCTATGCTTCAAACCCATTCTGTGTGTAGCATCCACTTGGACCACTCCATGTGTCTCCACGGAAATTGGGAGGACAAGGGAAACCTATACACACTTGAAACTCATACTTTTTACTGTGTCATGACTTCTGATAAAGCCCTTTGTATCACTGTAAAGTTAGCAGACAGGCCACATGACCACCATCACTTCTGATACCAACTACAAAATTTAGGAGTCCCTCAGACCACTCTCAGTTTTGACAATTTGCTGAAAGACTTCACAGAACTCACTGAAAGCTGTTACACTCACAGTTATGGTTTACTGAAGCAAAAGGATACAGATTAAACTCACCCAAGGGAAAAGATACAAGGGGCAGAGTCCAAAAGAGTCCTGGGCACCCCGATGGCTCAGTAGTCAGTTAAGTAGCCAAAACCTAGTTTCAGCTCAGGTCATGACCTCAGGGTCCTGGGATCAAGCTCCACATTGGGCTCCCCACTCTGTAGGGTGTCTGCTTGAGGATTCTCTCTATCCCTCTCCCCTCCCCCTGCTCTCTCTCTCTCTCTCTCTCTTTTCTCTCTTTCTTAAATAAGTAAATAAAAAAATCTTCAAAAAGGTCCAAAAAAGCTTCCAGTTGCCTTCTCCCAGTGGAGTCATATGTCTATTCTCTCCTCAGTAGTGATGTGTGATAATACACACTGAGTATTCCCACCAGGGAAGCTTACCTGGGTCTTGATATCCAGTCTTTAAAGGACTCTGTCTTACGGATAGGGTTGACTGCTCATGTGGTCAGGTTTAGACTCCAGCCCCTTCAGAGATCTAGTCATGCATCATGACCTGAAATCCCCATTATAAATCATGCTGCCACACTATCTAGCATGGCTCAAGGCTCCCAGGTAAACAAAGAAACTTTTTTCAAACAATGCATTCTAAGGGATTAGAGAGTATCTCCAGGAACTGAGGGGAAAAAAAAAAAAGAATAAAAGAAAAGAAAAGAAAAGAAGAAAAGAAAAGACAAGACTTCTCTTTGGGCAAGGTTAAATTTTTTACTACACACTCTACTCCAGAGGTCTTGTGTTTTCTGCCAACATCCATGAAATTGTGGATGTTAGCTTGCAGTTAGGGCGAAGTTCCTGATCTTAGTTACCCAGTTCTTGACGGGAAAGCAAAGAGGGATTTACTGAACAATATGCCTAGAAAAGGAGGTAAGCAGGGGTCACATCACAGATTCTTCTTATGCTTTGCTGAGAGGTTGACCTTTATTCTTTAGCCAATTCAGATTCTGTGTTTGTAGAGACACCAATCCACATTCAAAATATGATTTACTTAAATATCACTCAACACCCTACATATAGAGATAAAGCCTGCAAGTGGTTGAAATCATTTGAGTTTAGGAGTTTTCAGGAAAAAATGTTCTGGAAATCTAGAGGGTGAAAGCATTAAAGATCTTGGCAATAAAGAGATTGAATCAATGATCTAGACACTATTCAGCTGGATCAGAGAGTCATGAAAGGAAGCCTACTGATTATAGTAGAGAAAAAGAAAGGTTCAGGGAAATAGAAAACAAAGAACAGGTGTCAAAGCAATATAAGAAGGAGATCTGGAATGACAGAAGAATATGATGAAATATCGATGTATTAAAGTTGAAAACTTCATAAATTGATCAGTTGAACTAACAACATGTTTCAGGACCTACTACAAGTGTGAGTTAGGATTGACTACAAGCAAAATTTTAGACTCAAAAAGCACAGTAGATTTGGAGGTAGGATTACTTATATACAAAGACATTGAAGTCACTAAAATGGATGTAAGAAAGGAAAAGAACATACTCTAGAAACCAAATTCCTAAATGAATGGAGAGAGTAAAGTTGATAAATGACAGCCCTAGATGGGCTAGAAGTATAATATCTAGCGATAAGACCCTCAAAGAAGAAAGGATGGAAAAATAATAGAATTCTCGATGAAGATCTAGCAGTGTATCTGCATTTCTGCTGTGCTTTGTGAAGTTTCAACACCCTTGATTTGAATGAGCTTTAAGGGCAAGTTCTAGAAACCAGATGATCTCTAGGCTTTAAAATAGAAAAAAAGTAGATGGGGGAGGGGATTCTTGAGTATTCTCTGGGGAAACTAAAGTCATAGAACTGTTTGCTAACAGTGAACCTAGCATAAACAGAATAATAAACACTGATTTTTGGTGTGAAGATTAATTTTATGTGTCAACTTGGCTGGGTCATGGGGAGAAGGGATGGAGTGCTTGGATATGTGGGTAAACATTTTAGATGTATTTATGAAGGTGGTTTTAAATAATATTAACATTTGAATTGAATTTGAGTAAAACAGATTGCCCTTCTAATGTGGGTAGCCCTCTTCCAATCTATTGAAGGCCTGAATAGAACAAAAGCCTTAGGAAAGGAGAATTCACTCTCTCTGACCATTTTCACCTGGGACATCATCACCCCCTGCCTTTGGATTCAGACTTGGATTGGAACTATACCATCAGCTGTCTTAGATCTCCAGTTTGCCAAGTACATATCGTGAGACTTCTCAGACTCCATAATCCTGTGAGCCAATTACCTATAATAAATCATGTATGATATGATATTATTATGATGTAATTTATTTATTATATATAATGGGATTCATTATAATAAATTATAATATGATTTATTGTGGTTTATATATAGTTATTTATTATATAAAATAATCATATTATAATATGACTTATTATGACTTATTAAATAATATGATTATAAGGAATTAGCCCACATGGTTTATATATATATATTTTTTTTCAATTGGTTCTTTTTCTCTGGAGATCCTAGACCCAATACAAATGGGAAGATGTTATCAGTGAAATGAACAGTGAAATAGACATTGAAGAAAGCAGCATAGTAATGAAAATGAGTACCCCAAAATGAGGGGCATCATGAGACTGACTTTCTGCAAGTTTCTAAACTCACAAAGCACACGTTCTCCATTGCAGAGTAAGGTCTCCTAAATTATCAAAGTTTACTCTTTGCCAGAGCTTTCAACAGGAAATAGTAAAACTTCTACTTAGGAGTTGCTGAAAGGGTGAGCTAGTTTCCCCATGCTGTCTCCTTCCAAAGGTAGCTGACACAATCTTGGTTGTCTCAAGCATCAACAGTGGGAATAGCAGTGGCCTGGCTGGTGTGAGAAGGCCCAATATCTCCTGTGGTGAATAGGAGAGAAATACATCCTTTAAAATGGAATTGCCACTTGTGATGAGTAGTAAATAAGCCGTAGAGATCTAATGCACAGCAGAATGAATGTAAGCAATAATATGGTGCTCTAAGCGTGTCTAATGTGAGAAACGTCACTACAATGGCAGATGTACGACAGTATATAAATGCACCGAAGTAATGTGCTGTACACTTGAAGCTTACACAGTGTCACACGAAAAATGTATTCAATAAAAAATAGAAAAAAGAATGGAATCACCGCAATTAGGAGCACAGATGCAGTTTAATTTAAAAGCCTAAACCGTAGAAGCTCTCAGGAACATAATACCCACCGGAAGTAATCAGAAATAAAGGGAGATTAAAGACCTTAAGTGGGGAAATAGAGATAAAGATGAGAGCCCAGTTTCTGAAGTGGGCTGTTACTAAGGAAACTGAACAATACATCTTTCTAAATCCTTTGGAGTTTTCCTTCTATTTCTGCTTCTAGGTGAGAGCCATAGTGTGATGCTTTGAATTCGCTGGCGGTGCTATTCACACATGAACAAGTGTGATCCCCAAGGAGATCCAGGCTTCACCAAAAACAGAGAGTTGAACATCAGGCTAACAGCTAAGTGGCACTGCTTCGTTTTCAATTAACAAATTGTCTCTCAGGACTTGACATTTCTCAGTACATTAAGAGGTTCCCGTAAGGCCTGTCGGGGAGTGAAAAGAGCAAAGGGAAGGTTTAAAGACTAACATTTAATGGAGTTCTTAACCTTCGTTGTGCCATGAGCCTCCTGTGTATCCTGTAATCTCCTTATCAGGATAATGTCTAAAAACGCAGAGGATTCTAAAAGAATTCAAGTATATTGAAATACAGTAATAGAAAAATATTTTAAATGTTGATGTTCTGATAAGCATGCTTCTTTAGTAAGACATTAAATAAGAAGATATTGGGATGGATCTGATTACTACCATAATTTTAGAGTAGTGGTAAATATAAGAGATATTTTGACACATCTGCAATAGCTATAATGCGATATGAAAATATCTTTGCTTTCTGTTGGTGAAAAAAATCACAGGTCCTGCTAATGCTACTTTTTTTTTAGCGTATATTTATGATTGAAATCAAAGATCAACTTTATTTAGAGGTTAGGAAAAGTACAGATATCATTTTTTTCTATGCAACACATTTGTCCCCCTGAATTCTATTCACCAACCTCAAGAAATTAAAAAGAAAACTGAATGAAACTTTTTTTGTGCCAGAAAATGTACTACAGAGGATACAAAAATGATTGAGAGCTGATTTTGTTTTCAGGCATGTGGAAATATAGGAAAGTAACCTAAACCAAAGGGATGTAACCAATAAGGATTAGGACCACCATCTTGAAAATTTTTTAAAAGGTACATGATATGGCCCAGAGGTTCTAGTCAAATGTGTATTATGGGCCTAGAGAAACTCTCGTGTATGTTTACCAGGGACAATTTTGTATTGCAATATTCTTAGTAAAAGTATAAAATTGTAAACAACCTAAAAGTCTGTATATAAATGAAAGGTTTTATGTGAAGTGAGATTTATTAATAAGCTGAAATATTACAAAATAGTTCAATGGTATAATATTGATTATGATAGTGATCATCAATAGTCACAGCTTCACTGTCTGTATAGATATAGACATGAGGAGTACAAGCTATGCAACCCATGGGGAAATCTCTGGGACATATATTGAGAGAGGGAAACAGCAAGTGCATGGAAGATGCATACAGTTTTGATCTCATTCACCTAACTTAAAAAACATCGCAGTCAAAACAATGCTAATTATGTCTTATGGAATACACACAGAAATCAAAACGGAAGAATATACCCTAACTTAAGACAGACTGTGGAAAGGTGAGGTTAAGAATGGAGCAGTCAAATAGCCTTTGGTGATGTCTGTGAAACAGAGAGCAAAATATTGATGTGTATATTCTGGGAAGTGGGAGTATGGATGCCTGTTATAAGATCTGAGGAGTAGACAAAAAGGAAAATACCAAAAGTTTGATGGATAGAATAATAAAGATAAAGAATAGAAAAAGAAACTCTTCCTGGGGAAACGTCTCAATGGCAGGGACTTTCAGAGTCAGAATCCGTAACATGAAAGGCTATTTCCATTGACAGCAAGGATTTTGAGGAATTGTGCTACTTACCAAAAATATGATCAGTAATGGTGTTTAAATGTTCAATCTTTATGGAGTGTGAATCTGATTAAAAATTTAAAGTTTGGATGATAAGGTATAATAGTAGCTTCTTAGGGTGCTTGGGTGGCTCAGTCAGTTAAGTGTCTGCCTTTGGCTCAGGTCATTATCTCAGGATCCTGGGATTGAACCCCTACTTTGGGCTCCCTGCTCAGCAGAGAGTGTGTTTCTTCTTCTGTCCTTTCCCCTGCTCGTGTGCTTGTGCGTTCTCTCTCTCCCTTTCTTTCTCACTCTCACTCTCTTTCTCTCTCTCTCAAATAAATAATAAAACCTTTAAAGAATGGTAGCTTCTTGAAGAATTGAGTTATTATCACATGCATTAGGCTTTTTGATCATTTAATTCGCACAAAATTCTGAATGTTATTTTATAGATCGGAATATTTAGGTCAGATAGGTTCAATGACTTGCCAAAGCTCTACAGCAGATAGGAGGAGTCCGGAAGATGTGAACCACAGCGGGGTTCCAGGGCGCATGCTTCGGAACACGCATGGAGGTACATGAACAGCAATGCTGACGTATTTGAAGACAAATCTTGACATTCTTGGACCATGACTAACAAGCACTCAGGGCTTCAGAAAAAGCAGTGACTCGTTGAGAAACTCTGACAGTACCCTTTTTCCAGTGAAATATTTATTGAGTGTCTACTGCATGCTACATTCTACCACAAGAGGTTTTATGTGTATGTGTCATTCCTGAATCATTAAAACATAGTTTTGAAAAACTACTATTTGCCAGATGCTGTGGGAATTACTGAGATCAATAAAGAGTGGTGTCTGAGCTGAAAGAGATTAGAATCTAATGGAGAAGCCAACATAGGGCTAATAATGTAACGTGTTTTAACCAACTGATTAGAAACTAATCTGACAAAAAGAGTTTAAAGTAATTTCTTATTGAGATATAATTGACATAAAATTTAACAATGAGAAAAAAAAACCTTTCTGTAGAAAATGACAAAACCCAACAGTGTGTGTGTGAGAGAGGCATATTATGATATGTAATCATAAAAAGTAAAATAAGAATTACCTAATAATTCTTCCCCCAAAATGGGAAAACCTGGAAGACAACATTTTTTTTTTAAATAAGTGGCCCTAGCGGAATTATGTGATAGAAACCACATGCGTTTTGATTTAACCAAGCAAGTTAGTCAAACTAACCCTAATGATCAGCGGAGTGTCGGATGTCACAGCCAGCCAGAAAGGGTGACCGTCTTGTAGCAGTCTCTAGGACATCCAGTTTCTAAAATAGAAACGAACAAAACCTCCTAACAATATGTATTTCTCCCACTAAATAATTCAGATTCAAGTAAATAAGTTTGAATATATGAATTTATAAAATTTGAATATGACACTGAAAATGTATAGAGGTGGTTTGAAAAGTTTGTGTCATAAAGAACTAAAATATTGGAGTTTTCTTTCGGAGGGAGACTCAGTGGGTTTTTCTAGGACGGTGGTTTCCTAAATGATATCACTGTGATTAATAAATATTTTAAAACATTATGTTTAAATATGCATTGAAAAATAGTGCACTCAAGTGTTTAAAAAAGAAGTACTAAAATTATAGTCCCAAAGTATTTTTAAGGGGGAATCTGCAGGTCCTCATCTGCAACATTTGCACATTTATGTTACTGAATTTTATGGTCTGCATTAATGTGTATGTTAAATTTCAAACTCAGAAATCAGACAGCTTGATGGTTATTGATCCTTAGGCTCTGGCTCTGTGGCCATGAATACAGAAATGTTGAGCATGACTGTTTTGATTGAATCAAAACTTTTTTGTTTTGTTTACTTTTCATTTGTAGAATGGCTAAACTCATATTTCTTTCACTCTTTATTTGGGGATACCTGGTTTTTATGTATATTTTCATAGAAAAAAACCAATTAAAACTAGTGAATTTTTTCTGCCTTACCACATATATCTCTATTACATGGCATTTGGTAGAACCATAATATTATATAATTTTGGCTTTTATTTATTGGCAAACTTACTCAACAACAATTAAGTAAGTACCTACTATTTGCAAGGTAATGAGCTGTGGGTTTACTAGTAAGGAAGAAATAACTCCAGCCCTCATGGAAGGTTTTCACACTTCTGATATGATTTACTCTTTTTGTCCATGCCATTGCTATTTCTATGGTAATTAATAATTAGCTGTTCTTATAAAATCAAGGGTGTTCTTTACTCTTACATTAACTCAATTACTATCGCTTCAGCCCAGTAAATTTGGGCAAAACACCAAAATCAACATTCATTCTTAAAATAGAGTTATATTATTATTTTTAAAGTTCTGAGTTATTTTCATACTCCAAACTATTCCTGTTTATTTTCCTCCCACTTCTAATGCCCTCAGGAAATAGCTTTTCAACATCTGAGGCTCACTGAATTTACATTCTTCCTCAAGGGAATTTATAAATTTTTCTAAAGTTTCTTCCACCAAAGTTTCTGGATAAATGCTATAAGAAGAAAAGAGTGTGTTGTAGCTAAATAATGTGGGGAAGCAAAGTATTGACTCCTCTTAACCAGATACATTTCTTGTAGAAGTCCCCATACCCTTTAACATGCTAATGTGTATTGAGACTCCAGAGAAAAGGGTATAGAATACATTATTTTATTAAATTATTTGGCTTTGGAAGCCTTTATTCAAGGTCCTACAAGGACTAGTTTTCTGAGAAATACATTTGAGGGGGGAAAAATGGTTTGGTTCTGGCACTTAGAAAAATAATGAGTTCTAAGATCAAACATGGGTTCTTAAGAAGTCCTTTCAGGTAAGCTGTTTCCAGTTTTTGAGTGTTACTGAGCTGATACGCTCAAGAGTGTAGCAGAGAGGGAATACCTGAATGTCAGCAAGGCATTCCATTGTGAGAGCAAGAAACATGGGCTGAGTGACAGTTTCATTACTTGGGAACACATCAGGTTAAATTAGTTAATACAAAAATAATGATTATCTGTGTCCAGTTGGATTTTTGGTTCTGATATTCCTACTCCATCCAACCTTTTAATCCAGTCTTCATGAGGACATAGATGCATTCTCACTGAATCTGCAAGAAAGCAGAAAAGACAACCGACATAATAGTTTTGGGACGGGAAGGTTTTCCTATAAATGACAAGATAGTAAATGTTTTACGTTCCATGGAAATATAGTCTTTGTCCTAAGTATTCAACTCTGCTGTCACATACAGCATAAAAACAGCCATAGACCATGCATTTTTAAAAAAGAAGGACATTTTTTAAAAAGGACACATTGGTTTTTTACAATGAAACATTATTTATAGAAAAGGCACTGAGCTGGATTTGGCTCACCAGCCAAAGTTTGATGACCCGTTTATTAATAGTCAGAGATGGAGCAAAAATAATCAACAGTCTGGTACAATTGGCTAAATCTATGCAATTGAAATTTAATAGATATAATATTTTGCATTCCAAGCTAACAATTCAATTTCATCAGTATTAGAAGGCAAAGACATGGCTTAACAGTACAGGTTTAAGTTGATCAAAAGCTCAGTGTTCCTCCATTTAATATACTTTCCAAGATAGACAGTACTATATCTACAGCAGTGTCCAGAGACCACCAAATAAAACTTTGCCTGGGTCAAACCACACTCGGAGTTTTGCATCAAATTCTAGAAACTTCCACTTGCAAGGTGCCTTGCAAATAGGAGAGACATAGCAGAATGGTGGGATAACTGGGATTATATTACAAGAGAAATAGGTTCAAAGATAGGAGCTACGGAGCCTGGAGAACAGAAGACTTAATGACACAATGTAGCATGTCTTCAGACATACTAACAGTTGCATAGGAAAGGTGAATCAAATTTCCCCCTCAGTTGTTCCTGAAGTCAGAATTGAAATTATTATATGGTGTAAAATTAAGGCAAATTTAGATTCAACAAAAGGAATTTTTTTTTTTAACAAATGTAGCAGCCCCCCAGGGAAATAAGCTATTTTGGCAGGCTGTTCCTCTCCCTATGGAGTAAATCTTCAGGTACCAAAGGAATTCCTCTGACCACCTGTCGAAACATAAATTCAATAACTAACTAGGAGACTGAGCGCTCAAGTCTCTATTCCACTCAATATTCTCTGACTTCATTACCTGGTGAGATTTAAGTTATCGATTTTCTTAATCATAAAGGTCTTTACCACGTTTTTTAACTAAATTTTAATTTCTAGACTGAACACTACTAAAATCCTCTATTAATAACATTTAAAATATTTCTATTACTTGACTTATATTGCCATCTTTCCAGTGCAATGTTTAATCCGTTTTCAAAAAAAGTGTTTCTGACACAGTCTAAAAAGCAAAGTATTTGGATGCCAACTTTGGTATTTACAACAGTTTATGGTACCCTTGTGACCAACTGAGACCAGTGTATGCTTGGTCTCAGTACTTAAAATGGTTTCAGTATTAAAACGCAATGTGACTTTTTAAAAGCAAACTATGCAGAAGATGTGCAAATCTTTGATGTGTAAGTAATGAGAAATTACTATCTCATCATCCACTTCCCAATCAAGCTAAGCTACAAATAACAGCATTGATTATAATAAGACTTTGTACTGACCTTGTCCTTCAGCTAGATCCTGTGGCAGCATTCTTTGCAATATCTATCAGTGCACCTTATTGTAATTTCGAAGACTATATATTCTTGATTAATATTGAAGATATTATTGTGTGATACAATAATTGTGTATGTACAAGACAGCTACCTGTGGTTAGTATTCTTAGAGTTTCTCTCTCCCTCACTCCTACCATATCTTTCTCCTCTTTCCTCACAACAAAGTACTGAAAAGTTTACAAAGTGTTTATTTTCAGGAATTTCAGTTTAAATAAAACTGATGGATTCAAAGATACTAGACTTAAAATTTTTTCACAAAAAAGAAAGGCCCAGAAAAAGCAATAAAATAGAAGAGACATGTTCTCTTAAAAGGAAAAGTCAAGAAGGTTATTTTTAAGCTAAAAAATTTTAAGTTAGAAATTTATATATAATTAATTAATCTAAATTATTTAAGTTACTAAATTATTAAATTATTTAGGATTAAATAATCATTAAAGTATTTAAATACTAAATTATTAAATTACTTAAATTATATTATATTCAATTAAAATTTTATATAAACATATATAAATATATATGTATGAAATATTTTTCTCCTAATTGTTAACTAAGAAACCGTCGCATTGGAAGAAGTTTGCAAAACACGTATTTTTGCTGTTGTTCTCTGGGAGCTGGTGGACATGAAGATGTAACATGAATTTGCCTGTTTCTCAACTATTTCCATTAAAATTCTGCTTGGCTTGTAAATGGCATGGAGAAAATCATACCATTGAATTATACCTTCTCATGGTCTGAGCAATTGGTTTTCTTTCTCTTACTAACGCGTTAGAAGGTGGCAGTGGGCTACATTCAGAGGCACAGAATTAAGCATAAACTGGCATTACTCTTGCTGTCCAAAAGAAAGTTCAGGAAATTCACAGAATGACAAATAGAAAATGTGGTTGCGTTATCTTTTCCTCTGTTCCTCTATATAGTCATGGAGAAATAAGATTATTTAACCCTGGAAGTGTTCTGAATAATGCAGGACCCACATAGCAACATGACTGGCCATTGCGTGAAGGTTGTCAGCTCTGACTGCTTATCCCACTTTTGGATTATAGCTTGCTTCTTCATTTCTTCTTATTATTGAGTTATGTTTAGACTATATCATTGATATGCACTGTATACTGCTTATTTAAAGGGAACTTTTCATATTTGAGTATTATGTATCATTTATAGGCATAATAAAAATGCTTTCAGTAGAAATTTTATTATTTCTAAAATAATGTCAAAATGGTGTATTTCAGTGTAATTAAAAATTATGTTCCATTGTAAACAGTTAATCTTTTGATGATCTTGTGTAGTAAAATTCATTTATTGCCATTTTTAAAGTGCAGACTATTTTGGGGGGAAATATTGTCTCGTCGATGTTAACAAAGGTAACTTTAATCGAAGTGCTCTGTTAGGCAAATATGATTAGGAAGTTTGATATATTTCCTTCTTAAATATTTACAATGACAGAGTCCAAGAACCCATACAGTAAAGAAACATGTTTAACTTTGCTCTCCCATAATTTTCAGATTTATTTAGGGGTAAGCATTATTAGAAATGTTCCGTTTAGAAAAATGACCAATGTACAAGAATACTGAAGTTCTTTTTTTGCGAGAAGCTGAATTAATTTACTGAGCTATTCTGAATTAGGATAAGTAATGCTAGCTGCTCTCATAAGCGACCTAAAATTACAGAGGCTTAGCTGGTCAAATGTATATTTCTTATTAGCATAAAATTCAAAGTCAATGACCTTCATCCAGGGTCTCTTTTAGGAAGCTCTCTTCCAAGATATGTATGAGATATTTGGTGTCCTTCCATCTCCAACATCTTAAGAGATCTTTGCTTTCAAGCCCAGCTGACTAAGAGAGAACATATCATAAAAAGACAAAGTTTCAGCTATGTGCTGGATTCTGGGTAAAATGTAGGAGTTTATCGATTCAAAAATATATTTTTGAGCACCTACTGTGCACCAGACACTCAGGGAGCAATGAATAGAAAGACAAAAGTCCTTGGCCTCATTGAACTTAGCTTCTACTGGGCAGAGACAGACAATAAGTAAATATGTAAAACCTTTGGTACATCAGATGGTGATAAGTATGCTGAATAATGATCTCTATGTGCAAAGCAGATAGGAGTTCTGAGGGTGAGAGTGATGAGTTGTATTCTAAACAGAGAGGGGCAGGGAAAGTATTTGAAGGAGCTAAGTCAGATGGACATAGTCCCAGGCAGAGGAACGATCAAAGGACAGGCCCTAGAGGTTCAAATGTGCCTGCTGGGTTTGAAGCACTACAAGAAAGCCAAAGTGCTTGTCAAGGGGTAGCAGTGGAGGGAATGAAGGGATGGGAGGAAGGAATGGCCAGGGTGGGGTGACCAAATGATATTGTAGAGAGGCTCAGAGAAGGGGCAGGTCAGAGAGAATGGGAGTGGAGGCGGGACTTGAATCAGGTCTGGAGGATGGGTAGAATGTGGTTGCTCAGAAGAAATCAGGCTGTTCTACACATGGGCAATGATCATGAAGGAAGGTGGAAAGTTGAGAGCACAGCACACGGCTGTGTGCTCCAGACGTGAAGTCACAGGATGCGGAGGCAAGTTCCACACCTAGCCCTTAGTTTCCACAGTGACAAAGCAGGAGAGTGGCACAGCCCTCCCCATGATGTTGTGCAATTCTGTTTATGCCAATGTAGCAAGTCCTAAAGGAAGATAGGATTCCCACGGGGACAGATATTCAGGGAGCCTGCAACTTCTCCAGAAGTGAGCGTGTGAATTGCTATTTCCCATCATGGTTTGGGTAGAAACAGGAGTCTGGTCTCTTATGACACATTGGACACAGGATGTTTTATGGCTGAGCCTGGAAACGTAGGAGTCTGTTAGTTTTCCTCGTGTAACATGGGCCAAAACTGTATCACATCGTTCCACCTAGATACAAGGAAGACCAGAGTATTGTCAGCTAAGAAGTTGAAGAGAACTGGATAGTTATGAAAATGAACAAAAATTATTTGTTTTGATCCTTTAGAGTATGGTTCCAGTGGTCATTACTTTCAAGTTTAAATGTTGTCTTTGAAAAGTGCAAGAGTGACAAAGCATTTGCAACTCAAAGGTCAAGAAATAAAATTATTTTTAGGTCTGGTTTAATATGGTTTCTCATCAAATTTTAAGACACTAGTGGGTGTCTCTGTGTGTGAGTGTGTATAGCAATTCCAGATGTTCAAATTAGAAAACCTTCTTAGTAGAATCTCTCTACTCTAACATATCTAGCAGAATTTCCTTGCAAATACCTGATAAATCATGATAGTTTCGATCACAGCAGTTAACTGATTTTCAAGGAAAAAATAATTATACTGTGTATATATAATTTAAATTGATAATTATGGTATATGATTTCTTATATACAAAGTTATATAGCATATGGATATACATATACATGGACCACATATTTAAATGGGTAATCATAAATATGGCTAATTGCTTTAATATTGCTAATATGTGACTTCATCCATTTTAAGAATTAAATAAGCACGAGAGAGCATATCTACAGAATAAACTGAGGTGAAAGTTATTTTTGAAGTCTAGCCACAGTTACCAAAAAGAAAAAAAAACAAAAACAAAAACAGAAGTTTTATTAGTAAATTTACATAATCTTTTCACTGTTAAGACTCACTAAAAAACTTGATTGATTATTTCTATTTTGAGCATACTCAGAAGTCTCTAGCAAGAATTAAGTGGAAAAATAATAATGATCAAAGTCAAGAAGTAACATATATCTTCAGTCTAGTTCTAGATTAGTCCTTCTTATAACACCCTTAAAAACCTTTCACACAAATCCTTAATCTCATGCAGATCTTATCAATCTCAGCAGGACCTTATGTCCTACTTTGCTGAGATTGAGATCTTCTGTATTGGGCCAGCAACCGGAGAGAAAAAATACCCATTGATACACACACACACACACACACACACACACACACCTCTTCCCAGTCACTTTTTTTTCCTGAAAAATAAATGGTGCTCTGATATACAGTTCAGCTGCCTGTACTCTAGATCCCTTCCTCTTTAAGTACTTGGTTATTCAATTATACTCTTTCTCCCATCTTCTAATTCTGTGGTTTTCTTCTCGACTGCCTTCCCACTTGCAGAGATATCCTCATCCAATAAATGGATTTGTATGATCCTTCAACTCTGCTTTTCCTTCAAGCTACCCCTGAGGGTCTTCTGTTCTCCAGAAGTCCAATCACCTGAAATGTGTCTATATGGAAGACTGTTGGCACCACACCCCCACTCTTTCCATTCCCTTCCTGTGGTCTGTCTTCCCTTCAGCCTGTCTAGTGAAACTCCTCTTACTAAGGTATCCATGACCTCCTCATCTCTAAGGCCAGAGAGCTTTTCCCAGTGGTTTTCATCCTTATTCTCCCCACAGTTTCATTCCATGCCTCCGTGACAGATTCATTTGGTTTTTCTCCCCCGTAAAATTTTCCTACTTCTTTTTTAATTGCTCTGCAACTCCACTTATTTTCTCCCTACCCCCATTTAAATATATTTGTCAAGGTTTGTTCTGTGAGTATGCATGTCTTTCCCCTCAGTTCTCTGTCCCTCAGACTACACATCTCTGTTCTCATCTCAGGGTCTTTAGCAATCTTGTTTATGTAAATGTCTCTCTCTTGTGTATCTCCAGTCCCTGTGATCTCTTTGCCAAGCTCAAGGCCTGTGGTTACAAAAGAGTGTTAGCCATTTGTCTGTTGGATGCTTCCACTGCAACCACAAAGTTAGTAGGAACAAAGAAAACTACACTTTCTTCCTCAGAACTAACTCCTTCTTCTGACCTCTCTCTTTCTAAGATGCTTCTATTCACCAAGGCAAGACCTTTGATCATTTATGACATTTGGGGCCATGTTCACACCATTGAAAAGCCTGTAAAGTCCATGTCCATGATGCCTTTCAATCCCACTTAAACCACATTGTTTATTGCAAAGCTGCATATATTGCTTTCTCGCATAAAGGCCTTTCTGCGCTAATTCACTGAAAATGCCAATGTCCAATTATTATATTTTTAAGTTACAGGTCTCTTTTTAAGGACACTCAATTACCTCTTTGGGGCCATGCAATCAGATATTAGAGTCCTCCACAAGGTGGCCTCTCCCTCCTTTCCCTCCTTTATAGCCCACTGATCCTCCATGAATATTCAATAATCCAGCTATGGAATCTGTAAATGCGTCCCTACCATTTTCTTCTTTGGAGACATTACTTACGCTTCATCCCTTCTCAGGAATCCTGCTACCTCTTTCTCCCCACCAGACATCATGTCAATTCTACTTATCCTTAAAGACCACCGGTTCAAATTTCACCTCCTTCAGATTTGTATTTTCTAACCCTTTCAACAATTTAAAACCCTTATATGATGGCAGTTAGTTTATTCTAACTGTATTTCAGATACAATATTCCAACTACATACCTCATAAGTTCTTGTGTAACTATTTTTCTATTTGTACCTGTGGTATTAAACTAAAAACCTTGAACGTAGTAGTGATCCAGTTAATGATCGTTGAACTTATAATTCTACTTTCTCCACTCAAGTTTTGATATCCAAATCTGGAATTTAGGTAATACAGACATTTAAATAGTTTCAGAAAGTTTAGGTAACAAAATTAGTATATATTTAATTAAGTAAGCACTGAAAACTCTCGATGAACTTAAATCACATGAAAATTTGTTAAGAATCAAAGAAGAAATGTGATGAATAAATTAATTGAAAGATTCTATGAAAAAGAAAATATCTAAAAGGCAGAAGATGTTGTCACATAAAAAAAAAAGAAAGTTTATAAGTGAGGAAAAAAAAAACACTTTTTCTTTTTAAATGTTACTGGAAATGTGCTGGCCCAAGTTTTTCGATATTACTGAGAGAGACTAAACATTAGAAATATGCAAATGTCCTCTTTCTGCTTTAATTTATTTCCTTTTATAGGCCTTTAATTAGACTTGCTGCCAAGAAAACCTGTGCTGTTTAGGGGTCAGGAATTTATTTAGAATCTTAAAACTTTATAACTAATCTTAGATGAATTCCCCAAATAATATTCATGACTAAGCTTCCAGTGACTGGAATAAAAATATCATGTCTCGGTTCAAAAGTTCTGCAAGTTCCAAGTACAACGAGAAGCTGGTGGGAATACAGAAGAGCAAGTAGTGATAGAGGCTGTAGAAGATTCCTTCAATAAATTCCCATGTATTTGAAAACAAATGCCTTTGGTTTTCCTTAAAAATATTTGCATTTGAGTAACTCTTTATCGTATTGACAAGACTCTGCCTCACGATACACATTTACGGGATGGGAAATGACTCACAACCGAATGTTGTAAATTGACTGCTCGAAAGTGACAGGAGCAACTCAACTGCGACAATGACACTATTTAATTTTTTTCCCTAAGGATTTTACTTATTTATTTGAGAAAGAGAGAACGAGAACACGATGGGGACTCGATCTCAGGACCCCGGGATTATGACCTCAGTGAAGGCAGGTGCTTAACTGGCTGAGCCACCCAGGTGCCCCAGACACTGTTTAAAAATTAAAAGCAAAAATGAATGTTCTGAATAATATACTGAATCTATTATAAAAATTATTCTTGAAGTTCCATACTAGGTTGGAGATCTTGTCCCTACATAAAAAATAAAACAGATTTTCACAGTTATAAGCAATAGTACAGTAAAATAGACCTGTAAAAAATTTAAGAACACATTGGTCTCTTGAAGCAGACAGATCTCTGTTTCTCACAGCACGTGTATTAGGCAAAGTAACCAAAATTTTAAAGCTCCCCTAGAATTCCCAAATTCAAGAGAGTTAGCGAAACTCGGCAGGATTTAGCCTCTGATGCACCTACTTCTTACTATAAATGGTCCAAGGTGTTTCCACCTCATTTCATTCCTTTTAAAGAAAAAAAAATAGTTTTTATTTGTTTTCTATTTTAAAGATACTCCAAACAAAATATTAGAAAATTCTTTTCAAGGTTCATTTTCTTTTCTTTGATTTTTAAATTTATGAACATTTTTAACCTTTAAACACATTCCTGGAACCTGCTTTTTCTTACACTGAGAAGAAAAAAAAGAAGAAGAAATAGCATAGAATATTTTCTACCATGGCCTTCTTTCCTCTCAAGTCACACACCATGGAGGGCTGTCAGAATTTACATGATATGCAATTACAGCACGGATTTTCAAATTTACACTTTTTAAAGCCTTTTCTCCAAAATAGATTTTTAAAGGTCTCCAATATTTGCTTTGACAGACTGAAAAAAAATCAAAACAAAAATTTTGAACTCCTCGCTCATTCTCTTTCTTTCTCTCAAAAATCCACTTGATAATTCAGGATTCAGGGACTGTACAAAATATGTTATGCACAGAACTAAAGATCAGAACATTCCATAAGTAATGATCCAACAATACCTCTTTCTCAGGGCTAAAATAGCTCATTTATAAATTGCCTGTTTTTTAAGGACTGGCTGAACCAAGAATTTGATCTATCAGTTTTGAAACATGCCCTGAAGCGCAAACACAATGCAAGAGGGTCTCAGCACAAGGAATGAGGTCTGTGTCGCACCTGGCAGGGTGCCTGATGGAAGCTTCAAAGAGCCCGTTGCAGAGGATGAGCTGACTTAATAAAGCCATTTTCTAAGCTCTTAAAAATCTTTCACCAGAGTTCTAAAGACTTCCATGATTTTCTCAGGTGCCGGAAGCCTGGGAGAAAATTTTTAATTGATTTTCATTAAAACCTTATATACTCTGTGAGCAAAATGAGGGAAATATGACAGAATGTTTTCCTTTCTTTCTCAGCCCTCCCTTATCTTTCGTGAATGTCATTTTTGTGCCCAGATTGCATAGATGTCTTAACACAGATAATCTCTTTATGGGTGGAATAAAAATACTTTTTGGATTCTCATTGAAAAAAGAAAATCTGAAATTCTTAAAATGAAAAGGTGTGTATCAAGTGAATAAAGGGTAAAAAAAATAAATTCTATGAATTCATTAAAGAAATACTTCAAAATAAATAAATAATATTGAAGTGCAGAGGGAATGCTGTCAACTCTTGGCCAGTTAAGGTCATTACAATTTCTTATATTACATAAACATGAAGACCTTGCCTACCTTTGCAGTCTACTAGCTGGTACATTGGCCGGGGTTTAGGATCTGTAGTGGTCATCCTGGAAATAGGCCATTTTATGAGATAATGTAAACTGTACCTTCACACACACACACACAATAATAATAATAATAAGCATGACAGAATGGCACAAATCATACAAAAAGTCAAGCAGCACCTTATTGCTAGATTACAGCCAGGGAAGAAATCAGAATTTTAAGAATGTGTGAGTATAATTCTATATTTTCAATTGATCATTACAAAACTCTGTGGTCTTCCAATTTCTGCTGCTCACACAAGTCTACTACATTTTTCTCTCTTCACTGACACTTTTCCAAATGATAGTGCATACTTGCTCCTTCATTTAGCCTGTAGCCTCATACAACATTCTTTCCCCCGTAGTTCAGCAAATCTGATATCTAAAATATAACCAAGTGTCACTTCTTCACTCTTATCCTCCAACTGAAGGGGTGACAAACCCTTTCCTTTCTGTATGTTTTCCACGATTTTTGTTGATTCCCACCATACTATATTCTCATGCTTTTCTTTGGGTTTTTTTTTTTTTTTGAAAGATTTATTTATTTATTTTTGAGAGAGAGAGAGAGAGAGCCCCTGTGCATGAACAGAGGGAGGGCCAGAAGGAGAGAGAGAGAATCCTGAAGCAGACTCCCGTTTGAGCACAGAGCCTGAAGCAGGGCTGCATCGCAGGACCCTGAGATCGTGACCTGAGCAGAAACCAAGAGTTAGACGCGTCTTCAAATGCACCACCCAGCTGCCCCATTCTCATGATTTTCGTCCTGATTTTTTCTAATTCTCTTTAAACATGCCCAAGGTTTTGGTAGGTTTGTTTTTTTGTTTGTTTGTTTGTTCTGTTGGTTTTCTGCTTTGGTCTGGTTTGGTTTGGTTTGGTTTGGTTTGGTTTTGTCGGCTTGCTTGTTGCTCTCTATTTCCTTAGCAACCTCTATACTATCTTATGAATCTTAACACCATCATTTTTCTCATAAGTCAATGGTCTCTAAAACTTCAACCAACATGTCAGTGCTGTTGACCATCATATTTATCTATCGTCGTCTAATCTCTTCCTTGAACTTCAGCTTTGCTTTTGTAACTGCACGCTAGAGAGAACTCCCTGGATGTCTCATAGCAAATCAAACTTAACATGTCTAAAAGGATATCTGAAAGGATATCCTCTTAACCAGAAAGCCCTCCTCACTTGTCATGTCTGTAATTGGCACCAATACTCTGTCAAGCCTCAAGGCTATGCATTGTCCTACCTCCCTGTCCTTGCTCATACTATCCCATGATCCTCCCAGTCAGAAGTGAGCCACTGAATTCCTAAGAATGTTTTTGAATACTTTTGTGATGCTTATCAAATTTTGATTTACTATGCTATTTGGTTCCATCTTACATACCTTGGTATGCTAAAAACTCCTTAAGTTCAATATCATGGTTTCCTAACATAGCACTATTCCCGGAAGGTATTCAGGTTATGTCTGTTATCTGAGTAAATGAATTGAACAATTAAGTTAATTCAGTTTACTCAGAAAGCCATTCATAGAAGAAATAGTTAATTTTGAGAAAATTTACATACATAGTCTTTTCGAAAATATTTATGACCATAGTGACCCTGCAGTAGGAATTAGCTCTGGGGAAAGGTGCAGTACTCACATTCCTGAGATTCACTCCAGGGCACAAACAAGGTAAGAGGTAAGATTTTGCATGATAACAGATTTTCTGACCCAGGTGGAGGATATGAATCTGTGCTGTTGGTCACATAATTGATTTTAAAGAAAAAGCCTTGCAGATATTAATCCTTGCTGATTTCTCTGTATGCTGAAAACTCATATTTCAACACAACAGCTACCAGTCAGGATTCTTCACATCTAATCTTTGGCTCTTTCTTCTATGCATTTTACCTGGTGATGGTGACATATTCTTTGTTGAAAAGAAAAATAAACAGCCAAATCAATGTCTTTATGAAAGGGATTAAAAGCATTAATTTTATGGCAGTACTGAGGGGAAAGGATAGATTCTGCCATCGCATTGTATGGGTGAGAAAGGTACAAAGGCTACAGGAGGAATTCAGGCAGGGAGGAGTGAAGGCCCTTAATAGAACTGACATGACTTGAAGGGGCAATTACTTACAGTAGTAAATCTAAAAGGCAAGGGCAAGTTCACAAAGCACTTCAAAATAACAGAACTATATGGCAATGTGCTTGAAAATAATATTTTAGTAAAACAAAATCATTTTGTTTTTTGGTTTGTAAATTATTAACCTCTATTAAATATTTTAAAATCAAGAGTGTCTTACTCTTCCTCAGTTATTTTCCAAATGTAGCCACTAGTGTAAAGGTTATGCATTCACACTATAAAGCATTAACCTTGATCTTCACAAGCAGCAAAGATGTCTATTTCTTGTGTGTGTGTGTGTGTGTGTGTGTGTGTGTGTGTGTATGTGGTATATATATAGCATGATAGCAGATGTGAAATTTGAGAGAAGACAAAACATCTGAAACACTGTTTCCATGGCAACCGTTTGTAAAAAAAGATACAGAAACTTAATAAGTTGAGGCAATTTTAAATCCAAAGGAAGGGTGTTTGACTTTGAGTTGCTAAAAAATAAAAAAAAAAACTTTCTGTATAAATTATTTTTTGACATAAATACGGGAAAGCTTGTTGTCAAGGTTGCACTTAGTGACCTATAGAAAAAAAAGTCCTAATTCATAGTTAGAAAAATGAGTTTAAAATACTTTAAAATCTGCCTGCCTCTCACCAGATGGTCTGGAGCATAATAATTTCCATGTTCAGCGGGCATATACATTTTCACTATTCATTTGGATTTCAAAAATCATGCCACATTCTTAAATTATAATCTTAAAACACAAATTAATATTTAATTCATTGATTACACAAGACATTGAATTACACAATGATGAAGATACAGAGATGAGTGCTTCCAATCTAGTAAGAAAGAAAAGACAAAGAATACAAATAATATAGCACAACTCAAAAAGTATCAAGGAATGTAAAAAAAAAAACCCAAGCAAGGTTAAGCCCAAGATTACGGAAATTACTTTGGACTGCTAATCAAATCAGTGTTCAAGGAGGCAATTGCCACTAATCTGAACCTCTGCAAATAAAATGAATTTGGAGAGGTAAAGATACAGATAAGTATATTTTGAGGATGGTCTTACAATAAAAGGTAAGAAAAGGAGGAAGGAAGGAAGGAAGGAAGGAAGGAAGGAAGGAAGGAAGGAAGGAAGGAAGGAAGGAAGAAAGAAAGAAAGAAAGAAAGAAAGAAAGAAAGAAAGAAAGAAAAAAAGAAAGAAAGAAAGAATGAAAGATGGCACATTAAAAAAAATGATCAATTGGGAGTAAATAATAGAAAGTAATACAGAGGAGAATTAAGCCTTGAAAATTGTAGACACTCAGTAAATCTTATATAAATTGAATAATTACATCAAGTCTAATAGAATTGAAATGAATTAATTGTTAAAATAGGGCTTATTCATGGAGGTCTTGAAAGTCAAACTGTAGGTTTTAGAATTTATTCTGTTGGAAGGTTATTTACTCATTTAATGCGTATTTATTAATTGCTTTTTAAAATTGAGCATTTCAAAAGTTTCTAGGACTTTAAAGAGAAACATGACAGTTCTTGAGTTTTGGGAAGTCATTGCCTAGTTTCCCTGGCCCAGGGCTAATGGGGGGCTTACTATAGCATTGCCTGGCACAATTTTCAAAGATCAGTGATGCTTAGACAAGGAGGGGAAGAAATCGAATTCCAGGGAGAGTTGACTTATGGCCTAAAGGTACAGAGGCTAGAACTGCCCCGAGTGTTTTGGGGTGGTCCTGGTTTTCCCCGGACTTTCCCAATTTTATCACTGAAAATTCTGTGTCCTGGGAACCCCCTCAGTCCTGGACAAATTGAGACAGTTAGTTGGGAGGAATGGGCAGAGGAAGGCTACAAGTTTCATTAAGGCAGAATATGAAGATAAGGCAGGCGGTGGGAAAATACAATCCTTTTCTGAATGAGGCACATGCTGGATCATGGAGTTTTGATTCAAGGCTAAGCCTGGGATCTGATCTGAGGGGACCACTGATGAGTTCTAACAGAAAAATGACATGGTTTTATCTACTCATGAGATAAAACAGTCATCAGTAAGAAGGCTACTGACATATAACCCCAGGAAGTCATAAGGACAGCTGAGCAGATTGGTGGTAGAAAGCATAGAAAGGAAAAGTAGAAGCATTTGGGGAATATAAAATATATAAAGCTTGATTGATTAGAGATGGGAGATGATGTCAAAATTCATTCAAAAATTCTCACTTTGTGCCTGTAGATGACAATTACTATTCTAGGAGGTAAGGATAAGGAACAAAACAAGTTTGTAGCTATGTATGTTCTGTTGGGGATGCCATCTCATGAAGTGTGGAATGCAGGAGAAAGAACTAGCTTTGAACAAAGGTATGAGTCCAGTTTGGTGCCTTGGTTCTCCTACCTGCAGAGTCGAATGAAAAAATTTCATACTTTACAAAGACCACTCCAGCTATAGTGAATAAAATAGATCTTGTTGGACAAATTGAGGAAAGGAATAGAGAAAAGTAAGAAAGTAGAGCTCTGTTCATGAATACTGAGACTGTGGCCTACAGAGATTTGGTAGGGAAGTAAAAGAGGGAATAAATATGAAAGACATCACAGAGGCTCTTTGGACTTAGTACCTTATTGGGAACCACACAATGGAGGTGGTGATGGAAAAGAGAACTCAAAAGAAGGAGAGCCTCAGAGGATAATGAGAGAGAATTCTGACACATTGTTTGCACAGATTCTCAGGGTCATTCCTGGATGCTCTGATGAAGACGTCCAGCAGAGTCAAAAATACAAAGTTGGACATCAAGGAAAGCCTACCTTGTTGACTACAAGGTAACCTGAGATAGATACTCCATCAGAGTGAAGTCTAGCCTTTGCGGAAAAAAGAATAGAGAAAAATAAGAGGAAAAATAACGATTGAAACTTAGGGGCTGTCCAAGAAGCAACAGGAGGGAGAAATCTGTGAGTAAGACAGAAAATGGAAGATAGGAAAGAATGAAAAACTCATGGAAGTCATGAAGAACATTCCAGTCTAAATTTTCATGATAATATTATGGTATATTATTTATGGCACTAAGAATTGCATTTTAATAGAAGTGATTATTTTACTTAGAATCCTAAGATAACTTCTGTCCTGCCCATTCTATATCTGCTTAATCACCAACTATTTTTAGATATATGTTTGAAATAAAGTAAGTTTTATCAAATGTGATTGGATACATGCATTCTAATACAAATACCTTGTGGAAATAAATTTTAATTAGAGATGGTTTAGAACTTTAGTTTTTCTAAACAAAGAAAATTCTAAAATTTGTATCAGAAAATTCAGAAAACATGAGTTTTCATAAATAGAGCTTATAAATATGAATTTTCAATTAAACCAGCTTAACCACTGTTGTACTCTGAAAACAAGACTGGGTAACTGAATTTTTAATCAAAACTGATTGTAAACATGAGTTTACATCAAATAAAATCTGGCAGAGATGCAGTCTCTTAATTACAAGATGAGATATGTTTCTTTTCAAAAACTTATAAAATGCTTTTCTTCTAAACTAGCTGAGTTTATTTTAAAAAGCAATAGTTTCTAGGGGAAAGCAAGTTGAAGAATACGTTTGCATAAAAACGAGCTTTTAAATATGACTTTCTGCTCATATTAGCTTAAAATGGTACTTTTCTTACTTTCATTGAATAAAGGTTAACATCAAAATGATTTTTCCTTAAAAAAAGCCTAAAACACAACTTAAAAATGTAACCACTGAAATCAGATCTGCAACATTATTCTAATTTACCTCTCCTATCTTAATTTATAGTCCATATACCACTTCAATTTCCAAAAAAAAGGCCTGGGAGGAGGAGCAACTGTTCTACGAATACCAAGTTTCTGTTTGGGATGATAAAAATGTTCTGGAAATAACTAATGGTGATGGTTACACAACATTGTCAGTGTATTGAATGACACTAAATTGTACAATCAACAATGGTTAAAATGATGAGAGAGAGAGAAAGAGAAGGAGAGGGGGAAAAAAAAGAGAGGAAAAACTAAAAAGGAATATTCTCTACGGAAATATTAACAAAGCCTGTCCTAATCTGGCCTGTGACTCTTCTTTTTTCTGATCTCTGTCAAGATGTTTCAGCAGCATCCAGCTGACCCTAGCTTCCTCCACAGGAGACTTTCTTCTTGCCTCCTCACCTAAGTACTTGCTATCCCTCTTCTTGGAATGCCCGCGCACACACTCACATTCATACTCACACATCTTACTTTCTTGCCAGCTTCTATTCATCCTGCAAGTCTCGGCTGCAGTGACATTCTGGCCTGGTCTTCAGGTAGAGGCAATTTGCCTTCTGTTGTGCTCCCATAGTACTTTGGTCAGATGCCAACCACAGAATACTTCCCATTGCTATGGAATCACTGATTGAGGTGGATTTCACCATTGACTGGGGACACAGGTGTATTTTGGTTTTCTTACCCAGTGTCTAGCATATGGTTGGTATCAGTGAGTACTCCATAAATGCTTACTGAATCAGTTCAGCCACTGTTTTCCTCCCTACTCTGTATTTACTCTCACATACTACTCTGTTATGTGTGCCTTGGTTTGGGGGACTCAAAATGCACCCAAGATATCTGATAACTTCTTTCTTTGACAACTCCTTAGAATTTATTGGTTTAATTTTTCTTTGTGTTATTTTCATTGTGATATTCAGATGGGCTGTTTCTGGATTACTTCACGTTTTATGTTTTGTCACCTCAACCAGCTGAAATCTTTTGAGGGCTCATAGATTCATAGGTATTTTCTAACACATATCACATTAACCTTTATCATATTCTCAAGTTAGCCTTGCCTTTTTAGTCTTCTTTACACCTTTAGATGTCTCTGTTGCACTAAAATAGTGGGGGAAAATAGTCAATTTTAGTACATGTATGAAATTCCCTTTTATATATTTATTTACTTAACCAATAAACCACTTATCCATTTTTTTTGAGAAACCTGAGTTTCTACTCTTTGCCAATTACTATTGTAGTTACTAAAGAATGAGATACAGCAATGAACAAAATCAAGACCCTGCTGAAATAGAGCTTACATTCTAGTGAGGAGACAGGAAATGAATGGACAAAAAAAACCACATATATAGAAAATGTTAAGGTGACAATAAATGCTAAGAAGTGACATAGAATAGGGTGAAGGAAATAAACATAAAAGGGAAGGGAAGGAATTGCTGTTCCATTACATGTGAGCAGTGAAGGCCTTAGATGAGACATATGCACAGAGATCTAAGGAGGTGAGGAAGTCAGGCATGTGACAATGAGACCCAAACAGTGAGCATACTAAAGAGCTGAGGAAAGCACATGTTTTGGAGTATCCGAAACAGAGCAGGAAAACAAGAGGTAGAGGTGAATGGGGCAGAGTGGGCTGGGGGGTGGGGGCAGAGGATTATGGGACCAGAAAGGTACCTGTGGAAGAGACAACAGTGGAATTCAACTGGACCCCAGAGGACACAAGGTGAATTTGAAATGTACTTTGAGTGAGACGAAATGTCAGGGGACGATTCTGAGCACAGGAGTGACACAATCTGACCTAGGCTAGAAAAGGACTCTGGCTTCTGGTGCCAGAAAGACTGCCCGGGTCATGTATAGAAGCAGGGAAAGCCACCAGAGGGTTTCAAGGGTTTAGGTGAAGAAAACGGTGGTTTAGAATAGGGCTGTTAGTGCTGGGTTCTGCTTCCACTCTGAAACCAAAAAGAAACAAAACTAGAGAGCTGAAAGGAGTTGATGGATTATACACGAGTTTAATGGAAAGAGAAGAGTCAAGGATGACTCCAAGATTGATGGCCTGAGAAAATGGAAGAATGAGTTTGCAAAATTACAGAAGGAGCCCTTCTGTAGGAAATTTGTCAGTGTTAGAAATGTTAAGTTTGAGAAGGCTATTGCCCATCCAAGAGAGAATGTCACACAGGGAAAATTGGATACGAGAGTCTTCCTCCTCGCCCCCTTCTGTCTTCCCAGAATGATGCTCACGTATCCTGCTATAAAATTATCAAAATGCTATTGATGAGACTGAGGATTTTTCAGTAAAAGCGTGTAGTTGGATGGCCATCATAAGAACATTATATACAGAACTATGCTTAGAAATAAAGTGTCATGATCTCTTCCACTTCGGGGAGGCATTTTGTAACAGAAGTTGGTTGCTTGAGTTTTTGAGGCATATTCTTTTCTGAGAGCCAAAATATCTACTAAAAACATCTTTATGAACTAGAAAAGCAGATTAATCCCCTTCAGAGATAGGAGAATTGATGTTGTGTTGCCGAGTGCCAGATGTAAGACTGGCACACTTTGCATGTCAACGAGGATTACTGTCATCCAATTTGGTATTTATGCTATGACTTGCTCTGTGAGCAGCCCTCAGAGGGAAAAGCCTTAATGGCATAGAGCTATTGCTCAGATGGTGTTCGCTTCCTGGAAATTCAGATGGGACCAGGCCCTGGACGTCCCTCCTAATCCCCGTATGCTAGCCTCAGATTGCATTTTGTAGAAACTGCTCATAAGGTCCATGACTTCTGTGACTGTACTTCTCAAACTTAATGTGTCTTGGAGTGGCTTTGTTTTCATTGGAGACCATTCCTGGACTTGAGCTCCCTCTCTTCGTATAGCCACACGCTGCTATGGTTTGTCTTCCATTTGCAGTCTCGCTGTCAGCAGTTACATCAGAGGGCTGGAAAAGCCAAGGCGATATGCTTTGGAAGCATTCCTCGACATTCGATGTTTACAACTGTTCTCCTTTCACTTGACACAGTGCTTATGTTCTTCTCATGGTTTCATTCATGCCTATCCTGTGAATGACCTGGCTGGCATAGCCGTCTGCAACAAAATAGGGGAGTCTATATAAGGCACATCCTCAGGCCGACTTGCAACTTTAATTCCTATTGCAGCCATCAAAATAAACACATGTCTGAAGGGCAAAGGAAATAAAAAAGTATTCAATAGCAACACATACATACGTACATACAGTGCCTGCTATACCCCTTCCCTTTTCCTTTCCCTTAAAAGCAAAGAAGGTTACAACTTGGTTGTCTCCATGAATCCATTGCAACAATCGAATCACTCCCTGGAGAGTCATAGACTCTCATTTAAGAAGCATTGTATGTCCTAGATTGATTTGTGACCCCCAGGAATATTTGTTGACGTCCCACCACCCGTCACTTGTGAATGTAACCTTTTTTGGAAATAGGGTCTTTGCATATGTTACCAAGTTAAGATGCGGTCATCCTGGATTAGAGTGGGCCATAAATCTCATGATGGTTGTCCTTATTAGAAGATCATGTGAAGATAGAGGCAGAAATTGGAGTGATTCAGCTGCAGTCCAAGGAATTCCAAGCGTTGCAAGCAGACACCAGAAGCTAACAGAGAAGCCTGGAACAGTTTCTCCCTTATAGCCTCCAGCAGGAACCAACTTTGGCAACACCTTGACTGTTTTTTTGTTTGTTTGTTTGAAAGAGAGAGAGAGTGAGCAAGAGAGAGTGCAAGAAGGGGATGGGCAGAGGGAGAGAGAGGATCTTAAACAGGTTCCATGCCCAGCCCAGAGCCCCAGCAGGGACTTGAACATAGAACCCTGAGATCATGACCCGAACTGAAATCAAGAGTCGAGTCAGCTCCTTAACCAAATGAGCCATCCAGGTGTCCCCAATACCTTGACTTTGAACCTTGAGAACTGTGAAAATAGGTTTCTGCTCTTTTAAGCCACCCAGTTTGTGGTACTTGGTTACGGCATCCCCAGGACACTAAATGCAAAAGAGAAAATGCTGTATCTTTTTTATTTTCTCTTTATTTGAAAATGAAGAAAAGGAGGTGAAAACTTGCTAGTGTCTGTGGCTCCATCGCAACAACTGAACCACTTCCCTGAGAGCCCCAGAGTCCTGTTTAGAAAACCCCGCTACAACCAAGTATTTACATTTCCTTAGCTGATTGGAAGTGGGAGCAATCAGCAATGCTGACTTCTCTATTTCCTGAAGGTGCCTGGCTTCTCACTCCTTCATGCCTTTGCAATGGAAATGATCACTAAAAAGGGTGTTTCCTTTCTTTATCCCTCTCTATCATTTTTTTGTTCAAGAATCAACCTAAATATCACCTACCCTGAGACATTTTTCCTTCTGTCAACCTCCTTGCCTCCACATACTCCCCCCCGACACACATCTACTTTGCATTGGATGCCCACTGCTCTGCTGCAATTCTGTATGCTATATATTGAATAAGTTGACCTTGAGGAAGCCTGCTACACACACACTTCCATCTCGTGCAAATAGCCCCAGTCCTTTGTGGCCAGTTTCTGGACCACATGGCCATAATGGGCTTTTATTTAACCCAGTCTCATAATTAGGCCAGAAGTGAGCAGAGGGCCCTAGGGCAGCAAAAGCATAGGTCTTTGATGTTCCCAATGTAAAGACATTTAGATGGGACTATCAGACTCTTGTTTATAATTTTAAGTATAAGAAGTTTGGAGAGAAAGGCTTTGATGGGCCACAATAAGCCAAAGTTTTGAAGAAGAAGAAGAAATAAGAAGTGTATTTTAGGATAGAGGGAGTAGTCTTCCAGACACACAAAAAGAAGCAAAGCCAAGAATGTGCAGGGTGACAGTGGAGAGACGGAGCTGGAGGAGGAAACCAACTCCAGTTCAAGTTTTGGGAGATGTGCTTGACGGTACGCGGCAGGTGCATGAGATAGCTGAGGCCAGGCTCTCTTCCTTACACGCTAAGTGTCTGTCTGAAATCCCAAGGATGCTTCATTTGTAGTTCTTATCCTGTTCCACTGCTGACTTACTCGTCAGAATCTCCCAGAAAGTGATTAGCTTTGTGAGAAAGGGTTCACAGTCATTCTGACACCATCCCTCCACCTAGTAAGCTCTCAATAAAGCTGGTGGACTGTACTAAGGCTAATGCAAGAATGACAGGACAAGCTAGAACTTTCCAGTACATCTGTCTGCCTTGACAGATTTTCAGAGTAAGGAGAGCATTGGTTGAATGCTAAGGACATGCTTATCCAGAAAGCATTCTGCTGTGTCTAGCTCGTGCTAGAATTTATAGACTCCCCTTCCCAGACCAGACCCAATAATTACCGATTCCGATTGAGCCTCTGGTTGCCTGTTGCACCTGCTTGCTCTTTCTGCGCCACGGCCTTTGTCCTAGCTCAGGGCCCGAGTTTAGCCCAGGTGAATTACCCTAGCTCCTCCTCATGGGGCTTCCTGCCTTAGCTGTGACCCACTACAGTTAATTTTTTTCATTGTGCTACTTGAAGATTCTAAAATACAAGTCCGATTATTTTACCCCGGTACATAGAATCTTACAAAGCCTATCCCCCTTGCTTGTATGATAAAATTCAAATTTTACATTGCACACAATACCCTTTATGATCTGATACCTGTTCTCTTCAGCCTTTTGTCTTGTCTTGATCCCTTCTTCCCCTCTGCCTTCTCTGCTTCTCCTAAACTAGTTCTTTCAGTTCCTTGAATACACCATGTCCTCTCAACTCTGGGACTCCACGCATGACCTGGAACACTCTCCATCCTAAAACACATCCACACTACCTCTTATCTGAGTCATGCTGACTCATTCTTCAAACATCAGCTCAGAAATGACTTCCTTGAATATTTCTCAATGATCACTGTCTTTAGTCCTAAATTTAGGCTGGGCTTTGCTTTGTATGGTTCTGTACCCCCTGTATTTACATTTTTGTATTGGGCTACATCATTCACACACCATAATGCAAACGTTTTGTAGTCAGAAACTTCACCTAGTGTCCAACTATGTTATCTGCAGCATAGAATGCAAAGTACGGGCCCATAGCAAATACTCATTAAATATTTTGAATTGAATAAAGTACATCACAGGGATTTATTTCTATAGAAAGCCAGATGGGTATGCATCCTGGTATAAGACATGATAAACAAAGGATTGGGAGTTTTTTGTTTGTGAAACAGAAAGCCAAGTAAAATTTCATGTGTCAGTTTGCCTCCAAGAGTAGGAGTGGCATAGAGAGAGAGAGAGAGAGAGAGAATGAGCCAGAGGGATCTTTATTCTAAAGGTCTAATCCAGCATCAGGCCTATTTGCCTTAGTTTGTGGGCTAGTAGATGGATTGTACCCAAGGAGGACCCTGCAACGTTTCAAAGTTTAGACATAAATCCAAATGAAGAAAAGAGAATGGCTTCCATTAATAGTATTGAAAAGGTCTATTTTCATAGCTTCCTTTGTCCAAACACCACAGTGTAGTAATTAATTAAGTTTTGATCTCACCATGTTCTGCAAAAAGTGGGTAAGCGTTCATAAAAGCATTTTGTTGAAGATTTAAATCATCTTACTATTCCCACAGTCTTTGCCATTATGTTTTTAAAACCTTATCCAACTGTACAAAATTGCAATAATAGCACCTTAATCTTATAAAAAGAGAGAATATATACATAAATAAGCTCATTGATATTATTAACTGGGCTGTGGATAGGAAGCACAGTATTCATATTAATCTTCATTTTTGAGTTTGAGACCTAAGCTAATAGAAATATTATCATATCATAAAAACTGAGATTTATTGAGCCTCTACTCTGTGCTTTGCATGCACTATCTCACTTAATGATCACAATTTAGTCAGTGCTATTATTATCCCATATTGTGGATTTAAAAAAAAAAACTCTCAAATTTATAACAGTTAAGTAATGTGTCCCAGGTCACACAGCTAATAGAGGGTTATGTTGAAATTCAAACCTAGTGTCATATTCTCGTCTGTTTTTTTTTTCAACAATTGCTGAGAATGTCCTAGTAGTCTGTGATTTTGCTGTTTTAGTTTTTTTTTTAATCACCCCATCAATGCCCTGTCATACAACTCAAAAAGAAAGAATCTTTTGAATTATAATGGTTGTTCACTGAAGTAATCCCTCTCTTTTTCAATTTTCGATACTAAGAAAATTGCATCCCCTTTCTACCTTCCCTTTCTTCTTCTCCCTTCTCCTCTTTTAAGATTACAAGAAGAAAAAGCCTGTTCATGTGTTGCTAGGTCATGTCTAAATCCAAGCTCAATTTTTATAACTAAATTGTAATTTCAATGTCTATACTCCTTTTCTTTCTTCAAAAGTATCTTGTGTTTGCCGTGCAGATAACAGTCTTGTCATCCAAGAAGCAGTTCCTGCAGACAAAGACTATTACTGTCCTCACTCCAAATAGTGAGACTGTTCTCCTTATAGTCTTTGGAATGTAAGAAAGTATTGGTTGTCCATATGCTTAGGAAAGAGCAAGAAATTGCTGATTATTAGAATTTTCATTTTCAACATTAAGCCTGAAACAACTTGGTATGCATTTTTATGCTGTCTTGTTTTCTAAACAAGATTGATTGTTCTTAAATGTTCTATTAGGATAATTAGATAGTATCTATTCATGTGCATTTTACCAACAAATTTTTAAGACTGATTAAAGTTCAACTACAAAGTAAAACATCCATTATTATCATATTATATGATTGGACTGTGACACCCATAAACATCAAACTGATATTTGGATTCATTGTGAATTACTCCAGGCTTCAGATAACAGGAAGATTTTAACTTTGTCATTCTTTATAGCTATGTTAATTCAATACTAACAGTAGTTGCAACCACAAAGTGTGACTAATGTGTTTATATTAACAACCAAATCACTTTATATTGTCGTAAGTACTGCAGTTATACATATTTGATTATCCAAGAATAAACAGTCACTGTATGGCATTTAGACTCAACCAGCATCACGTGGCAGACACACTCGAGTCCTAGTAGAGGAAATTGTACTTCCCTTAAAAAGAGGAACCAAATATGAGAAGGAAGCTAACCTTTTCCACTTGCCCTTAAGTCTTTTTTATAGTGAAAAACAAAACATGGAATCAACACTCTCAACAAATTTTTTAAAGTATTGTTAACTAGAAAAACAATGTTGTACAGAAGTTCTCAAGTATTTTTTTCATCTTGCATAACTGAAATTTTATACCCATTGAACAGCAACTCCCTCCTCCAGCCTTGGAAACTATCATTCTACTTTCTGCTTCTGAGTTTGACTACTTTACATCTGCCATATAAGTGGAATCAGGAATATTTGTCTTTCTGTGAATGCCCTACTTTACTTAATGTCCTCAAGTAGCATACTACAAGATAACCTTCTTTTTTTAACAATGAATAATATTCCTTTGAATGAATATTCCATGTTTCTTTTTCCATTCATCTGACATTTAGCTTGTTTCAACCTCATGACTGAGTGAATAATGCTGCAATGAACTTGGAGTGAAAAATATCTCTTTGAGATTCTGTTTTCTATTCTTTTGGATAAATGCCCAGAAGTGGGATTGCAGGATTATACAATAAGTACGTTTTTAGTTGTTGTTGTTTTTTTTTTTTTTTAAGAACACTTAATATTGTTTCTACAGATGGCAATAATGCACAAGTATTCCAATTTCTCCAGCTCTTTCCCAACATTTATTTTGTTTTGTTTTATAATGGCCATTGTAACTGTTGTCAGGCAATAGGTCATTGTAGCTCTGAATTGCATTTCCCTTGTGATTAGTCATGTTGAGTATCTATGTGCCTGTTGGTCATTTATGTGTCTTTTTTGCAGAAATGTCTATTCAAATCCTTTGTCCATTTTTAAATCAGTTTTTTGTTCTTTTTTTGTTTTGTTAATATTGAGTTATAGGAATTCCTATACAGTTTGATATTAATCCCTTATCAGATATATGATTTGTAAGCATTTTATCCCATTCCATAGGTTTCTTTTTCACTCTGTGGATTGTTTTCTTTGCTGAGTTGAAACTTTTTAATTTGATATGTTCCCACTTGTCAATTTTTGCTTCAGTTGGCTGTGCTTCTGATATCATGTCCAAGAAATCCTTATCAAGACCAATGTCATGAAAATTTTCCTTATGTTTTCTTCTAGGAGGTTTATAGTTTCAGGTGTTAACGTTTAAGTCTTTAATCCATTTTAAGTTGATTTTTGTGTATAATGTAAAGTCAGAGTCTAATTGCATCCTTTTGAATGTGGATGTTCAGTTTTTCCAACACCAGTTGTTGAAGATACGATTTTCCCCATTGTGTATCTTGGCACTCTTGGTAAGCATCATTTAACCATATATGCATAGGGGTTTTTTCTGGGCTTTTTAGTCTATTTCATTGCTCTATATAACTCTCTTTATACCAGTAGTATATTTCATATTATTTTGATTACCCTAGCTTTGTAATTTGTTTCGAAATCAGAATGTGTAAGGCCTTCTGTTTTGTTCATATTTCAAAAGATTGTTTGGGCTATTTGGAGTCATTTGTGGTTTCATGCGAATTTTAGGATTTTTTTTTCTATTTCTGTAAACTGCCATTAGGATTCTAATATAAATTGAATTGTATCTGTATATTATTTTGGGTAGTATGAACATTTTAACAATATTAAGCCTTCCAATCCATGAACAAGAGATGTCTTTCCAGTTGTGTCTTCTTTCATTGTTTTTAGCAGTGTTTTGCAGTTTTCATTGTACAAGTCTTTCACCTCCTGATTAACTCTATTCGTAAATATTTTACTATGTTTGTTGAGATTATAAATGGAATTGTTTTCTTAATAGCTTCTTCAGACTGTTTGGTTTTGGCATATAGAAATGAACCTAATGACTGTATGCTTATTTTGCATCCTACAACTTTGCTGAATTAATTTATTAATTCTAACACTTTTTAAAATTATCTTTAGGGTTTTCTATATAAAAGATCATGAGATAATTTTACTTCTTCTTTTCCAATGTGGAAGCCTTTTATTTCTTTCTCTTATCTAATTGCTCCCACTAAGACTTCCAGTACTGTTGAATAAAAGTGATAAGAGTGGGCATCCTTGCCTTGTTCCTGAACTTGTTGGAATAGCTTTTAATTTTCCAGCACTAAGTATAATGTCAGTTGTGGGCTTTCCATATATGACCCCTGTTATGTTGAGGTAACTTTCATCTATTCCCAGTTTGTTGAGAGTTTTTATTACAAAATGGTGTTGAATTTTATCAAGTTCTTTTTCTACATCTATTGAGATTATCATGTGATTTTTTATCCTTCATTCTGCTAATGTGATATGTCACACTGATTGATTTTCTTATGTTGAACCATTTTTGCGTCATAGGAATAAATCACAATCAATCATATTGTATGATTCTGTTAGTGTGCTCTGGAATTCAGTTTGCTAAAATTTTGATGAATATTTTGCGTCTATATTCATCACAGATATTGACATGAAGTTTTCTTGTCTTGTAATGTCTTTGGTTTTGGTGTAAGGTTAATTTTGGCCTTATAAAATGAGTTTGGAAGCATTCCATTCTCTTCAATTTTTTGGAAGAGTTTGAAAATGACTAGTGTTAATTCTTTTTTAAACGTTTGGTAGAATTCTCCAACAAAGCCATTTAGTCATGCATTTTTCTTTGTTGGGACATTTTGGTTATTGATTCAATCTCCTTATTAGTTATCTGTCTGTTCAGATTTTCTGTTTCCTTATGATTCAGACTCAGTAGGTATTTTTCTGTGAATTTACCCATTTCCTCTAGGTTATCCAGTTTGTTAACATATAATTATTCATAGTAGTTTCTTATATTCATTTCTTTGACATCAGTTGTTATGTCCCTTCTTTCATTTTTTATTTTATTTTAGCCTTCTTTCTTGTTTTCTCAGTTAGTCTAGCTAAAGATTTCTCAATTTTGTTGATCTTCTCAACAGTCAACTCTAATTTTGCTGATTTTTTTCTATTTTCTGTTTTGTTTATTTCTTCACTAATCTATATTATTTCCTTCCTTCTATTAACTTTGGGATTAGTTTGTTCTTCTTTTTTGAGTTACCAGAGGTATAAAGTTAAATAGTTTATTTTAGATCTTTTCATCATTTTTAACATGTGCTGTTACCAGGATGAACTTCCCTCTTAGTATTGCTTGTGCTGCATCCCGTATGTCTTAATATTTTCATTTTCATTTTTATTTGCCCCAAGATATTTTCTAATTTCCCCTTTGATTTCTTCTTTGACCCATTGGCTGTCCATGAGAGTGTGATGCTTGATATTTATAGATTTTCCACTTCTTCTTTTGCTATTGATTCCTAATTTCATTCCTTTGTGATTAGAAAAGTTCTTGGTGTGATTTCAAACTTTTTAAATTTGTTAAGACTTATTTTGTGATCTAACATGTGATGAGTCCTGCAGAATGTTCCATGTGCACTTGGTACAAATGTTAATCATGCTACTGTTGAGTGGAATGTTCTGTGTGTGTCTTTTATTGTTAAAGTCCTGTATTTCCATATTAATCTTCTATCTGGATGTTCTAACCATTACTGAAAGTGAGGTATTGAAGTCTCCTACTATTTCTATGTTGCTGTTTCTTCTTTCAGTTGTGTCAATGTTTGCTTCATATAATGTACTATAATGTTGGGCACGTGTATTTTTAAAATCATTATATCTTCTAGTGAATTGACACTTTTATTATTATATAATGTCTTTCTTTGTCTTCTGTGACCATTTTGACTTAGTGTCTTTTTGTGCTTATATCTAAAAGGTGTCTTTTGTAAAAACATGTCATTTGATTTTGTTTTTTTTTTTAATCCATTCAGTTACTCTGCCTTTTACTGGGGAGCTTAATTCATTTACACTTAAAGTAGTTTTTGATAATAAAGGACTTAACTATTGCTGATTTTCTGATTTCTGCCAATCTGTAGCTCTTTTGTCCCTCTCTTCTTTTGCTGCATTCCTTCATGTTTTGTTTATTTACTGGCATGCTTTGAATCCTTTCTCATTTTCATTTGTGTAGATTCTATAAGTAATTCCTTTGTGGTTACTATGGAACTTATGTTAAAACAACAACTGTGGTTATAACAATCTATTTTGAGCTGACAGCCTCTTAACTTCAATTGCATACAAAAAGTAACACTTTTTCTTCTCCCCACATACACTTATATTATCGATGTCACAAATTATATCCTTTTATTGTACATCTATTAACATTTTTACAGTTATTTTTATACTTTGGTCTTTAAATTCTGTATCTCATTAAAAATGTTTTATTTGGGGGTGCCTGGGTGGCTCAGTCAGTTAAGCGTCTGCCTTCTGCTCATGTCATGACCCCCGTATGGAGCTACTTGCTCAGCGGGGAGTCTGCTTCTCCCTCTCCCTCTGCCTGTTGCTCCCCCTGCTTGTGCTCTCTCTCTCTGTCTATCTTCCTCTCTCTCTCAAATAAATCAATAAAATCTTTTTAAAAATATTTTATTCGCCATTGTTACAGTATTACAGCATTCAGTATTTGTCTATATATTTACCTTTACCAATGAACTTTATACTTTCACAAGTTTTCATGTTGATGTTTATCATCTTTTCACTTCAACTTGAAAGATTCTTTAGCATTTCTTATAAGGCAGGTGTAGAGCTGATGAACTCTCTCAGGTTTTGTTCATCTAAAGAAAGTCTTTATCTCTCTTAATTTTTAAAGAACATCTTGAAGTCTCAAGCATACATAAAGATAATTAGATTTTCTATAGTAATTTAAAAGAATACATTTATTCTTTGGCCACGAGCATATTGTTATAATAATCTTTATTTCTTTTCTATTTTTCTAATTTTCCTTAGTCGTAGTACAAACTGTTGTTTATTTCATAATATATTGGCTATTTCAAATCAATTTATCATTGTAGTGATTATATCTTATTAATTGAATAAAAATAACTTATCTTTATATCAGATATCACTTTATCAGATTAAATAAACAACTAAACTCTGCTCCTCCAATTTTAGTTCTCCTATTCCGATCCATCATTTGTCCAAGTCTTGATACAGACCACAACTAAAGAATCCTACGGTACATTTGGAGTAACTTTTAGGATAGAGTCTTTAGACAAAAGTACAGAACACACTTACACCAAAAAAAAAATTTTGTTTATATAAAATTCAAATTTAATTTGGTGTCCTTTATTTTACTGCTAAATATGGCAGATTTACTTCTAGAAAGCTCTTGACACTTAGCTCACCCCTTGAGTATTAAGAAGAATAAGCACCAAAAACAACTCAGCTATTTCTTAGTGAGGCTTGAAATACTCCCACTGAAACCAAATCTGAGGATAAAGTAAGACTTAGAATAAGACAGGCACCGTTGTAAATTTGCAGTGTGCCAGATACAATGCTTCTCTTTCAACGTGATTTCAGTACATAATCCTTCCAACCACTGTGTTTTAAAGGTAGGAAAATCATGATTTAGAGAAGCTAATTTGCCAAAACCTATACTTCTAGGAAGTGAAATAACCAAGATTTTTAAACCAGTTGACACCTACCCAAAGCCTGAGGGCTTAGTCGAAGTGTTACAGTGGAAGGGTAAAAGTTCAATGCCCTTGAGAATGCCTGTGTGTGTGTGTGTGTGTGTGTAATTATAAAATCATATATATAATACATATATGATCTATAATATACTCAGAGCTAAAGGGAATATAATATTTATGATACTTTCTACCAATTTTCAGGTAAATAACATTTAATGAGCACCTTTATGCCAGACAGGGTTCTATGTATAAAACATAAAATAGTAAGCAAGATCTATCCAATCTCTAATCTCTCAAGTATACAACAAAATACATAGTACTCTGGGAGACAAATCAGCAGCAGTTGTGAATAAAAGATATAAATAATAAAAATTCCCTTTTAAGAGATAAACATGTTTATCATTTCTGAGCTTGGATCTGTTTATATGACAAGGAAATGTAAATCTGCACTTTCTTGAAAGGCTGTCACAGAAATATTAACAAAATGAGTTCCTTGTGCCCATTTCATGAATATAAAGGGTGGGAAATTTTCCACTCCACACATAACAGTAGTTTCATAATCTGAGGTATCTTGTTTTATGATCTGAAATAAACAACTATTTAGGGTTTATATGCATATGTGAATAAATCACAACTTATTTAAATTAGGTTGAGAGGACATGCTAGTAAGTTAGAGAATAGTTAGTACTTATTTTTATTGCTCTACTAATTCTCATACACTATAATCTATGAAAAAATGATTTCTAAACATTTTGAATTTAATTGGGCCAGGTAATGTTCCTCTTGCACCTATAAGTAGGATGATTATATCATTCATTGCCCAAATGAAGATACCCCTGAGAGTGAAAGGATAGTGTGCCTGGACAGCAGGCAATTCCAGGATTGGCACAAACATGCCCTAGGTGCAACCCATTCATCTCTATCTCTGAAACTTTCAAGATTGCCTCAATGTTTTGCTGTGATCAGCACCAGTGACGTTTCCCTGGGTGGGAAGACAAGAGGGCATGGTACCTAAGGTATTATATCAGGATTTGTCTCGGCAGGTTTATGGTGCCATTGGCAGTGTTCAGAGCTAAAAATACAGCAAAAGTGAAAATCCTTCCTTGCAGTAATAAACATTTATTTTTCTCAGTGGAGACAGAAACTGCTGGTTAAAATGATGAGATAAAGAGGTGAAAAATAGTTGTTGTTGGGTAGTTAATAATAATATGTGTAAATTTTGTCAGCTGTTATTATTGCTGATTTCATTCCTTTCATCTGCATATTTCTTTGTGCAGTGGCTTTAATGGCTGGAAATCCCTCAGTAGAAATGTTCCATACTGCCCTGAGAGCTGCTAATAAGGCTATTTCTCTCCCTTGTCTTGTTTGAGTTTAATGTTGTCGATTTGATTACATTTTCCTTGTATTTATAGGGAAATAGTTTGTGAGAGAGGAATGACTATTAATTAGCATTAGGACCACATATCTGACAGCCTCTTGTGTGACACACTGGCATACTGTCCTGAAAAAAACACAGCGCATTGGTTTCAACTCTTATCTTTGTAGTTGTTTTTCTTCTCCTTTACTAGGAATTCTATAGCACATTATCATTTTTTCCAATATGTAAACCTGCAGTCATATACATATATTTAAGTGTTAATTTTAAATTCCAAAGCACTACCATATGCAAGAATGCTCTCATGCTTATTTGCAAATACAGTTGTTCTTTTTAAAAAATAATATTATATTGTATTTGATAAAACCATGCCATTCTACCCAGCAACATAATAAGCCTGAGAGAAGTAAAAATGATCGCCAGATAAGTAAGGAAGCTTTTATCTCCTTTACTTACTGCTTATTAATAGAGCTTTGCATAAGGGTATTGGGAGAAAGAGGTAAAGCAAAAACCATATAAAAAGAACAGTTTAAAGTTAAATTCATAGTTCACTAAATTAGTTGGAATTTAAGTCTCTATACTTTATGTTCTAAACACTCATTTCATAACCATTAGCTATTTTTATACTCGTAAACCTGGGGAAAAGCCAGTGGGCTTTCTACAAATTTCCCCCTCTGAGTAATAGCTAGTGAGCAAAAAAATTTTTTTAACATTTCAACAAACATATTGGAGATCTGCAAAGATTCAAGAGGCATGTCGATCAGATTGAAATTTGGAAAAAGATACACATAGGAAAAACAAGCCATATTTGTATATAATCTCTCCCAAGATACTGAAAGTATTTAGGAACTCAGAAAAATCAATGACACTGTCTGCAATGTGCTAGACATTCTTATTGTTTTTATATCAACTGGAAAATAGAAATGGGGGATTAAGGAGAGATTCAGGACAGTAAAATAAGGTGAAGAATAAAAATATTGTGCAGAGAATCAAGAACCATAGCCACAGCTACACAGCTCTGTATGATATGACCAATGCTAGCATTAAATGTAAAAAATAACAAAATAATTTTACATGCAAAACTATAGGAAGCTTAATAATGTTCATGTGTTTCACTAAAACAAAATGTGTTTCTGCTCCCATATATGGGAAAAATATTAATCTACTTTAAATTCTAAAAAGTGAGAAAGAAGTACTAAATTAAGATCACTGCATTTTAAAATAGTTATATTTTTTCTCTGTGATGTCTCAAGAATTACAGTTTTGAAAACCATTTCCTTGTGACCAGCAACCACAGTGAAAAGAGGGAATGTGAAAATTACATGGTTAATTTAGTCAACAGCTGGAGAATAGTGTTCTGTAGACAGGACTCTTCCCAAGAGAAGGAGTGGGTTTAAGGAGTCAATTTTAGAGTACCCGCCTTCCCTTGGTGCATTTTCCTAAAACTGATGCGCTTGAGATCTGATTTGCTATGGATCTACTTTCCCAACTCACTGTCAATAATGGCCCATTTCTCTCTTATTTCAGAAAGGATGCTTATAGCTCTCACCCATCTAACTATGTTGCGTTCCCTGAAACATCTCTAGGTCATCAAATGAACAGAAACTGAAATACTGGTGTCAGCAAAGTCTCTTTTAATCAAAGCAATATAAAAATCATAAGAAGTAAATTCTTTTTTTTATCATAAGAAGTAAATTCTTTAAAATCTCAAAATAAACACATCATTTTTACTGCAGAGAAATTATGATAAGGTGATTGGTATGCTCATACATTAAAACAAAAGTCCATTAAGGAAGTGGAATGTAAATATGACTTCAAGGAAACAAAGATGTAAATTCCCCAGCTGTTAGGGAAGACCTTTCTATGTATTTTTGTTTATTTTTATTTTTTTCTATGTATTTTTAAAATGCATGTGGATAAGTACCAATCATTATGATTCTTAGATTTCATTGGATACATTTATAAAAAAGCTTTATCAGATTTATATTAAAGTCTTAATATTTATAATACAGTGTAAATTATATCGTTGCATTTTTAAAATATAATATGTATTGTAGGGGTCAGCTTAAAAGTGTGCAAAAAAATACATGTATTTTCAAAATTCTATTAGGCACTACTACCCAAACAAAAATAAAGAGTGAGGACCACTACTAGAGGCAGTGTCTTGTTTAATATGATCATATAAAGTCTCCAAATAATACAAATCTTCAAAGTAGATTTGGGACTGCACAATGAGTTTCATTTTATCAATTAGCATAACAAGGCAATTGCCCACTTTTCCAGGTGCTCTGTTTTCCGAAGGCAGAGAAAACACAGGAGGCACATACAAAAGCCCAAGCCCACAACTCAGAGATAAGCCCTGAACTTTCACCTCTACTTCTTACGTGTGAAATTTGTCAAATATTGTAATTAATGTGTTTTCCACCTGAGTAAGTTCTCTTCAAGACATTTGTTTTACACTTCAAAGATCAATGTATTCAGCAACCCAATATTTTAACCTTTAGCTATGAACACGAGAAACAACATGGAGAGGGTATTTACTTTGATGGTGCAAAGGAATGATCCAAAAAAAATTTCGTTTTCTCAAAAGATTTCTCAGAACTTAAGGTAATCTTCAACAACTCTTGAAATTGCTAAAATTGGATCGATAGCCTTGCTCTCTATGTTTTAAGGAACATAAAAATACATTATTTAAAAATGTGATATTTTAGGCATAATTCAATTCATAACATTATTTTTGTAAATAGTGTGTGACAATTTTATTAAAATTTTCTATTAAATATCTTACAAGCTAGTATTTTAATAGCTGACTCAATTGTCTTTGCACATCTTGTTTTTTCCCACCAATCCATTCTTTTCTTAGTAAAGGAAATAAAAAACTGGATTATATCACCTCCTCTACTGAAAACACTTAATAGCTTCTAATAAACCCCAGACCTTTACTGTCACCTAAAGAACTTGCATGATCTGGCGGCCCATCTCTTCAATTTCTGTTGTGATCCCTCTCACTTACCTTGTTCCAGGCAGTCTGATTTTGTTTCAGGTCAAATAACTAATAGCTTAGAGTCATGAACACCTTCTGGCACATTCAGTGCCCTTCCCTATCACTACCACCGCCCCTACTCCTCACTTGCTAGCTCCTATCGAATCTTTCAATGGTAGCTCCATCATCGCTTCCTGAGAAATCTCTCCGATCATTCTCTTTCATAACACCCTACGATTTGCTTCGTCACCCTTAACACAATTTATGATTATACACATATTCAGTTACATATTTGTATTTATCTGTGTCTCATGAATGGCCCGGAATCATTCTGCTTGGTATTTCATATGCCCAGCATCTCAGCACCGTATCTGATGTGAAAACTCCTGAGTGAATAAGAGCACTATGTGACTCATACAGCTTCCTAGGAACAGGAAATATCAACTACCGAGATTAAATATATTTGCATATATATCATCCTTATACATATTTATAATTATTATTAGACAGCTAACTAAAAGACTGAATACAAAAATGCAGTGACCAAAATATACAGAAAGTAACATTTGACCTGAGAGTTTTTCTCCATTTAATCTTACAATCATTTAAAAACAATTAGAGATCAGGGGTTTGTTGGACATATTTACACACTTATCAAAGGAATTTTCAGCAGCCCTCAGTATCACCCAAACCAACTAAGCTATGTTTGAAGCACATTTATATCATATATATATATATATATATATATATATATGATTCAAAGATTACCACCGATATTCACTGCCAGATTTGTTTTCTGATTGGTCTTCCTTTCTTCTCTCCAATTCACCTAAAGTACTATTGAAGGTTTAGTTGTCTTCAAACACTTTCTAGAAAGATATTATTATTTCCCTAATCACATTTTTTCAAGTACATTTTATTTCCTATGGCACCAAACTCTAGCAAGGCTCGTAGTAATTACATTGATCATTTGGGGGACTCCTGTTTACCATACTGTATTTAATTACAGCAAAACTTGGTATCTAAAAAAAAGGAACCACTTTAATCTTGAGACATTCTCCAGCGTTAGCTGTCTTAAAATGCAGAATTTAGCAAAAGTGAACTTACTAAGTACTCTGCTACAACTAAAATTTAAGAAGATAGCCATTGATAAAGTGTTTATTCTAATAATCATTCTTATTTTTTCAAAGATTTTCCAAATAGGAATGATACAAATAGGATGGTTTTGAAATCAACACACCTATTGTGCATGACAATCTGCTTTCATATATGATTAAAGAAGAAAACTAGTAATGCTTTTCTTAGAACAAAATCTGTTTGCTGTATAAAAAAAACATAGCACAAGGGATGGTTATTCATAAAATATCTCCTCGAAGTTATCAAAAAACAGAGATAAAATTACTTGAAGCATAGAAAGTCAAAGTCAACTATTTAGACTTGTCTTATAACTATCTTCTCTCTATTCATCTGCCCACTGTAAGGTCAAAAAGCAGATTTTAAACTGATTAATCAGTACTTTTCTAAGCTAGAGAATTTACATAAAACTAACCAGGATGGCACTGATATACTTTGCTTTTTAAAGATACATTCTAATAAAATTAAATTGTTCACGTTTATTGAAATTATTCCCATTTTATATAACGTGAACTTTTACTTTTTGAACAAGACCAATTAATATTCTTTTCTAATTTGCATTAAAATGATAATGTAAGCTTAATGTAACATTTCTTATAAATGTACTTTTTCCTTAATGATGGAATATGCCAATTTTATATTTAAAATATATTAATATTTAATATTAATACATTCAGTTAATATTAATATATTCTAAGCAGTTTTCTAAACACCAGTATTGATTCTAATATTCTCGGATTGTCTGAAATTAATGCCAAAATGGCAGTAGGGTTTATTTGGCATGGGAGCTGTAGGCACATGCTAGATGGCACTTCACAGTCGGCCTCCCTGTGCTGTTAGCTCTGGGGCTCATGCGTTGCCCACTGCACTGTCTCTTCACCATCTATGGCTCTTTCTGGAGTTCCTTGTCTAATAACACCTCCTCCTTTCTCTTCCCAAACCCTACCTAACTCTCGAGTTCTCCTTGAGCTCCTTCTTCTCAGGAGTTCAGAATTAAGTTGAAACCCCTCATTCCGTAGGTATGAGCTTCCTGAGGGCAGAGGGCTTTGTCATTTCTGTCACTGCTCTGTCTCCAGAGCCTTGACCACATTCTGACACAGACGCACTCAGTAAATATTTGTTGAACAAATAAATGCAACTCACAACGCATTAGCTTGCTCGTGTCATGGGTAGTTCAAGCTTGTCTTGTTAACCTCTCTAAATACATCACAACTTCCTCCTAAGACATGCCAACATTTAACAAGTTTGGATCTGCAAGTCTGGCCCTTTCTCCTCAAAGCTCTCGTCCTACAAATGAACAACCACGTCCAAATGAATGGAGGGCTCTGTGTCAGGGTGCCTGCGCACCGGTTAGGCTTAATTCAAGTATGAATAAATTGAGAGAGCAGCGCTGTGTTTATGCTTTATAGGCTCTAAAGTAATATGATAAATATTCGTGATACTTACATTCAAAAAGGAGTAAAGATATAAACTAGAAATAAATCTTGAGGAATGTACTTTGCCTGCATAACTTTATGACTAATGTCAAAAGTCGTCACACAATATTTAATGGAAACGTGATGGTGACAAAGCATTTGACTTTGGCACATAGGACTCCTGAAGGGCCAGGTTCCAAATGCTGTTTACATGAACGTTTTCTTAGGACCAGTAACTGACTTTCAGCTCTGATGTCAGCCCTTCCTTTCTGCACTGCATGGGGAGGCTGCGAGGGGCGGGGGGCTAATGTAGATTACCAGCCTGTTCGTCTCTCCCCTTTTGAACCTCAGTGGCCTCTAATTACCAGCTTACTCTAATTATTCCATCTCATCACATTGTCCTGCTAATTCCTTGCTCTTAAGTCCCCGCATCTTTGGACTGATGGTATTTTCTTCTCAGGGCACAATTTTTATATTTTCAAAATACAGAATTCGACATGTTTTTTTAAAATTATATCTCCTTGTGGAAAAAGGAGAAAAAATAACAAAGTTCAAAGTGATTGCCTACATGTAAAAAATTATAAAGTGATTTTTCCACAAATTTAAATAACGACAAGAAGATTTCTATCCCCAAAACTATATTTAGCATTTCCTTTCTGGTCTCTGAAGCTCAAGCAACAACAACAACAAAAATTACTTTGAAGAGAATTGAATTAAATAGTGAAGGTTCCTATTGAGCTAGCCCATTTTATTTTTTAATTTTTTCCCAGCTTTGTTACAGAAGCTAAAGAAGAAGAAGAACGAGAAGAAGAACAAGAAGTTGTTCGAAGCCAGGGACCCATATGCTATTCTGTATATCCTTTACCATTACGTTGTATTCTTAATTTGAACTGTTAGGCAATATTCTAATGAAAAGAACTGATTTGACTGAATCAACTTTCTAAGATTCATAAAGATAATATAAATTTGCTTAGAGCATGATCATATAATATCCTATTTCCATTTGGGGAAGACAATTTTTCTAAAGATTTGAAATATTTTCATTCCGTACCTACAAAACACAAAAACTAATTTTGCCAATTCTTGCTTCGAAATTCTCAATTATTGTTTACTTAAAAGATAGGAATTTTTAGGGACCACAATTAATCAGGGTGATACTTCACACAAATATTTACTATCTCTCTTTCTGTCTCTTCAAAGCCACAGTGCATCAGGTTTGAAATGGCAGTTGTCCAGGGGGATTTGCTCCCAATTATTTTGATCTCATGTTCTTTGTCTATGTGATGACAAAGCAATAGCATGTTTTTCATCAAAGGCAGGATATACATTATTCTTTCTTTGATCTGTAAAAGGAAATTCTTGAGTAGAAAGGTGAGAGGATAGACCCTAAGACTTTTTAATGCTCTAATCTGAAAATAAATAAACTGCTTTTAGGTGAAAAGTTAGAAGTTCTTAAAAGCACAATTCCAAAATGAATAGGCCCTGATTTTTCTATTAATCTTGAAATCTTTAAATCAAAATGACTCCTCCCTTTTTAGACTTCTATATATCTCTGAGCCCCAAACTGGAGATACTTTATTCACTTGGAAGCAAGCCTTCTACTATATTTTAAGCTTGAAAATAAATAAGATCTTTGAAACTCAATGTATTTTAAAGAGTGATATTTTCAATGCCTTTTCTCTGCATTTTTTCTGTTTATTTGAACCTCTGATTGAACTGGCAGACATGGTCTCCTTGCATTTTCCATGCCCCCTGAGTTCTCAACATTGTACTCACTTCTTTAGTCAGCTTGAGACCAGATTACATATTGCCTCTTAGCCAATTCACTTACTTTTTCTTTTTTCAATGCATGTTTATGTGAGTGAGTGTGTTCCTCTTTGGAGACATATAACTATTAACAAGAATTAATCTATAGAATGTTTTCTCCATCTCTCAACTCAATTTTACCCTTTAACATAAAATTAGGTATGATTTTTATTCCATAACTCAAGGATAAATTCAGAAAACCACAAAATATTTCAATTTTCAACAGATATTTGATTTCTATCTTATTTGATGCACAATATATTAATTTGAAATAGATGATATGTCCAAACATAATACTTAAAGCCATAAATCTTCTAGGAAAAAAACTTAGAAGAATATCTCCATGACCTTGGGTTGATATGGCTATCTTAGAATACACAAAAATATTAATTGAAAAGAAAAACTGATAAATTAGGTTTTATCAAAATTTAAACATCTGCACTTAAAAAAAATAGAAAATTAAGAGGAAAATTTACTGGTGAAAATATTCACAATACATATATTTGACAAAGGACTTGTGCCCAGAATACATAAATAACTTCTTCAACTTAAAAATTAAAATTCAAATAATATGACAAAAAATGGACAAAATACATAAACAGAAGATAGAAAAGTGGGAAATGAACACTTTAAAAAGTGCTGAACATTACTGGTCAGTAGGGAAACGCAAATTAAAACCACCATGAAATATCCCTTCATCCCTCTAGATACAAAATTAAAAAGACTGACAATACACAATATTAGTAAAGATATGAAGCAACTGGAACTCTTCATGCATTTCAACAATTCCATTCATACGTATAAATTTTCCCAAAGAACTGAGAACATATGTCCACAAAAATCATGTACATATGTTCATAGCATATTTATTTGTAATAATCCAAATGCCCATCACCAGGAGTGTAAAAATCACTAAGATAATACTGAACAAAATGAAAGAGACGAAAAAGAGATTCCATGTCAAAAGGTTTACTGTGGGTAATATCTGGAAAAGGAGAAGATGGGAAGCAGAATGAACAAAGGAGTTGTCAGGGCAAGATGCATATCTGACTGTTCCTGCCAAGTCAATGGGGAGTTCTAGAGCAGGTTGTCAATTAGTACAATCTACTTTGGGTAAAAGTGGCCAGACCCTTGCACCACCAGCTTATTCAGTAATTGTCTTAGGGCTACTCTAAGAAGAGCATGTCTTTAAATTATGGCCACCAGACTTGGTCATTGACTGAGGATCACCAAAAATAGTGTGGCCTTGGCTCAAAAGCTGAGGCAGACCATGCAGAAGCTCATAACCAGAGGCTGTCAGCGAACCACATTCCTGGCAGCTGGTGAGGAGACCTTTGTGAAGGGTTATTTAAGCAGTACATCTCATGATATTCACCCTGGAAGGCTTAAATTATGGAAGTTTCAAAACTAGCCTAAGGTCTGAGATGTCATGACAGTGATTATCTTTAGGGAACAGAAAGACATTCGTGGTTAAGAAGGGTCATAAGAGTGGTTTCTGTGGTGCCAGAAAGGTCCTATTTCATAACCTAAGTGCAGGTTATGTACGTGTGTTTATTTTACGATATTTCATCAGGCTATACCCTTATTACTTGTGCACTTTTTTGTATATATGTTTATTTAATTTAAAGAAGAGCAATATTAGTAATTTCAGTAACAGGAATGTAACCCAGATTTAAAGAATGAGGGAGTGGTGGAAAAACATAGACTATACACACACAAACACACACACACACAATTTTTTAAAAAGCATAACATCTAGAAAACAGCTTCTGTTGTACTGTATTGAAAGACAAGATATTCATGAAAGTATAAATGATTACAATATCCAGATACTAATTAAAGTGTCAGAATAAAGTCTAATGAGCTAAATTTAATCTAATATCTAATAAAATTTATAATTTAATGGACTTTGAAATACAGGAATAACCTTAAATATAATTTAAATGTTTATAATACATTCATCTTTCCTGAAGCAAATTTCATTTTTCTTCCTTGAATTTCTATTTTTAAACCTAATATAAACATTATCTTACTAATTAAATGGTACTACACAATGTTTATGGAATTGAATTAAATCCATCCAAAATAAACTGACATCAAAAATTTAATTTATGTTATTTCTCCTGTCTCTAAGCATCATACTATACAAAAGCTAATGCTTGTCTAGTTTCCAACACACATATAAGGTACAGGTAAACACATGTTTTGATAAAACCATCATGTGTTAGGACACTATTGTAGTTCCTAGGAATAAGAAGATGAATGCAACAAAATGCTTACCATAGGGAACTTAAACTGTAGGATAGGAAAATACACTTACGTAATTAACCATAAGACAAGGTCATGGGTGCTATACAAGTAGTAAAAGAATGAAGATGTGGAAGCAGAGAACAAAGATCTTACATCTCTTTCATGTCAGGGAAAGGACCGTCCTACTAAAAACCCCAGAGAAGTCTTCTTTAATGTGTAAATAAGAGTTTGCCAAGCAGATAGGCAAAGGGTGGACCTTTTAGGCTGGAGGAAAACATAATTAAAGGTAGAGATGGGGAAAGATGAAATCTTGTGATATTCTTAGGGTTGTTGAAGACTATAAGGTAATTGTAATCATATTTGTAGTCCAGGTGGTGATGGAAGAAGGGTATAGAGAGAACTAGTAGTCATAGCTGGTAAATAGACTGGGAATATACAATGAAGATTTAGGATAGATGAAGAAGTCTAGAACAATAATTTGAAATAATGCTTTGAGGACAGAAGATGCGATACTGGAGAAAAGCAACTTATAAAGGCAAAGAAGCCAGTAAAAGATCTGGGGAGAGAAAAGAAAGTAGAGAAGTAGAAGGAGAAGAGGTGGTTAACCCAGAAGAAGAAGGTAACCAGAAGGGTCAAAAGTTTTACTGAAGTCATGTGGGACAAGATATGAGAAGGGAACCTTGGAACTTGGCAGGGAGAAGGTGCTGTCAACAGACTGCTGTGGGAAAGTCAGAATGCAGGTGGCCTTGGCATGGAAAGCTGAGGAGTGGAGCAGGAACTTGGGCTGGAGTCTTCAGAATTGTTGCTGTGGCGGTGCATTTTGAAAGGGGGAAAAAGCAGAGGAACCATTAGTTTGAAAAGACAAAAAGGATAGAATTTTTTGATTTTAAAAAATAGAAAGACAAAAGGCGTCCAAATCAGCAAGGAAGAAGTAAAACTTTCACTACTTGCAGAGGACATGATACTCTATATAGAAAAGTCAAAAGACTCCAAAAAAAAAAACCTGCTAGAACTGATACATGAATTCAGTAAAGTCACAGGATACAAAATCAACCTACAGAAATCTGTTGCATTTCTATACACCAATAATGAAGCAGCAAAGCGAGAAATCAAGGAATGGATCCCTTTTACATAACATAAGATACCTAGGAATAAGCCCAACCAAAGAGGTAAAAGATCCACTCTGAAAACTATCAGACACTGATGAAAGAAATTGAAGAGGACACAAAGAAATGGAAAGACATTCCATGCTCATGGACTGGAAGAACAAATATTGTTAAAATGTCTATACTACCCAAAGCAATATACACATTTAATATAATCCCTGTCAAAATGCCAACAGCATTTTTCACAGAGCTAGAACAAACAATCCTAAAATTTGTATGGGAACACAACAGACCCTGAATCACCAAAGGAACCTTGAAAAAGAAAACAAAGCTGGAGGCATCACAATTCCAACCTTCAAATTATACTACAAAGCTATAGTAATCAAAACAGTATGGCACTGGCACAAAAATGGACACATAGATCAATGGAACAGAATAGAAAACCCACAAATGAACCCTCAACTATATGGTCAATTGATCTTTGACAAAGCTGGTAAGAATATCCAGTGGGGGGAAAAATGTCTCTTCAACAAATGGGTTTGAGAAAACTATACAGCAACATGCAAAAGAATGAAACTGGACCACTTTCTTACACTATACACAAAAATAAATTCAAAATGGATGACAGACCTACATGTGAGACCTGAAACCATAAAAATCCTAGAAGAGAATACAGTCGGTAACTTCTTTGACATTAGCCACAGTAGCTTCTTTCCAGAAATGTCTCCTGAGGCAAGGGAAACAAAAACAAAAACTATTGGGGCTACATCCAAATAAAATACTTCTGCACAGAGAAGGAAAGAATCAACAAAACTAAAAAAGCAACCAACAGAATAAGGGAAGATATATGCAAATGACATATCTGATAAAGGGTTAGCATCCCAAATCTATAAAGAACTTCTAAAACTCAACACCCAAAAAATGAATAATCCAATCAAAAATGGGCAGAAGACATGAATAGACATTTCTCCAAAGACATCCAGATGGCCAACAGACACATGAAAAATGCTCAACATCACTAATCATCAGGGAAATACAAGTAAAAACTGCAATGAGATATCACCTCACACCTGTCAGAATAGCCAAAATCAACAACACAAGAAACAATAGCTCTTGGAGAGGATGTGGAGAATGGGGAAACTGTGGTGCCTAAATGGGGTGTCTTGATCAGATGGGGGCCCCCAGATGTGTAGCGACAATCATGTGAAAGCCAGTGGCACAGGTGGTGAAAGAATTTACCTGAGGCAGAGGAAATAGAAGTTTATTGAATACACTGCAGGGGAGCAGCGAGAAAGACAACAGAGTAGAGACTGTCTGCCCTGACCTAGTGGGTGGGGCCATTTTTAAGGGGGAGAATGAGGAGTTACGGCAACATATGGAACTCTCCCTTTTTTGGGAACTGCACATAGTTATAAATAGCCCATTGGTCAGTTAGAGCCTGTGGTTATTTTGAGGTGGGTCACCTGATGGGCCTGTCTGTATTTAGCCAGGTGCTCTCCATGGCCCTTTTTTGCATTCCATTGCTCAAGCCTTTTTGTGTAAAATTGGCCTCTATAGGACCCTCCTGCATCGTTGATGGGAATGCAAACTGGTGCAGCCACTCTGGAAAATAGTATGGAGTTTCTGCAAGAAGTTAAAAATAGAAACACCCCATGATCCAGCAATTGTACTACTAGGTATTTACCTGAAGAATGCAAAAGTACTGATTCAAAGGGACACGTGCTCCTGATATTTATAGCGTTATCTACAATAGCCAAATTATGGAAACAGCCCAAGTGTGCATTGATTGATGAATGGGTAAAGAAAATGTGGTACACACACACACACACACACACACACACACACACACACACTGGAATATTACTTGGCCATAAAAAAGAATGAAATCTCACCATTTGCAATGACATGGTTGGAGCTAGAGAGTATTATGCTAAGTGAAATTGTCAGTCAGAGAAAGATTAATACCGTATGATTTCAGTCCTTTGTAGAATTTAAGAAACAAAACAAATGAACAACGGACAAAATAAAAAAAAGACAGAGAGAAAAATCAAGAAAAAGATTCTTAACTATGGAGAACAAACTAAGGGTTTCTAGAGGGAGGTGGGTGAGAGGATGGATTAAATAGGTGATGGCGATGAAGGAGGGCACTTGTCGTGAGAAGCACTGGGTGTTGTATGGAAGTGTTGAATCACTGTACTGTACATCTGAAACTAATATTACATGCTAAGTTAACTAACTAGAATTTAAATAGAAACTTAAGAAAAATAAAGAATAAATAAAAAGTAGAAATGCAAAAGTACAGTTATAGTCTGAGTGGAATAAGTCTATAAAGAAGAAATAGTAAGAGATGTAAGAGAGGAGCTGAGAGGATTGTCAAAAAAACTACTATTTGCTTTTGTCTGAACTAGGAAGCAAGTGAGGAAGAATAAGCATGTAAGTAGGTTTAGAAGTAGAGGGATTGATTCAACTTCTAAACTGGGCTAAGGACTACTGAGACCAGAGAAGGAGACACTACCATTTTGTAGGGATGGGTCTGTAGCTGGGGTGTCAGGAAAAAGGCATCTTACATGACACCGGTCAGTGCCAGAATTTGACAGTTGTGTTTTCCTGGAAAACTTGCCCCAAAATACCCTACCTCGACTGAGTTTATCTTGTGTGCAGTCCCACATCTAATCCCTTCCTTTCTCTTCTCTTCCTCCCTTTTTTTGTCCAAAGAGCACATTTTCTGTCCTCCCCATGCCCATCCACCTTCACTACCCCTTTCTCCTTCCTGAAGCATTTGCACAAGATTTGAAAACTCTTACTTGAGTCAGACTTCATATATTAATGGTTATGGTAAAAACAATAAGAATATAATAATCACGACAGCCATCTTTGAAGTTCTGATGCTAAGGCACGGAGTATAAATGAACTTGCGCAAAGTTTTACAGGCAGTTAAGTGGGATTGGAAGTGTCAAACTCAGGCAGCAATTACTCTGAAGTCCTCCCTTTTACTGTGACCTCTTTAATCCCATTAAGAAGGGTTGAGAGGCCAACCTGAGAAAATGGTATTCATGTTCTCAGATATTATTCTCTGAGTTAAAATTGAGCTAAAGGCTTTGGAGATTTAGCTCTGAATTTTCAAAGGACCTCCAGTGGGCTTGCATTTGAAGCATTTGCAACTAAATAGTTCACGATTAATTCCAAAACAATTCAAACTGCTCTCCAAAAAAAAATCAAGTGAAGTTGAGCTGCACTCAACACTTTCAAGCATGACTAAGCTCTTTTCACCTTCTCCAGAGATCCACACCATTGCACACAGGATTTACTGCCTTAAACTTGGTAAATGTGGAGCAAGTGGATAAAAGCAAGTGTAGATGATTTTATTACTGAAGTTTGTTTCTATAAAGTTCAAGTGTGCCAAGGGAAGTAAAAAAAAAAAGTTTAATTTTTATTTCATTGTATTTTCATTTTTTAGTTTTTTAAAGATTTTATTTATTTATTTGTCAGAGAAAGAGAGAGAGAAACAACCAGGGAGAGTGCAGGCAGAGGGAGAAAGGAGCCCAGTGGGGGACTTGATCCCAAGACCCTGGGATCATGACCTGAGCTGAAGGCAGATGCTTAACTTACTGAGCCACCCAGGCACCCCAATTTCATTATATTTTTAAATGTTGGGCACATTTGGTCATTTGGATAATTCAGAAACCTCAAAGCACTGGAGGGTAGATATAAATGAAATCACCGTTATCAGGGAAAAATGCATGTAAATATATCTGAATAATCATGTTTTTAAATTGTAATATACAGAGTTGTAGCTGCCCTGAACATGCTCTATTAAACCATCCTGTTAGTATTTCATTTCCGTTAGTGACATATCAGTGGGTGGTTAGTAAGGTAATCATGCCTTATGCAAAATTTTACACAGTAACAAGTGTTACCAAATAATAATAATAGTAATAATGATGATAATAGCTAACTCCTAAGACTATGCCCCTGTTTTGTAAGTTACTTGGGTATTGAAAGGCTTTATGTAAGACAGCCTTCCCCAAGTTCTCTAGAGTTTGAAGGAGAAGGCCCTCAATTTCAAAGAACTCTCAGGAAAAACAACTAGCTAATAACTTAATGAAACGACTCTTATTCTAGAAGTCATGTGGTAGATGGGTAGTTCTCAAACACAATGTGAATCCACATTGGCTCTGCAATAGAAGTTTACTCCAAGTTCTATTTAGATCAACCACTCAAACATGAATTAGGTTCACCTGAGATGTTTGCTTAAAATCCATCTTGTACAATACCCTAAAAATGTCAATGTCAGTAAAACTAAAGTAGGACACACAACTTTGTATTTATATCACTTCCAGTAATTATGTTATAGCTGGTTGAGGCACAGCCTTTGAAAAGTGTGTCTTTGATGATCTACTTAGAAGTAATAAAATCCTGAAGATAAGGAAACTGAATGTGTCTGAGGATTAATTCATTTTCCAAAAGATATCAAACTGTTCCTCCCCATTCTACCTTGTAAACCTCTCCATTTCTCTTCATTCCTTCTGCCATCACTCGAATACTCAGTATCCAATATATTGTACCTAGAGACGGCTTTCTATTTGATTCCCTACCTCTGATGTGGCTTCCCTCCATTAAATTCTCTATCCCAATTATCTTTAAAGTGGGAACTGTTCATTTCCCAGTACCCAAGACGATTTACTGCACCTCCAGAAAAAATATTCTTTTCTTTTATAATTGTTTGTATCTTAAAAAATAAGAAGGAAATAAAGCTTTATAATTATCAAGAATCAGGGATTGACTCAGTACTTATAATCAATCTTCAAATCATTTATTAAGATGTTACATAGGAAAGTAAAGGTATCTTGAGAAAGCCTGAGGATTCTATAAGGATAGTGGTCCCTAAACTCAGGAATTCACTTTCAGTGTGCTACAATGTGTGCCTGGCTACATGGATTTATAATTTATATCACTAAGTCTTAGTCTTCAAAAAATGGAAAATTTGATTTAAAAAAATTCCTAAAAAAATTTGAATGGAAGTTAACAGTCATATCACAAACAAACAATAAGAAAATATTAAGGCTCACAATTCTAAAACTAGCTTTTTGCTGGCTGCTTTATCAGGTAAAGACAGCAATGATGATCTAATCAAATTTGACAACAAATTAGATAAAGTCTGAAACTACCTACTATAGCTGATAATATTGCTATTATCATTACTAGTGAACTTCAGCCTAAATGCACATTAGATCTTGAGATATTGGCCCACAGGGTACCGCTCTATAATTTATAAATAAGTAAATATATTCAAATGAATTGCAGGCAGGTACTGTTACCCTGACAAGTGTAAATGATCACAGTGCTTGATCATTAAGCTCTTTGGTCTATACAACAACCAGAATGACCCCAAGACACGTATTGATCACTTCACCTTTCCTTCAATGGTTTCCTACTACCTTTAACATAGTTTACAAAGCCTTTCTACTCTAGCATCTCACATGCCTTCTTTTGGGCTGCTTTCCAGACACACCAGACTTCTTTGGTCCTATGGGATTTGCCAGGCTCTCTCTAGCCTGGGCTTCCCCACGCTGTCTCATCTGCCTGCAAATTCTTTCTCTTACTCCTTCTGCTGTTTACCTTTACTACTACCCTTCAGATTATCCCTGCTAAAAGAATTCCTTTTAGTGGACCTTTCCAACACCTTAGGATTAAGTTAGACTCCCCTCTTCATATGTCTTCTTAGACTACTCTGCCCTTTTTCTATTAAAACACTCACACTTTACTGTAATTACTAGTTAAATTCTTTATTTCCCCCCAAAGTCAGTATAAACTGAGGTCAGAGGCCAAGACTCTTTCACTGCTGTATGCCCGCCACTGCCTAACATAATGCCTGTTTATTTAACACTTTGAAAAAAGTTTTGGAGTACCGTTTAGGTAAATTCAGGCAAAAGCAAACTCATATGTGTCCAATTATCTCCCTAAAAACTTAGGTCACCAGGAAGTATAACAGAAGTGCCTGTGGTTTAAATGGGGCCAATAATCTGGGCTACTCAGTAGAGTGACTCCTCTAAGAGTAAGATAGTAATTTTACTTATACCTGGTGGAAAATATATAAAGATCCAATGGTCTTTGGGGATCTTTGAGCATTTAAAATTCTATTCATTTTGTTTCTCTGAATGGCTCTTATAAAATAAATTAAAAAGACAAACGAAATCACACTGAATCCCTTATAGAAAATGGAAGTGTTACAGAAAAGGTAATAGGTTATTGTCATTTTGCCAAAAAATACATTGACAATCTGACTTTCATCCAACCTTTCAAACATGCTGTATAAAGAGCCGTATGTTTGGGGATGAACCAGTTTGTTTTAAAGGAAGAAAGTTATGCCAACATTAAAGTTGCTGTGACTGAGCACTTGAAACAAGAATTATAGGGAGACATCAATAGGGCAAGAACATTCTCTTAGGCAACGAACCTCAAGAAATTTCTCTGTTCCAATGATCACCTTAATGCTTAAGTAACTCAGCTAGAATGCTTTTAATCATTGTGGCAAAGTTTATAATGACTTACTATAATTAAGACAAAAGAAATAATGAACTACAGCAAAGCAAAATACTTAGATTTTGTTGAATATTAAATTCCCTAGTTAGTGAAATAGGACAGCCTACCCAAAAGAATGAGGGATGGAAACGGGTAAAAGCAAATTGTATGAGGAAACTTTCAAAAAAATTAGCCTGTCTTGTCTATACATTTTCTTTCACTTATACCTATTAATCACTGTCTGTAGAAACAAATGCCTTTTTAAAAATTAAATGTAATTTATTCACATTCTAGCCTTTTCCTTATTGATGGTGTTAGCATTTGACATTCGTTTTTGTGTGATTTAGTACCTAGGTATGTGAAGTAGTGGGATTATATACACATAGATAGATAGATTTTTTAATGTACCAGCTATAATAGCAGACATATTAAAAAGAATGATTCATATAGCCATCATGTAAATGCTCAATCATGAATATAATGAAAGAGCCATGCAATTTTTTTTATAATTTCGTTTTATAATATGCCTTTATTAACTTTGATGTGTTGGAGGCGCAGCTCCTGAATGGTTACTGTGATAGATTGGTTTATGCTAACGATTTGGTCTCTTTTTAATGAAATTGCTCCTTGGAATGGGAAAATGTGGTTTATTTTGAGAATGATTCTTCTTCATGTCTTAGCCTAAGTCATGTTTGTGTGAAATTAACTGCTCTATGGTTCATGAATTATTTCTGGCCTCTATCACCATCCCTCATAAAGAAATGTCAAAGGGAAAACAAGCTATGTAAGCTCAGTGGTGGTCACTATGTAATACAATAGATAGCATTAACAAAAATAAAAAAAAATCCTTGTCTATTTCTCATCCTGTCGTTAAACTCTCCAGTTGGTCATCATTACCCCTGAAGAGGTGAGTGAGGGATGAATATTGGCCAAGTCTGGATCCCAAATAACAACATAGTACTTTATATCTGTAACGCATTTGATCTTGGGATATCTAAGCACTGGAACTACCGATATATTGGAAAGGTTTTTAGTTGATAGTGCAGAGACAACAAGAAGGTAGTATGAGTATCATTATGTGTCCTATTTCAGAAGTAGCTTTCATAAAAACAGAGACAAACTTGCGCATGAGTGAAGATATGCAGATGGGAGCTGGTGTTTTGATTTTCACTTGGAATAGTAGAAAGTACACTGAAGGATATTCTTACTGCTAATGGTCAGCTCTTTCTACAACTGTGATTTATTTTACTAGAAGCTGGAACAGGTGTGGTCTATCTTTGCCAAAGTTCGTACCTGCCCTAGGCTTCAGGTTTCAGATCCGTGTAGTGAGATTGTTGAATGGCATGCAATCCAAGAACTTCTATCTTGTTACACGGACAGAATCCTGCCTTACTATTAAAGCCCTTATCTGAAAATCCAGTTTTGCATTTTGGATTTGGAGAAATTAAACTTACCTAATTTGAAGGATATCGGTAAGAAGTGTTATCTTAAGAAAAATTTCTTCATTGAAAAAGTCTTAACAAAATAAATATTAAAGTTATGCAGATGCATAAACTGAACACTTTCTTTTATTTCCCAAAATAAATGTCAACGTTGGCCAAGGACCAAACGTGGTACTTTTCAAAACTCGGAATAATTATTATTAAAGTTAACAGCAAGAAAAGAAGGAGGTCAAAGGAAAGGGTGTTCTGCTGCTTGGAATACAACATTTTTGCCATGAACTCGACGAAAAAATAAATATAAGTGGGGCAAAGGGAAAAAAAAATGTAGAGTTTCCATACTCCAATTAAATATAGGGTTTTCACCTTAGGTCAAATACCATTTACTGAAAATGCCTGACTTTATAAAAGAAGTCTTGTAATTGCCTTATTTCCTTTTAAAAATATACAGCGTTGTGCCAGCAGGTACATTTGTGTTGCTGTGCATGTGAGCAGTTCCCTGGAGGTGCTGTTGAATGTCATGCCCACTGCCTAGGAACCACTGTGTTTTTTAAGATGGCAGGAAAGTAAGTAATTGGGGCAGATCAGTTCGCTGACCCCGACTGCTATAAATGGCTACATGTAATGAGGATAGGTAGATCAACGGAGCTCAAGTTTTGAAGTGAAATTTTATCTTATTTCTGGCACCACAAATACTAACCTGATCCTTATCTGTCTAAGAAAAAACATTCCTCCTTAACAGGCCGGCATAACTCTTTACGATTTCCGCATACCTCTTGAAAATTATGAAAGACCTATTGTATTAAAACCTGGGATAAACAGGATCTTTAAGGCCTGTTCGTGTGAGCAGGTGAATCTGTAAATTTCCCTTTGTTTTAGAAATAACTGAAGAGACAAGTTTGTTCGGTGCTCTTCATATTTTTCACATTCTCCTCCCTGCTCCCCTGCCACTGCCCAGGCAGACAAGATTATGAAATAGGAAAAAAAAATGAAGACAATATTATTAAAACTCGTTTAGTCTATTTTTGCATACTAAAAAGTTCTAGACTGAGAGTCTAGAGATTTTCTTTTTAGTCTGCTTTGTGCCACTAGTGAGCTGTGCATTCTCAGCTGTTGTCCTTGCAAAAAATCCATCACTTCTCTCGGGCTTCCATTCATCAGACGCTCATTGAACCCCATTTTAGTGTTAAACTTCCTCGGTAAAAATAAATAAATAAATAAACATAAATAAGTTTTCCCACTTTTGTTTTCTTAATTTAAAAAAATCCTAAATATTATCATCTCTACATGCGTCTTACTTCAGAGGTTTCCTGAAATTTAAAATTCCAGGTTTCCAAAAATTGGAAATTCAGAGGCACCACATAGAGTGGAAATACTGTACACTTTGGAATTGTAAAACCCTGTCATTTAATGATATAACTTGACCCAGTAATTTATCTTCTCAAAACATGTTCCCCAAATGAAAAAATGAAGATTTGTGGCACTTCTAGGTAATATTCTTAGATTACAGGACCTGCATTAAGGACTTATTTTATAATTTACATAATGCATGATGAATAATAAAACACACTCCTGGACTCACCATCAGTTTAAGAAATGAGACGTTCCCAATGCCAATGCAGTGTCCACGTGCCACTCAACAATTACAGCCCTCTTCTTCCACTACTAGGGGAACCACTACTGTCAATTTTTTTGTTTATGACTTTTTGCATAGTGTTGTTTCCTTGCTACATATAGGTATCTCTAAACAACATATCTTTAAGTTCTGTATATATGGGGAATTTACATCAATGACATTTTACCTAATATATTCCTCTGCAAATTGTTTCATTCACTCTTCTTTGTCTTTGAGATTTACTTTTGCTAATGCAGTGATGATAACGATACAAACATTAATAATAATTCTAGTTTCTTGTTGATAGATATTCAAATTGTTTACAGTTTGAGGCTTTTATAAATGATGCCCTTTGAACATTCCCAAACAGCTCCTAGCTCAAGTTTACATGGGCTTCCCTATGACGTACCTACCAGGGATACTGCTGAGTCATTGAGAACATGCCTATATAGCTTTGCAAGATGTTAGATTTTTTTCCCCCAAACTAGGTGTGCAAATATATACTCCCACCAATTTCTGTAGAAACTGAATTTATTACTTATTCATTCAAAAGGAGAAGAAACTTCCTTCTGGCGTTTTTTTGGAGGTAATTCTTGAATAATGTTTTCAAGTCCTTTCAGGACGTTAGTTAATATGTTTTATTTTTTATTTATCTTTGTGAAATTTGGGGACATGTAGAATGACAAAAACCAGAATCAATTTTATCTAATTTTAAATTCTTTATAGAATTGAAAACCAAATTATTTTGTAATAATCCAACAGTCCTGGTTATTTATAGTAAAGTTGTGCTTGCAGCACAATAAATCATCAAAGCGGCTAGTGGTAATGGGCCAGAGGAAGGAGAGCAGTCACTCCTTTCTTCTCACTGAATGCTCTATAAGTTTTTATCTATAACTAAGACCTTTATGGACATGTTCAGACACCACCTACTAGACATCCCCACTTGATGGCTAGAAAGGCACCTCAAACTCAAAATATCCAAAAGCAAGCTTACCACTTCTCCTTATTCCAGCCCTTCCTGACCCAAAAATCCAGATCTTTTCACACCATTGGCTGTTATCACAATAAATGGATTCAGCCTGATTATTAAGGTAAAATAGCAATGATGATGTAGATTGATTCTGAACATTCACTATTCTACCATCTAGGAGAATTGGCTCAATATCTAGACAATAATAAAAAATAGTTAACGTTTGTTGAGAACGTTACTAGTTGCTTTACGTATCTTCATTTCATTGTACTCTCTGTTAGAACTGTGTGTTCTATGAACACAGTTCCACGAAACATTATAACAGTTGTTACAAGCTGATTAACAGTGAAGTTAATTACTATTTGTCTCTACCTTTTTATATCCTACCATCAATAAGAGCTAAGATCATATCCTCAGTGCTTTGTCTACTACATTGACATGAATAATATGTGAAGCAAAAATATGGTTTTTAAGATGTAATTGTTAAGTTTAGACATTGCTTATGTCCTCAGGGTAAACTTATTCAAATAAAATTTTCTACATCCTACCTTCTATTATCTAAATGAATTGAAAGATTTACTTTGTGTCTTTAAAATTCAGACTTAATAAGCAGACTATGTCACCCATAAAGTGCAGAATGCATTTCTAAGTGTTCAAGGTCATAGTTTTTCTACTAAAAGAGACTACGTTAAGAGTGAGAAAATGGACATCCTCCACAGATACACAAGTATGAAGGGAAGGTCATATAAAAAGAGTAAGCCATAGACAGCGTTTTCTATGTTGAAACTATAGCAAGGAGGCCCAGGAAAGCAGCTGGTGGCTGTGTCTTATAGAACCAGAAGAGACATTTGAGCTGGGCCAAGATGGAAGGAGGAATTTCAGTATTACCTAGTTCTCACAAGAACAGAGAATATTGTGAATATTTCAAGACATGTTTCAAGGATAAGAAGATCCTGCTATTAATTTGATTTCTCTTCAGCCCCAATTGGATGGAAGGGATATAAATGTCAGGAAGAAGTAACTTATAGTCTCTTTGCATGATCATCTATGTTGGCAAATCCAGAGAGTATTTTGGTATTTCGTTATCATAGTCTAGAGTGTAAAAACATACTAAATCACAGGAGTATTTAAACAAGAAAACTCAACATGAGAAAGATGACTCCAAAGCCAAAATAAGTTTTAGGGAGATCTATTCTCACACAATTTAATATCTAGACTCCTTCCTGGAGAGGCAGCATAGCGTAGGGGTCAAGAGTTCATTAGAGATCAAATGGTTAGGCTATGGACTGGCTGGTCTGTTACCAACTGCCTGGCTTGCTACTTACCAAATCAATGCCTTAAAGACAAATACTAAATTTTCTGTGCCTCAGTTTCCTCATCTATAAAATGTGAACATAATTAGCTACCTTTTTAGAGATAGCATGTGATGAAGTTAACATATAAAACAATTGGAAAAGTGCCTAGCATGTATAACAATTTTTCAAAAATGGTTTCCATCATCATCATCATCACCTAGGTACAGAGCCATCTTTCCCAAGTTTCAGGTTTAGAGACAGTAGTGGTTCAGAATTCAAATTACCCCTCTTGGTTGACACTGAACAAAACAAGCTTAATTTATCATACCACCATCAATGTGTTAAAAAACCAGAAGCACCATATTGTGAATTTCATTCTGACTCTACTATTTATTGATAATCAGGTCAGTAGGCTTTTTCATTTCTAAGATATGTTAGTTGCAAAGAAAAAGGGCTGAAATCTGAAAGCCCTTTTACACCAATTTCAGGGATAAAAAAACTCCTTCAGCTTTTTACATACACTGCAACTATGGACAGCTACTGCACAAGGAAAATAGATCAGTCGAAAGTCTTTAAAATTTTCTTGTATTTATTCTTAGGAAATGAATTTAAGCTCTATTAAAAATGTATTTAGTTCTCATATGACAATGTGTGTTTGTATTTATTATTAAATTATAAATGACAGAAAATGGTAGGTAACATTTCAAAGGTCAATGTTTTTAATTCTAATTGAATTGAGTTTATAAATTGTCCAAATGCAAAATTATATCTTTATTTTAACTTGCCTGGTGTTTGGTGGCTTATTGTTTGCTCACTTCCTTAATAAATAGCTACAGTGCTTACACCTTGTTTTGGGAGTAAAAGAGAAATGTATTAAGGCATCCAGGGCAACACCAGAGTAACCATGACGTGAAGACTCTTCACCACAGGACAAACAGAAAACCCAGCTTGCAAAAACCACAGAAAAAAATTACTCAATCCTTCCCAATTATGCCAATTATTCTAAACTTAATCTTAACTGAGCTTTCCACAAACAGTTTATTTTCTATGTTTCCTAAGGATCTATTGGGGGAGCCAGAGTCTACTTAATAGGCTCAATTCAACATCTTGAAATAATTCCCCCCTAAAAAGGTTTTTTCATTTTTTAAACCCCTATAGCAATACATCTATTCCTCTTATGACATTTACTGCTCTGTTCCTGTGTTTCAATGGTCTGAGCCATTGTTTTCACTAAATCCTGTAGTGGGAAAGGAGGGAAAGTAGTATAGTTTTATTTCTCAAACCCGTATGATATTCAAGAAACGTCACGTATATTCTGTAACTTAAGCCTTTTAAAAGCCCTTGAATAAGCATTAATATTATTTCTATTATCTAGATGAGAAAACTGAGGGCCAGAGAAATTAAAGTGTATTACACTGTGCTGTTCTGATTTCAAAGCCCAAAACCTTTCCATGAAGAATGAGCTCTAATTCATTTTTTAATCTCCACAGAGCTGAACATAAATCTTTATTCAAAGAAATTATCAAGGAATGAAAGAAAATAAATACTACTTACTCTATATATCAAATAATAACATTTGTCACTTATGTTCTCTGAAAAATTTTTTGTAACTGACTATGCTATACTAAATTACACACAAGCACATATACAAAATTTTTAAAAAAGCTATCTAGAGTTAAGGATGAATAAGCTTAAAGCATGTTAACAATGTTTAAATATTTGAGAGTATCAAATAGAACTTTAAAGATTTCCTTTTCCTTGTGTATTTAACTTACATACATATGTAAACAAGTAAATAGTCTTTATTCTTAGATATGATTCTCTCATTCTATGAAATACACGGGGTTCAGTTGGGTTGAATTTTATTGGTAAGCTCAATTATTTAACAAAGATTGATTACACACCTGCGATGTGGTTTATTCTTTTTAAAAAGTACAAGAAGACTTTTAAAAATGGATATTGCCATTGAACAGCAGCTCCTGTCTTTACTTTACCAAATAGTGGATTGCATGTGCTTTAAGATATGCAAACCATGTTTGAAGTAAAAGCCACAGAATAAAAGATTTATTTTAGTAAAACAGATTATCCTATAGCAAACAATTTTCATGTGTCATAATAAATCATACTTATGCTAGTTGGCATATTGTAAGCTGCCTGGGGAGAGGCCCACATAACAAGTGCCTAAAGGAGGCCTCTGGCCAACAGCCCGCAAGGACCTGAGGCCCTCAGTACAATAGCTTTCAAAAGGGTGAAGCCTGCTAGCAACCATGAGAGTGAATTTGGAAAGGGATTCTTCTCTGACTGTGCCTTCAGATAAGACGGCAGCCCCTGCAAATCCTTCAGTTGTAACATCGTGAGAGACTTTGAGGCAGAGGATCTAGCTATGCTGGGTTCAGGTGCCTGACTCATAGACACTTTGAGATTATAAATCTTCACTGCTTTAAACCACTGAGTCTTGGTGTAATTCTTACACACTGAAAGAAAACTAATATTTCAATAGCATAAAATAACTGGATTAAAAGGGTCAAAATAAATGATGACTTGGAGACTATTTGTAAAATACACACACGCATGTACACAAACAGCATTTAGGATCATAATTTCTAGAACCAGAATGCTAAGTGTCAATCCCAACCCTGGTACTTATAATTGTGTGACCTGGTAAAAAACTTTTGAGCCATCTTCTGTCTCTTCATCTGCAAAGGGGAAATAATAACAGCAATATTTAATCTATTTTGTAGCAAAGAGTGATGTGCTTAGAATATGACTTGGTACATTGTAATTGCAATATAAATGTGAGCTATTCTCATTATTTTGGCATCTAGCATTTTACCTGATACATAGTCCAGTAAACATGCATCTCTTCCACATCCACATTTGGTCAACCTGATGGGACTGATTCTCTAAGAATTAAGCATTTCCAAAGCTTACCTATATCCCATTGTCTGAACACAATGTATCTGTAAGAAAAATTCTAAATTAAATAGATTTTTTTAAATTTAAAAGTCTGCTCACATCACTGCACAGGTTAAGTGTATCATCTAGACAGCCGAAATATGTGACTGGTTTTTTGATGCATTCACTTCTGAAAAAAGAGACCAGAGAGGCCTTTTACATAATCAATGAAGCAAAAGAAGGGAGAGAGAAAACTCATAAAAAAAACTCTCAAGAGAATAAAAAGAGAGAGAGAGATTTAGAGACTATATGCAGCAACTTTCTTCCAAAAAGGGATTATATGTAGTCTCTCCATAACAGAAAAGAACAGAATCAGGGCAATGGAAGTTCTATGTGTTGTATGCTGATTGTTTTACCTGAATTTTTTTTTTAATCTTTCAAAACAAAATGTGCTTTTTATCAACTTCTCATTGTTTTCTCTTCTCATTGAGCAAAAAGAGTTGTATGGTTCCGACATCAGCTGATATGGTAAAAGAGACCCACTGAAAGGTGGAAATGCTTTTTAGCACTCAGAAAAGCATCCATAAGGACCAGGCTCTTGGTAGACTCTTATCTGAACGCCGTGGGTGTGTGAATTTCAAGTCTCAAGCCTTGTGAGAACAGATTGAGGCACATTTCTGGTATTCCTCCCCAGTGGGATCGGAAATACCCATGAAGAAAGTTTCTCATGCACTCTTTGCCAAACTATTTGCTCACTCTAAACTCCCACAATTCGTTTTTCTGCAGTGAATTCTAATTTGCTTCAAAAAATAAATATAATACCAACATAGAAGAAAACTCCTTGCTGTTCAATGACACTGTCAGATAAAATCAAAATGATATTCAAAAATTAGTAGGGCAGAAGATAATCTCTTTGGCAATTTGATTCTTTTTGGGGTGAATAGCTACTGAGTAGAGGAAGGCTTTTTTTTAGACTTTCCCACTGGATGCCTTCCGCAGGAATCTGTCACAGATTTTATAGTCAACAACTATCTTATTTCTAGAACAACATAGATTCTTCATCCTTTACATATATAAAGAGAAGTCAGCATTCAAGCTTCTCATTCGTCTATCTATCCAGTAGCCTTGTGCTTGAAGCCTCAAAGATATTAAATGACTCTTATCCTTAAAATCTAAAAGAAGTTAGACCCAACCCAATGGAAATCAGAGTCCCCTAAAAGGAATTCAATACACTATGCTGATTATTTCAATGTAATTTTTGAAGTGATTTTTTTTGGGGGGGGGGATAAGTGTATTAGATGAAAATACTAAAAGAATTTTTGTAGAAACATGTTTACATTTTTTAGTCTATTGATATGAGGATTAAGGAGAAAAGTAGAAAGGGGGATATTAGAAATTACAGATAAGGTGGGGTTTTTTTAAAGATTTTATTCATTTATTTGAGGGAGAGAGGGGAGTGAGAGAGGGCAGGAGCAGGGGGAGGGAGAGGAGCAGGGGGAGAGGCAATCCCTGATGTGGGGCTCGATTCCAGAACCCTGGGATCATGATCTGAGCTGAAGGCAGATACTTCAGTGGATGAGCCACCCAGGTGCCCCAGAAATTGCTGATAAAGTTAATGCAAAATTGAAAGTAAAAAATTATAACCAATTTTGCATTGCTAGTGATTTGGAAGGCAAGTCATCAAAAACAATAGGCTCTAGAGAACAGGATCAACTTGGTTAAGTGAGTCAAGGTGCATTACAGATGCTGCTATCCAATCAGATATACTCCACCAACTGTCAGAACATTGGAAATGCCCTTAGTCTCATCTTATCTTGAGTTAAAGGGTCCTAAGCAGCACTGCAGATTATCTTGTAAGAGTCCTGAAGAAACGGGATTATTGACAAGACAGGTCAGGTTTACATCAGCAGAGAACCTCCTTGTCCAGGACAAGTGGACCATGTGAGCGAGTGCTGTAAGAGTCCTTGGGCATTGAATGTATCAGTTGAATATAGAAGAACTTATTTTAATTAACTGATTTAATCCCTTTCTTCATGAGTTTTTTCCATAAATCTAATAAAAATCTAGAAACTAATTTGGTTACATTGCCCACTATTTATAATGAGTAGTGGACTGGCCAAGATACTTTTGGCAGAAATAAAACAAGCTGAAGAAAATAACCATATAAAATATATGAAGTGGAACGTTGGTCACACATAGATAAGTGAGGGCTATTACCTTTTCCAAAAACTGCTACTGTTGAATAACTCTTTCCAAAGTTGACTTTCAGTCATCTCAGAAATGATACCTTTCCTTAAAACTTCTACGGGAGGTAACTTTGACAAGTTAGGTTTTCCAGAAGGACCAGTTGTAGTAAAATGCATCCAAATAGCAAGACTACTTCCCCAAAATGTTGAAAGACCTCTGCGTGCAAAATGGGACGTGGCATGCACTGTTCACTCTCTTTCTATGCAAATGACATCTCTCATCCCAGATGTCATTTGGTCAGAACAGGGTCACTAAGAAATAAAATCAATGAGGTTTTTCTAAACATGCTGGCAAATGGTGTCTAAATGAAAATGATGTTTGCTGTACACCAGTGTCCACTGTTCACGCTGTGGTTGCTTAAAGCCCAAATCTCTAATAAATTTGGGAGATTCCTGGACTATTTTCACATTTCCTGTGTAAGTAACTGTCCTCTTTACTACACAGTCTTTCACAGATGTACCTATAAGGATAGCGGCTCTTAAAATGGGTCCAGCTGAAAGAAAACAACTCTTTTCAGAAATGACCCAGGTCAGGAGGCTTCCTGGTTTTTATTGCCACTTCAAAGCCAAACCAGATAAACTAGCTTAAGGTACTACTTTGACATTGAATGGAATTCGATACAGCTGTCTGAGTCACACGAGTTTTGTGATCACAGGAATTTTGCTTGAATGTCTCGCCTCTCGCCCATATATGGTAGAGTCCCCTGAGCTCTCTGTTAGTTTGTGTCAAGAATTTCTCTTCTATTCCCTGACCCATCAGAATGAGGACTTCCGGTGGTTCTGAGAGGTCCATCCCTCATTGTTACAGAAAGTCACATGAGAGTCGTTAGCTCCGATACTCAATTTAAACTGTTTATGTTTCCTTTCCAGTATGCTCCCACCGGCAGCAGGGACCGCAAGTGGAGCCTGTCAGCTGGAAAGGCAAATGCCTGGATGCCACGTTTTCCATCTCTTTTAGATATCCTTGACTCATACATCCTGTCTGGGCTAATGTTGGTTTTCTGATTGCAGTGTGTCTGGAGTCTTAACAAGTGCCCAAGCCACCCTCAAAGGGCCACTGCTTGTTTCAAGTAGCCCTTGTGCTTCCCTTGACCTCCCTGTCCCTCTCCAATTGCACTTAGGAGTCTACGTAGACGCATTTTTTTTTTTTTACCAGAAAAATGATCCTTTCCTTCAAGCCACTCTGTCATGTTGGTTTGTCTAGTACTTCAAATATAATTTGACTAGGAAATGTCTAAGCCTAGATAGGAGCAGATGACTTTCCAGAAGAGACAAGCTAGAGTAGGGCTTTAAAAGGAAACCTTCCATTTCTAAAGAGAATCTCATCAGAGTTGTTCTTATTGTGCTTAGGAAATGACCCCAGTCGAAAATAAAGGTGGCATGTGAAAAATGGAATATCCCCTGGAGTTTCTGGTTGCTTCTGCAGTTATGTCTAAGGCTTTCCCTTTTTCTGTTCAGCTTCAATATTAAATACAGGAGCCAAAAATCATCTTCTGAGAATAGAGCAAGAGATCAGTTCAACCGAGAACATTAGGCAGAAGCGAAGAGCTGGAAGAAATATATTGATCTTTTTCTTTTGAATGTCTTCAGTGTAATGCCAGGTTAAAAAAAAATAGCTAGAGGCTAAACAAGAAAGAGTATCACATCCAAATGCCAAAATATTTGGGTGCCACCTTCACTATTTTTTAAGCTGGTCATTTATACAAACGCTTTTGTTCACATTCAAACTATTATCCAGAATTTTTCATCAAAATTTCTCACATGGAAAGTGTGCACCCATAACTGATTTTTTAATTGATCTAATATTAACAAAATTATAATTTAAAACGACTTATGGCTTCCTTCCAATGGAAGATTTATTTTCTTATGTTCAGGGAAATTTTTTTTAAGAAAGTTTGGTGCATATAAATAGTCTGCCAAATAACCAGAATTTGACATAAACTAAATATTTGCAAATGTTCCAGAAATTCAGAGACATCATTTTGTTTTGTTTTTCCTTTTTTTCCCTCCCATTTTTCCATGGGTTCCAGCACTTCCTGTCCCAAGTTGTGACAAGAAAAGAAACTACCAAAATACAACAGAAAAAGCAGTAACTGTCCTATGATTTAAGAATTCAACTAGAATATCAGGAGATATTAGCAACTTCATAGGCTCTCTTGATCGGAAAACATAAATGTTTTCAATTGTTACATATGTAATAACCATCTCCTTTGAAGTCTGGCTATAAGCAGCATTCAATCAAAAAGAAAAATAAACATTTAAAAAGTAGGGGTTATGACAGAAGATTATAGGGCAAGTTGATATTGATCATTGTTAATTGTAGAACCATGACAGTTACAATAGTTGGTTGGTTTCCCCACCCCCATATGTTGAAGATGGCCCACACAAGACATTAATCATGAATTAATAACTATTAATCATTGGTAGGTTTTTCATTATTAACTTATAATTTATATTGAAGAATAAATCAATTCTTTAAATAAATCTAGAGTACAGTAGTATGATCCATTCTTAAAGCCTAGTTTAGCCATTTAATTATTTGAATTTAAGCTATGTCAAAGACATTTTGCCAATATGTCATTTTTCCTTAAAACTTCACATATTTAAGTATTTATTATTTTATCTTTCTTTATTCTGTCATAACTTGAAGATATTTAAAAGAAACTCCTTCCAGAGAGACAAGCACAATTCCCAGAGCTCACATATCTCTTCCAAGTTTGAATTTCCCCAACTGATCTAAATGAAGAAAACTGCATTAGAAATGAAGCACTGAAGGCTCATGCTTTAGAAACTAGGTTGTATCATCATTAAAGTGTAAACATTTTTTTTTAGAAGATCCTCTCTTTCTATTCTTTCTTTCTTTTTTTTTTTTTTAAGATTTTATTTATTTATATGACAGAGAGAGACAGCCAGAAAGAGAGGGAACACAGGCAGGGGGAGTGGGAGAGGAAGAAGCAGGCTCCCAGTGGAGGAGCCTGATGTGGGGCTCGATCCCAGAATGCCGGGATCACGCCCTGAGCCGAAGGCAGACGCTTAATGACTGAGCCCCCCAGGCGCCCCTAAAGTGTAAACATTAATCCTTTTGTAAGCCAAACCACATCACCCTTGACTGTCACTGGTCTCAAAGAAAAAAAAATTCAGTAGATTTTTCAAAGAGTGGAATATTTAAATTCATATGTTCATACTGCTCACAAAAGACCATTTCAGTTTTTCAACTCAAAAAAAGCTTCCTATTAAAAAATACCTGCGTTAAACTAGAACTGAAAAAATATTGCATAACAGAAGATATACGATCATGTCAGCAGTATACACAGCTGAGTATCAGTAGATCAGCTAGTTGTCCAACTAATTTTCAGTCAACAGGGAACAACTCCATCATTACCACACACATCAACTTTAGTCAGGTGACTGAATGTCTTAGAATCAAGCATTTCTTCCTGTTTCCTAACTAAATGACTCCTGATCACTTTATTTTCTGGCCCAACCCCCTGAAATATTGCTATCTGTACCCATCTTACGGAACAAGCCATTGCTGTGAGGTGTGATGGAGGATATGCTGCAGAAAAAATCCACTTTACCATAACTTCCCCACTCATCTGCTAAAGCATCCGAAATACCTCCAGTTCAAAAACATTTCTTCACGTTTTTTTCTTTAATGATCCTTCAGCAATTCCAGCAAATTAAACTGATTCCCACAAAACCAAATCACATCTATTTTCCTGCCAGGAGAGATTCAGAATTCTCTTGGAGATGCAGAGAAACTAATCCTGAACGAAATTGAAAGGGTACAGAGAAAGAAGCGAGAGCTGCTTCAGAGAAAATGGTTAATATTTTAGGGCAGAGTCTCTCTACAATGATAAATTATTTCTTCTGCTCCTTAAATTGTCTCTACATTTTATCTTTTCACTCTTCAATCTCTTTGCCTCGACTGCTTGCCCTCAACTATAATTGCTTCTATTGCTCCTTTATGAGTCATAGTAGATTTAGCTAAGTCCACCTTGGAAAATTCTACTGGAAAGAGAACACCTGATAAAGTGATATCTCAGTGAATTACTGTTTCTCTTCCCAGCATTCCTATCCATATTTGGACTCTGTAGCCATGGCAGAGCCATTTTTCTTGTATTAAGAACACAGTAAAATCTTTCATGTAATACACTTATTCTATGGTTAAATCACTCCTTTCTTAGAAAAATGTCTGCTTAGAAAATGATATATTTGATATACTACTTTGGAAAATTTAGGGGCTGTGAGAGATGATTAGCAGGCTTTCCCTTGCTCATCATGAAAGTGAAGGGGGAAAAAAAAAGAAACCCAATGAAAAAAATGTGCTTGGATGAAGAATTTAACATCCCAGTGGAAATTCTGTAAATCTCAAGACATTCTGAATGATGTTTAACAGGCCTCTACCTACCTCTGCAAAGGAAAAGAAAAGCGAGGGGGTGGAGAAAGCATGCACTTGATCTGTGATGCAATGCTTAGAAGTCTTACAAAAGGTCTTTTGATCCCTTTCACCTACAGTAGTTGAGCTCTGAGAGACAGCACCTTTGTATTCTGCTCTTGCCGGCTAAGTACATCAGTGATGCCGGAAATCAAGAACTGGGTTCTGAGTCTAGGAAACCTTAAGGGATCCAGTAGATTCCAAATTATTCTGATCTCTTCTCTTGGCCAGAGTAGAAATGTTCCATCGCACTTCACACCTATGTTCCTTTATGTGATTTTAGGGAGCACATTGGCACACCTTAGAATATTATTTATGTTTGGCAGTTGCTCCAAGGGCAAGAACACTTTCACTGCTCTCCAGCATGCTGCACTCTTCTGTCATCTAGTTTTAGCAAGACTGCTGCCCAAGAAAAACCTCATCAGGTTTCAAACCAAAAAAAAAAAAAAAAAATTCCAAATAGTGGACAAGTATACAAATTCTCACATAGAGAATAAGGGAACCAGGAAAGAGCCCCTGTGGGTGAGATTACATTAGCCCAAAGATTGCCAGTTAACCCTGGCAATCAGGGAAGATAGCCCTCCTCAAGATCACAGAACACCCCAGTGATGACATTTACACATGCACATGTGTTAACATGGTGAGAGGCAGGCGTGAAGCAATTTTCCCACTTCCTGTTTCACTTGATAAGCATTACATTCATCACTGGAGGCTGCCCAACATCTCTGAAACATAATATCCTTATATATTGGATGTTTCCCACATTATGAGTCCCGCCATCCCAGGGGGGGTAAAAACAAACAGAAAACTCACATCTCTAGGCTTCTTTACTGCACAGAAACTAAACCCTACCAATCAGACTTACCTAGGTAATGCTTGGATTCATGAGTGAGACAGTATACAGGGATATTGATCTTCCAACAAGTGTTTTTGGAGATATCCAAGTTTGGGGTCTTTGCAGGCACAGCTTCTGGCATCTAGACCCAACTATCATGAACATAGCCATAGTGTTTTCATTTGGGAAGCCTCTATATTCTGGTTGGGTATAGTTTTTGCAATCTTCTTCTCTGGTCATCCTGGCAATAACCTCTAATCGATTTTTTTTTCCTGCTTAAATTATTCGGGATGAATTCCTTTGTTTGCAATGAGGACATTGAGCAACACATCACCTCCGTCTTTTTCATTCCCCCTTTGCTGAATATTATTTGATGTTGGTTCAGTATATAAGCATTTCCCTATCTGTTCTGCCTACCCAAGTTATGCTTTTCAATGCTCATGTCTATGGTGACAACGAAAGAAATGACCAACCTCCTCCTTTAATAGAATCAACAAAGTTGTGATAAGAGCTGTACAAAGTGAGTCAACGGACCTAATTATTTCTCTTGCAGATTATACCAGCAGACGTAATGATAAAAGAATGATGTCAACTGAACAAGCACCACTGGGTATATGGCTGCTATGAATTAATTTATAAACAGGGACATCCAGAGGGATGTATCTGGGGGTGGAGGGATCTTCTAAAATGGCTCCCGATGACTCCCATCTCTTAGTAGTCACACTCTTCTGTACTTCCTAACACTTGTGTGTGGGTGACATCCAATAATTTGCTTCTAAGGAATAGAATACAATAAGTGTGATGAACTGTCACTCCTGAGATTTGGTTATAAAAGTCTGTGACTTCTGTCTTGGTTGTGCTCTATCCTTCTCATGTGTTTGCTCTGAGGAAGTAAGCTAGAAGTAACCGCTCTGTCAGCTGTCCCAAGGACAGAACCACTTAACAAGGAACTAAGGGAGGCCTACAGCCAGAAACTGATAGGGACCGGAGATGCTGAGTCCAACAGCCCTCAGGTGCCAGTAACCACCTGAGCAGGCATGGAGGTGAATCCTTTCCCAGTTGAGCCTTGAGATGATGGCACTTCAACCAATACCTTTACTTCAGCCTTGTGAGACACCCAGGTCACAGGGACCCAGCTAAGCTATGCCCAGATTCCTGACCCCTAGAAACTCTGAGCTAATAAATGTTGTTTTGAGGCACTAGCTTTTGATAGAACGTATTGTGTGGAAATAGATAACTAAACAAAATGAAAGACATATCTCTTAAAAATATAAATTTGGGGAATTAAGGCCTTCAATAGCATTCTTAAAAATAAGAAGCCTTGTTTGAGTTTTCTTTTATTGCATAGTGCAGTTAAGGTCAGAGACTTGAACAACAGCATGACACATTATGGCTGAAATGGTGCAAGAGGCTTATGAGGAAAAGGAGGGCCGGGGGTGGGTGGGTTCCTCTCACTGGGAGAGAAACTTTGAGTGAATTTGCTTACAGGTGATTTTGGGGAGGATGGTTTAGTAGGCAGCACGAAACATAAATCTCTTTTCCTCCGCATGAAACATTCAGTAAACTCTACCTTATTCTTTAAAGCATTTCAAGTTAAAGCTGAGGAGAAAGTGAGGTAATAAGACCTGCCGAGGAGCATCTCAGACCAGAAAATTCTGGTTAAAATAAACTGAGAGCCTCCCTTTCATTAGGGAGTGATATTTCCATAAACTCAATGTCTAAGAAGTGCAAATGGGCAAGAATAACTAATTAAGATCATCCTTTGAAAAATAACACAGGTATATTAGTCATTACAATGTAATCAGGAGCATTTTAGTGGCCAAATGAATGAGATACATTAGTTTGCGCTTTCAGAAGGAATTATGAGGAAGGACAGGAATACTTTGGAGGACAGCCTGCTACCAGTTTAAAAGGGTAGGTCATCATATAATTCATATAACTCATCCATTTGTTTTCATGCATGGCAATTTCTTCACCTGACAATGAGGCAGTCTCAATTTTCATGCTAGGAGATCAATGTTCTAAAGAGGTAATAAATCTGGGATTATCTCAGAAAAATAAAAAGAGGATAGCAAATACTCTTTGGAAAACACAGCATAATAATGTGAATTATAAATCCTGTGTTCATATATTTACTCACAATAAAACACTAATGGACTCAAGAGAACATCTAGCTTATTTCTCACTGTCTTGGATGAGAACATCCAATTAACCTTGATAGTTATCTATTAAAAGCTCACATATCTCCATGAAAGGTAATTCTACAATACTCTTTATTAGCCCATTTCAGAGACAAGTATATCTGACAAAATTCTCAGACATTTTTTATCACACTTCATGTCAATTATTGGATACCTTACCATCCCAGGCTCAAAATGGATCCTAGAACTGTTCACTTTGCCAGAAAAGCCTGTCTAAGCTCTTTTCCTACTTAGTAATTCTGTACACCTCTGCTAAAACTTAAACATTTTCTTTCATTCTAACCCTGTTCCTACTAATTGCTACTTAATTCCATTTTCTCACCTCCTCCGTTGCCTTTATTTTTCCATCCACTACTTACAGATTGCTCACTTTGGTGCAAGTACCCTTGAAACTCTTATGAATTATGGAAGCCAACGAAATATAAGACTTTCACAAGCAATAACAGATCCAGTGCAATCAGAGGCTAAAGTCTAACAAAGGTAACAATTTGGGGAAAGGGAATGATGGCTGATGACAGAATTGAACAAGGAAGAGTACATGCCCACCCCCAGCAAATGACCTGCAACAAATTCCACCAGAAGCATAAAGCCTGAGGGTAGAGGAGGAGATCATTCCCCAGAGTAACACTGAGACACCATCCTCAATCATCGGAAAGAAAGACAATCAATCTGAACACCAAAATCAATGACTTTCTTTCACTCCCTCCAACAAAAACAGCCCCTCTCCTGAAGCTCATGAGAGTTGGCTATCCTGTTTGTTATTCTTCCCTCTCAAATTCTAAGTTCCTCTTTTATAAGGAACGTCGTCATCTGTCTCAAAATAAATTTTACCCCAACAAAAAAACTTCAGCATCCATCCATCATTCACTGGGCCACGCAGCTGTCAGGACTGCAACAACCTCCACTCCTCCTCAAGAGCCCTCTGGGAAGCTGTGCCTGGGATATTACCATCGCCAGGGTTACTCTGGCACAAAGGGTTACGTCTTTCTCTCTTCCAACAGACACACAGAACATTCAGCTCGAACATCATCTCTTCCAGAATGGCTTCTCTCAACGCTTAGGCTGCACTGACTTCCCTCCTCTGAGATCCCACATCACCATAACCCCACAGTAATCTAACCGTGTCACACGATAGTTCTGCACTGCAGAGAACCTACAGATGACTCAAGAAATATTTGTGGAACCAAACCTATTTTCCCCTGTTGAACACTCCAGCATTTCCATCACATGTACTTAACCTCCAGAACTTTTCATCTCCTAACGCTCTCTCCTAGGAATCTTCCTTACTTCTCTCTCATATTTTAAGACTCATCACCCACTCTCTTCCTGTCCCTTCAGTGAGACGCCATACACAGGTCAGTGTAGGAATCTGCACCCTGCTGTGGTCTCGACATTGGCCCATGATCATTCCTAGTTATCAGTCATGTGCTCCTCTCTGCAAGAGGCTATTCCAACTCACCTTTACTTTCTTCAGTGCTACTATCCAAATTGAGCTCTATTACTTTCAGTGCATGCATAAATTTTTCAGTCCCCTACAACACAAAGAAAATAGAACTTCTTTCTATTTCCTATATTTCAACCATCCCACTATAAATATCTCTATGTTCAGGCTCATCCTTTACAAATGGTGTATGTGTGTGTTTTTTGCTGAGGCTGTAAACCCTTAGAAATTGGGTGGGAATAAGGGCAATGACTCTTAACTTATTCACATTTTTACAGGGGGCAAAATAGTGCTTGGGACATAATATTAATAAACACTTTTAAAATCTTTTTTCTCATTAAGATAGAGAAGGAAGTAAAGAGGAGAAAAGCCACCAGGAGGATAGCTAACTTTTATTTACTATTAATATAAACCAGCTACTGGGCTAAATGGCTTTCCTTTATAACATGTGGATACTAGTAATTTCTCCTTTTAACAAAGGAGACTATGCAGTTTGGGGATGTTCTATAATTATTATCCATTTCCCCTATTGCAGGACTGGGACTGATCTTAGGTACCTCAGTGGCAGGTACCTTAACCAACATTTATTAAACGCTTCCAATGAGAGCATAGGATGCCAGCACTTTACATGTATAATATGCAAAGCTTCAAGCAGGAGTAAGAGGGGAGAACATGGGAACAATGAGACCAGCAGACTTTACTAATTGTAGCAAATCAACTCTGTTGAAGAGGTGAAAAAAGTTAAGTTGAAGTGGTGATTTTAGAGAGGATTGCAAATGGCCAGGAAGAATGAAATAAATTTTATTGGCAGGGAAACTCCTTGGGGAAATATGAATTTAAAAACTCAATCAAATGTATTTCATATCTGTAATATTCTTGGGATTATGATAAAAAATACGGAAAGAGAGCTAAAATATATAAAACCTTAAGAACTAGGATCTTATAAGGAAGATATACTTGAATCAGAAGTATCTGTAATACAAGACAGAATGTGATTATTGTAAAAATAAGTTTTATTTATTTATTTCTTCATTCATTCATTCTTCATTATACTAGATATTGTTATTTTTTCCATTCTACAGATAAGGAAATTGAAGTAGAGAAAAGCCAAATGATTTGCCCAAGTTCAGGCAACCTAGTAAATGGCAGAGTGGGGATTTGAACCCAGGCTGTCTGAGTCCAGAACTCCTCCACAGAAGCCCTGCCCTGAAAGATTTGTCTGAGAGCACACAGTCAAACAGGAGCACGTAAAAGCTGCTTTTTGTAAATTGAACCCTGGCACATCCGGGTGAGAATGTAAGTATCACTTGTGCAACAATGAACGCCTGTCAGGGAGAGGCTACAACAGACTTGCTGCTTCCTTGTGAAAGCTGAGGGTTGTTCTGGCAAGGAAGCAGGGCCTGGTGGTGGAGTCATCTATCCTCCCTAATCCAAGAGAGGTAATGGATTTGTAACGGAGCCCCTGCAATTGAGGCTGTGATGCTTATGGAAAGGATGGAATGGAAATGGAGAAGTAGATGTCTCTTTCCTTGAAGAGGAGGAGCTTGAGGTAATGAAATTGATGAGAGAGTATTGATGAGGTTTGGATAGTGATTGAAGCAACAGCAATAGACTGTGAGGGTGAAGTTAGCTGTTAAGGGAAGGAGAAAGCTGAAAGGGAAGGAGGTCTCGTCTACTATAAACTTTCATGTGGATGGATAAAACAGGGCAGTAGTAAATAACTCACCTCCCAGACACACACACTGAGATATAGAAATATAGGCTTGCATCACCAGTTATATTAACATGGTCTCAAACTGCTTTGAAGAAGAAATTGGTACTTAGGATTCTTTTATTTTAACTGAGTATAGTTAACATACAACATTATATTAGTTTCAGGTTTACAATATAGTGATTCAACACTTCCACACATCACCCAGTGCTCATCGTGACAAATGTGCTCCTTAATCCCTATCACCTGTTTCACCCATCCTCACATCACCTCTCCTCTGGTGACCATCAGTTTGTTTTCTATAGTTAAGAGTCTGTTTCTTGGTTTATCCCCCCCCCCTTTTTTCCCTTTGTCCATTTGTTTTGTTTCTTAAATTCCACATGTGAGTGAAATCATGGTATTTGCCTTTCTCTGATTAACTTTTTCATTTAGCATAATACTCTCTAGCTCCATCCATGTCATTGTAAATGACAAGATTTCATTCTTTTTCATGGCTACATAATATTCCGTGTATACATACCACATCTTCTTTACCCATTCATCAATGGATGGACATTTTCATTGCTTCCATAATTTGGCTATTGTAAATAATACTGCTATACACACGAGAGTGCATGTATCCCTTTGGATTAATATTTGTGAATTTTTGGGGTAAATACTTAGTAGTGCAATTACTGAATCATAGGGTAGCTCTATTTTTAACTTTTGGAGGAACGTCCATATTGTTTTCCACAGTGGCTGCACCAGTTTTCATTCCCACCAACAGTGCAAGAGGGTTCCCCTTTCTCCACATCCTCATCAACACCTGTTGTTTCTCATGTTTTAGCCATTCTGAAAGGTATAAGATGATATCTCATTGTAGTTTTGATTTGCATTTCCTTGATGATAAGTGATTTGAGCATCTTCTCATAAATCTGTTGGCCATCTGAATGTATTCTTTGGAAAAATGTCTGTTTATGTCTTTTACCCAGTTTTTAATCAGATTATCTGGTTTTGTTTTTTGTTTTGTTTTGTTTTGTTTGTTTTTTTTGGTGTTGAGTTGTCTAAGTTCTTTATATATTTTGGATATTAACCCTTTATCAGATATGTCATTTGCAAATATCTTCTCCCATTCTGTAGGTTGCCTTTTAGTTTTGTTGATTGTTTCCTTCACTGTACAGAAACTTTTTATTTTCATGTAGTCCCAATAGTTTATTTGAAAAATAAAAGAGATTTTTTAAGATGATAGAGGGACTTTTTATGAATGGTAAGATTTTATAGACGTTAAACTTAAAAAAAAAAAGAAAAAGATCTAGAGCTGGAAGGAAGTTCATTCCGGGTGGAGGAAACAGCTCAGCAAAAGGGTTAAGGTGGGAAAGCAGGGATAAAAATGAAGACTTTAGTTTGACTGACGTACTCAATCAGTAAGGGCAGTAGTGAAAGGAACACTTAAAAAGCTCCGGCCTTTCTCTCCTTTGCATACGCCCTTTATGCATCAGATAATGGGATGCATCCAATGTTTGCTAGTTGGAAAAATGTATTATCATAACTGTGATTGAAACGACTAATGTGACAGTGCTGTGTGGTGTGAAATAGAAACGTGATGACTTAATAGAAGGTGTTCATGAGTAAAGTAGAATTGATGGGGCATAACACCTAACTGAATTTATCAGACAAAGGAGAGGAAAAAATTAGAGTCGAAAGGTATTTCAACATTCCAGTAGAGTGGTCTAATAAAACAGTGTTTTAGGAAGATTATATGGGAGAAAGGATATAAGCAGAATAATCATAAAGAGCCTAGCAATGAAGACAAAAATGGATTAATGGAGAGATGCTAATGAATGCACGACAATAAAAATTCTGAATAAATAAGTGGCAACAGGAAAAGAAATGAGGATCTTAAAATATGCTGCAAAATAAGAATTAACAGGAACTGATGTTATGATGAATATAATGAATTTAATTCACAGAATCAAGTCAAATCTAAGATTTTTTTACCTGGGGAAATCTGCTGTCCACTGACAGCAGGAAGGAATTTACTATAAGGAAAAGTTTGTTTTAAAATGGGGGAAAGATCAATTCAAATTTGGGCATATTGAGCTGCATAATGCAGTCACAATTAACCTCAATCAAGCATTCCTAAAGTTAGTCACACTCATTCACTTTCCTTTTCAAGATTGTACTATATTAGAAGACACATGGAGCCTTCTATTTCAGATTTTCAGCTTCTGGAAACTCTCCAGACATTTGATACTTCTAAATATGTTGAGTAACCATTAGCTTATGTTTTTAGTTTCATTGCACCCACTATAGCAGAAGTAGAGAGATTGAAAAATACTATTGGTTTAATTATATAGGAACTAGAAATTATAGTCACAGATGAAATGGATCCTCACATCTTTCCACATTGTCTTATTTGGCCATTCATTGGTATGAAGGCCCAGCAATAATGAATCTAAAAACATTTTTGTCTATATAAAAGTTACTTACTCCAAGAAAAATTGTCAGATGACTTTGATCTTACTGTTTGGGGAATATGAACCAATACAGTCATATAAAGGCCTTACCAATTAAGGTTACTTAATTAATAAACCAAATAAAACCATCAAATTCCAGATTATTAGGAAAATGATCAGACAGAATGATACAGTGTTAATAAAAGTGTGAAAAAATTTTCCTGCACATTTTTAAAGTAGGTTAATTCAATTATTAAGCCATAGTTAAATGCCCCCCAAAATGTTTAAAACTATTATCTAGTCTATGTCCTAAACTACAAAAGAAACCATTCCTAAACACATGAAGGCTGATGCTGTCCAACAGAATAACTTGCTCATAGAAATCATAAAGAAACAATATCCCAGTGATATGACCTGAGGTAATAGAGAAGGTAGATAAGCAGTTGGTGTTTAGAAGATCAAGGAATAAATATATTCCCCTTTCATAGATACTCCCTCACACTACAGTCACTTGTCTGGTGACCCCTGCCAGTCATATCTTATGTCTAAAGACATCATCATCCAGACAAGATGTTTACCCCATAAATAAGGTTAGTAATGTTTCTTTTCTTAATAGAGACCCTAAAATTAAGATGTTTCAGTATTTTAGATATTTCTGTCCAACTCACTTACTATAATCTTTATATTCAAAAATTTAAAAACCGCTTGTTTTAAATTGGTGAGTTCTGCATTATGTATTTATCAACAATTAAAATGATGCAATTAAGTCACAGAACAGACATAAAGGGATCGGTCAATTTGAGTCAAAAATATCTGGGGTGCCTGGGTGGCACAGCGGTTGGGCGTCTGCCTTCGGCTCGGGGCATGGTCCCGGCGTTGTGGGATCGAGCCCCACATCAGGCTCTTCCACTATGGGCCTGCTTCTTCCTCTCCCACTCCCCCTGCTTGTGTTCCCTCTCTCGCTGGCTGTCTCTATCTCTGTCAAATTAATAAATAAAATAAAAATCTTTAAAAAAAAATAAATAAATAAAAAATCTTTAAAAAAAAAATCTCATCAGGGGGCGCCTGGGTGGCACAGCGGTTGGGCGTCTGCCTTCGGCTCGGGACGTGGTCCCCCACATCAGGCTCTTCCGCTATGAGCCTGCTTCTTCCTCTCCCACTCCCCCTCCTTCTGTTCCCTCTCTCGCTGGCTGTCTCTATCTCTGTCGAATAAATAAATAAAATCTTTAAAAAAAAAATCTCATCAGAAATAATATTTTTTTCAATCAATATAAGTATTTTGCTGGAATAAACTCAAATAATCTATATTAAGGTCGTGTGTGTGTGTGTGTGTGTGTGTGTGTGTGTGTGAAAATTAGTCCTGAGCTAAATATTTGATCTCTATATTAGGAGAGAGAATTAGCTTGAGATTGGTATAACAATTCAAACTCTGGAGAAGAAACCACGAAACTTATCCAGCATTTCATTCATTTTTGAGATCTCTTCATAATCTGCCTAAAGGATTGAAACCGACTCAGCTGAATGTGGCTGAGCACTCCGTCCCCAGACATCCCCTCCTCGAATTACAGAGCAACTGTTGTAGACTTCACCACAAAAACAGAGCACACCGAAATGCACTGTGAAGGACAACCTGCTCACATTCCTTCTTGATTGAACAATATGTTTCTGCATCTGACCAGATGAATATTTTTGATAACATCAACCCCTAAATCCAAAAACTTCCAGCAGCCAGACATTTCATTCAAAATCTCCCCTACTTGTTGCCAACACGGCAGCTGCCAGCAACTCAAATCCGACCAACAGAGCATTTTCCACTCTCCTACCATTAAGAGGGTGAGGAAAGGAGATCCTCCCTGGCCATGACTATCTGATCTGGTATGGATTTGGACGAAAGTTGGGGGAAGGGAAAGGGAAAAGAAGAAAATATTTGGCTCTGCTAGGATAATGAGAAAGCCCCAAAATAACCTCTGACTTCTAAGGGACTTCACATCTCTGTTTGGGCTAACCAAAATACCAGAATATATGCAATCTCATTTTTAGTCTAATTCTTTGGAAATAGTTGTATTTCACCAACTTCAACAAGTCCAGTGAAAGGATAAAGAAATGAAAGAGCTCATGAGCATGCTGTTCTGCTTATTAGATGAAATGAATTGGATGAAATGCATGATTTATTCCCCGCTTTTCTAAAAGGAAAGGGAAAATATGAAACATTGAGATCCATCCAGACAAAAAACAGATTACAGTTAAGCCGTGACTACCCAAATAATCCAGACTGTGTGCGCCAATGGGATTCCCTTTTATATTCTTTTTTGATTTGTTTAATAAAGGAGAGGCAGGGATTATGGTGGTTAGTCCATGTTTCAGAAATATTCTAGGCAAAATCTTTAGCTGCCGGGTGGCTGGATTAACACTGAGCAGTACATTAAAGGTCTAGGCCTCTCAAAAATATAATAGCCTTGACGTAGAAAGACTTCTCAGAAATCCAAAAATCCTTCAGCTCTGCAGATAGATTTTGCCAGGACACAGGTCATTGTTAATAAGCCCCAGAGGAAACAGAAATTCCACAGTCGGAACATATGCCTTATTTAGTAGCAGTTTAGCAAATGAGGAGCTGCCGTTTGCTAAACATTGTGGTAGGCCCCAGGAAATCTCCAGCTTCTGGGCAATTGTTGTCAAAATGGATCTTTAATGATGGAGGGCCCCGTAATAAGTCCTATGAGTGATAGAGCCATAGCATTTGGTGCAAATTGAGATGAAAGCCAATTCATTCAGCCTGAAGAAGTGAAGTCTTGAATTATTAAAACAAGACTGCATGGAGATTCACCCAGGAAGACCAAAGAGAAATAGTAATTTAGAAGTGAAAATAGCATGTTCAAAGGTGTAGAAGCTTCAAAAGGAGTTTATTCAAGATTCCAGGAGTCAAATGAAATAAGCAAAAAACATTGCGTGTTGGTAAGGGAGATCACAAAACAGGCCACAAATCCTTCCATCATTGTCTGCACACCCAACTGCAATGTGACTTTGCAAGAGGTAGATTCTGATTCTTTACTCATTGCATCCAGGTTTAGCCTATGTGACTTGTTTGGGCCGCGAGGACATTATCAAATAGGACATAAGCAGAAGTTTGGAAAGCACTTACACTTTTCACATGAGAATAAGCCTAAGACAGCCTGCATCATACCCATCGCTTGCTCACGGCCGCCACCAACTACTGGTCACGTGAGTGAGGCCATCAGAGACCAACATGGCCCCCAGGTGATCAGCCAGGTAACTGTACCCCCATGAATGAATCCAGGTGAAACTAGAGAAAAATTCTGACTCTCAGAGTGGTGAGCTAAGAAATTATTATTCTCTCAAGACACAAGTTTTTGGTCTGGTGGGTTCCACCACAAAAGCTAGCTGATGGTTGAGATATTAGAGAAGAGTGTATTAGTCAGGGTTCTTAAAGGCAAAAAAAGTAAAAAGTGCAAAACTGATTCTATGTAGTTTAACAAAAAAGATCTCATTAAATAAAGTATTGAACGGTTCATAGACTCTCGAGGAGAACCAGATGATCTGACTGCAGAGCCAAAAACGAAGTCCAAATTACCCTGCAGAAACTTCCTCCTGGATACAGGCCTGCCTCTAATACAGCCTCCAGCCACACAAAATGACATCTCTCACTTTGGATTCTGAGCACTCAATGCTGTTGGTAGCATCCCTGCAGCTTCTGGAGACTTGTTGTAACTGTTGCCCACCTCATCATGAAGATCCCCTGTGCCACCTCTTCACTTGCATTGCTAGCCCCCAGATTAAAGTCTTCGGTAGGTCACTGTGATTTGCAGAGTCAGGAAATATGCCTGCACTCCAGTAAATGGAGCAGAATACTGGGAGAGTGGGGGCACCTGGGTGGCTCAGTTGTTAAGCATCTGCCTTTGGCTCAGGGCGTGATCCCAGGGTCCTGGGATCGAGCCCCACATCGGGCTCCCTGCTCTGCTGGGAAGCCTGCTTCTTCCTCTCCCACTCCCCCTGCTTGTGTTCCCTCTCTCGCTGGCTGTCTCTCTCGGTGTCAAATAAATAATAAGTAAAATCTTTAAAAAAAAAAAAAAGAAAACTGGGAGAGTGAATATGTGGTGTTGACTTTATAGAAGAATTAGAATAATAATAAATTAAGAAATGCCCTCCAGTAGAGTGTTCAAAGGTGCTGGGCAGCCAAAGATAGTTTATAAATGTCAGTGGAGTCTACTTCTTCATATATCCACCCTTCTCTATTACATAACCTTCAAACAACAGGAACAGATATATTCCTCCTGATGTAAGTCAACCATCACTCCACAAACAAAAACTTCCTCTTACTCCCCGAAGGGAGATGTCCCAAAGTTTCATCAATACAGCAAATCGTGCCAAATCTGGGATCTCTGAATGATGCCATTATTCTTCTAGTTCTGTCATGATCCTCTCTTTTGCTCGATATTCTGTAAACTGTAGGCCAGAATATAATGTTTCCCACCATACATGAGAGAGAAAAAGAACAAGAGGGGAGATTTATTAGAATATTCAAATGTATACATGACACATGAAAGAAAAAAACATATATATACTACAAATGGTCACAAGGCTGCGTTTAGAATTTATAGCATTCCTCCCCCTTTATCTAAACCATATTCCCTCTGCCCTCAGCCAGCTACTCAGTTGGTATGGGTTCTTTACCCAACGAAATAACCCAAACCCTTATTCCTAGGAGATCTGAGTCCAGAAGTCCTAGCTTTCCATTATAATCTTTTATTAATTTTTACATTGGTCATAACGGTCTCATGGCATGCCCCTGTGTTCCAGACATACTCCTCCCTGCCCCCACTGTATATTGGCCACACTAATAGCAGATGAAAAAGGCCCTTTGGGGGGACAAATTTAGCAGAAAGTAATTAGTAATATAGGACAAAGCCAGTCCATCATTCCTATCTCCATGAATTTGGAATTCCTTCCTTTAGAGCCTAGATGAAGGATCATCAAATTTTTTCTTAGAGGGCAAGATGGTAAATATTTTAGAAAAAAGGACACAATCAAGAGTATAATGTGGGTACTTGTATATCACTTTAAACTGATATTATTTAAAAACATAAAAACCAATCTTAGTTCACCAACCATTGAAAAATAAAAATAAAACACAAAAACGTGCCCCTGACTAGATTTAGCCCCCAAGGCTATAATTTGCTCTCCTTTAGTTTAGATTATTCTAGGTATTTTTGGCATGTTGAATTATTTTAGCTTTAGAAACCAACTCCAGATTTCAATCAATGAACAATGTAAGCAATTAGAACCACTCCCAGCTACTGGTATGTGAACCAGTACCAGTAAATTCAATCCAGTATAAGATTATACTTCTCTTTTCTAGATCTACCACCCACAGAATCTATTCTTACACATCAACTCCAGATTCTTCTCATATAAAATAGCAAAACTGTGCCATCCTTAACTGTAAACCTGTCCTTTTCAGTTTTATTTTACAAATACCTCTACCCTCACCCAAGGACACTGATTCTAGTTATAGATCTGGAGATGCTAGGGTGGTTTTAGGGGGAAATGATGTTATTGGGAGAATTGCTTTTCCCCTTTCAAATTTATTGCTTTAGGCAAAATCATTCTAGATTCATCAAGCAAGGCAGAAATTGTCTCGTTAAACAGGAAAGAAATCTTGCTTTCTTCTTGCAAAAATCACTTTAGCTATTTTAGGGAAAATAAACCTATTTAGGGCTGTTAGCTTATCGCTGTTCCAGGAAAGCTTGAAATCTACACAACAAACCACAAAACTCAAAGACCCAAAATTCACTGGCAACACTGCTTCCCTTGAGACAACCCTAGTGCCACCGGGGCCCACATAACACGAACAGCCAAGGTCTCTTCACCAAAGCCAAACTGTGGATGCTGTTGCTAAAACTTCTGCTACCTGGAACCTGGATACCCCCAAGTCCACCAGAACCAGGTTCTCCTGCTTCTCTGTGTCACGAGCTTCCAAATCATAGGCTTAAACCTGGAGTCAGATTGGCAAAGTCTAGGGCATATCTTGTTCCCTCAGTTATAAAAATATACAAATATTAGAAAAGCTATTTTCTGGCTTCTACCCTGAGGAGGTATAGACTTAAGTTGTTTAGTGGTGCTGGAAAGGTAAATAAAATAACTAAGTTTCAAAGATGTAAAGTGACTTGCTCATGAGCAGTTAGCCAAGGAGTGGAAGCTCCAACATTCTAAAGAAACTGTCTATTCCCTGAGCTGCAGCTCCTCACCACCACACAACAGCCATGCTGTATAGACGGTAATCACATATGAGGGTGTAGATAAAATTACCAGGACGCTGTGTGAAAGTAAGACAAGAAGACAACTGACAATGAGTCATTAGCAATTCCATATTTTTACATGTAGGGGAAGAGACATGCCTGAAGACGACCAACAAAGGTCAGAGAGTTAAAAAAATATTAGGACAGAATGGGTGTCAAAGATGTGGAACTAAGGGAAAGATGCAAAAATGAAGACTGGGAGAGGTGTAACAATATTTCAGAAGTGAAGAGAGAAAAATATATATGTATGTATGTATACGTGTGTGTGTGTGTGTGTGTGTGTGTGTATCTCCATATCCTTGGGAGTCAGCAATTAGGGCAATATAAGAAAACTCCAGTGGAAAGTAAAATAACAAGGGAAACAAGATTGTAGTTGGTTGTGAAGAGAATGTGAAGTGAATAAATGTGAATAAATGAACAAATGTGAAATGAGTCAAATATGGCACATTTCTCCGTTGGAGGGTAAAGTAGGAATAAAGAACAATATCCAATGGACAGAGATTCCAAGAGGAGTTCTTTGTTTTTAAAACAGAAGAAAATTAATCAAATATATATGTTATTTTCTTTGTGAAGAAGAAGACAAAGTGGCCCCCTAAGATTTCTGAGGGCAGGAATGGAGTGGCTGGGGATATTGAAGAATGACTGGAAAACCTGCAATAGACACTCTAGGAACAATCCAAAGGGCATTAGATAGAGCCATGCCCAGGCCTGTTTCAGCTGCACTGACATTCCAGCGAAGGCTTACATCCATGTTTCGGAAGGTGCTTCCAGGAGTCCTTCTATAAACTCAAAAGGAATGGCCATACGAATAAAGCAGTTGGGGTTACAAGAAGAATGTAACATAAAAATAATGAAGCTAAGAACTTCAGAGGGGTCTTCTAAGTAATAGACCAAGAATTGATCCTGGATTTGTAAGAAAGTGATCTGAGAGAGTTGCTAAATGATACAGGGGTTTCAAAGTCTGGAAGTGTCTATGCAAAAATGTTTTGTGTATAAATGAAAGTTTTCATCAAAATAGCAACTGAAGAGGACAGAGTGAAAAGAGTGTGGGGAAAAGAAGCAAATGAGGGAGTAGAGGAGACAGAAGAAGGGCCAATGAGACTGCAGCTGAGATTTGAAAGGAGCTTATTTGAAACAGATGCTGGAAGCAAATAGCCCCCATGATCCTTTCCCTAAGCAATGACATTTATTCCAGACTCTAAAATTACGCACTTTCTTCAAGATCAATGGCTTGATAAAGAAGAAAGAAACATTTTCTAACTTCTCTACAGATAGAATTTAGATAAACATCTATCCAGGTGTTATGTCTCCTGTAGAGAGCAAAATAGATTTAATGGTGCCACATCCCAGCACCCAGATGGAAGAGGGACCATGCTATTATTATGTATCACAAAACATACTTCTGCTATTTCTAAAGATACGTAAAATGTTAAACAATGAAAGTAAAACATTCAAACTCATTCATTCATTCACTCAATTAGTATTTATTAAACTTTTTCTAAATACCAGGAACTATGCTATGCATAATTATGTTTCGAATATAATTATGAACAAAAAATCTATTGTCATTCCCGTGGAGCTTACAGACCAGTAGGGAGATCTCAGTGATTCACAGTGGTATAGATATGGTTACGCACTTCAGTGTCACGATGTGAAAATAAAGAATGATATAGGGTCACACAGTAAAGGGAACTCTAAAGGAGTCTGGAGGGTCTGCAAAGACTACAGTGCCAGTAATGCTTGAAGAGTTCAAGGGAGTGAGAATTTAGAGGTGTCAAGAAAAGAAGGTGTGGTCCAGTGGAAGATCTGAGACAGAAAGGACCCTGGTGAATTCTAGGAACTGAAAGAAGGACAGAGGGTAAAGCGTAAGATGAGAAACAATCCACGATAAACTAGCCAGGAGAAGGAAGCCCCTATCACATAGTTAGTAAATAGGTCTTACAACCACAAAATTTTTAAAAAAATCCCCCCAAAAAGGTAGCAATCCATGAATAGTTTTGAGCAGGAAAGGGACATAATCAGATTTTTGATCAATAAATCAATGTCTGTTGAATGCATCAAAGAGGAAAGAGTAGAGGTGGTTTCAAGAGTGGAGTTTGTTGCTTTGACCAAAGTGATAGCATTGTAGTGGAGAGATGTGGAAGATTTAAGAGATGTGTAAGTATATGGATTAGAAATTCCAGGGAAGGAGGAAGGAAATCACAATGGTAGTTCTTCCCCCATTTCTTGCTTGCACAAGTGGATAGATGTTAACAACAGTACTGAGATAGGAAATCTTAAAGGACAACCAGACTTTAGGGAAAAAAAATCATGAATTTTAGGTATGTTGAGTTTGAATTAAAAATGAGATAGTTAGAAAGCAATTGACTTCAGTAGCCCACAGGAAAATTGACTGGAGGTACACATTTGGGAGTCATTTGTTGTACGAAGTATACATGAAGCCATGAGCATGGATGTGATTTAAGTATGGAGAGAATACAGAGTGACAAAAAGGAAAGGGCTAGAAGGAAGTCTTAAAAATAAAATATCTAAAGGCCAGAGGAGGGAGGAAGACACTTTTCCATAAGGAACTGAAAGGGGTCATCCAGTGAGATAAGAGAAAGCAGAAATATGTGAAAGTGACAACAAGGAAAGAGGATCTCAAGGAGGAAGGGGCACTTTAGATTTTCATATGCTACTTAGAAGTCAAGTAAGATACACTGGAAATTGTCCATTGTGTTTAGTGACATGGATTCCTGCGGGTTCTTATAGACATCCTTTTCATGGGGTGATAGAACAGAAGTCAGAATTAGAGTATATGATGTGAGGACTCATAAAGAGAAAAAGAAGTATTGGAAGCAGACAATTTTGTGTGTGTGTGAGAATTTGAACAGGGAAGGCCAGCGGGAAAAAGATGGAATGTGCTTGGCCTGTCCTAGAGAAGAAGTCTCATCCAACCCTTTTTTTTTTTTGAATCTATACAATAAAAAGTAAAATTTAATAGAGCATTTAAAATTGAATGATTTCACATAAAAATCCAGCTGTCCTTGAATAGTACACTAATCTGACTATGCAGATTTATATTATTGTTGCTCACCTGCCAAAAGAGAAAGATTTTGGAGAATTTAAACCACTTGCCCACTGTCCGAGCTAGGAAGGGTTGAGGCTGGGCTGAAACCCATGACTGACGATTTCAAGTGTCTTTGTGTAATTCCATTCAGTTTCTCATGAAGCTTTCAAGATCGCAAGTGTGCATTCCAGGGCAATTCTGGAGTGATCAGAGGCACCCATTTCAGAATTTTCTTCATTGGACCCTGACCTGTAACCAATTTGTTCCCTTAGATGTGCAGGGTGAAATCAGAGCCTTACAGTCAGGGGTTCTCTGCCCCGGCTTGTGCAACTTCTGGGACTGAAGGAATGTTCTGTTTGATACAGTCAAAAGAAAGCCATGGGGATCCCTGGAAACTTTTCTCTCAGAATCAATGACTGCAAATGTGCATACACACTGTCAGTCATGACTCACTGAATGATGAGAGTCAGAAAGAGTCAAGAATCCAATAAGAAATAAAGTACTTGGCCAGGTTCACATTTTATATTCACAATGGCTGCCTTCCAAATGTCTGGTCTCTGGGATGGAAAGATCTTTCCTTAATTCTGGTATGGTTCTCAGTTCAGGGGGAGCTACTGTTCCAGAGATCAATAAAACTCAACATGAAGACTATACTCTCTGCGTTTGCTAGAGAAACTCTTAGCTACTCTATTGTTTGGGGGAGGGGGGATTTTTGTTGTTGTTTTATTCAAAAAACCTATATTTTTACTCTAATCGTGTGATTCTTATAGGCTACAAAGTAAACATGTAATTAATGTAATTGATTATAAAGTAAATTTTTCTTTTCATAAGCATCAGTACTTATTTTTTAAAAACTTTGATTTTCTGCATGGTAAACTCTGGACACAAAAGGAAGAATTGTTAAATGCCTTTGGTTTCAGGATTAGTTGGGTGCTTCTTTGTTGTCCTCCTTCTTTCCCACCATCCTCTATCTTCTTTGCCCAAATCTGGAGACCTGTGGAGACTTTTACAGGAGAAAAATTACCCTGTCTTCCTTTTGCAGGCCCTCAGGAAGTGTCCTGGAAATGGCAAACATTTATTAAAAAGGCAGTTGGGGCGCCTGGGTGGCTCAGTCGTTAAGCGTCTGCCTTCAGCTCAGGGCTTGATCACAGGATCCTGGGATCGAGCCCCACATCAGGCTCCTCCACTGGGAGCCTGCTTAATCTCTCCCACTCCCCCTGCTTGTGTTCCCTCTCTCGCTGGCTGTCTCTCTTTGTGTCAAATAAATAAATAAAATCTTTAAAAAAATAAAAATAAATAAAAAGGCAATCAGTTTGAAATTTTGTCATCTTAATGAGAATAAATCAAATGGTTTAAATTAATAGAAATATGTTTAACCAGAAATAAATCTAAAAGATATAAAGAGAAATACATTATTTTATCTTGAAACAAGAGAGGATGTATGTTAGTTTTGTATACTTCTGAGAAGATATGTAAGTATTATCACCACAAGAAAATGTGTCCTCCAAAATGAAAAACTATATTTCAGAAATTTAAATGAGCACAAATTCATTGCTGGTGAACTAATAAACTATAAACATTTAAACTTTTAAATTAGATTTATGTATTATTATGTGTCTTTAAGGCAATGAAAGTAAGAATGATTTTATTTCCCATGACGCAGTATTAAATTTTCTCTGAAATACTTCCACATAAATAATTTAGGCCAATGCAATAAAATGTGTTTCTTTCATGAACATAAAGGAATTGTATTTGAACACATTTAAAAAAATAAAAGTGGGGCGCCTGGGTGGTTTAGTTGGTTAAGCGTCCGACTCTTGGTTTCAGCTCAGGTTATGATCTTAGAGACCTAGGATCAAGCCCTGTGTCAGGCTCCGCACTCAACAGGGAGTCTGCTTGTCTTCCTCTCCTTCTGCTCCTCCCCCTGCATGTGCTCTCTCTCTCTCTAAAATAAATAAATAAATCTTTTAAAAAAGAAAATAAATATAATCCTTAAAACTTAGTCATCTAAAGTTTTTATCTAACACACCAAAGAGTCAAATAGCAATACATACCTCTTGCTTATTTGTGAAGTTCTTGAGCATAATGCAAAACCACGAAGGTTACCATAATAGCCTGGGGTCCTGGAGGCCCACTCTGAGGTGGCGGTCAGAGGTTAGTGTGCAGGAGGTTTCCGAAAGAGTGCCTTCACAGTCAAAGCCTGTGAAAGGCAAGAGAGGGACGAGTGGGGCGAGGTAATGGCTGCCGTGCAGTCTCAGCAAAGGGCCTCCATCAGCCTAATGCTGAGTTCTAAAGCTGAAACGACCATTCAGAGTTCTTTTGACTGAGATGAGGGACCCAGATTTTTGTAGCCCACGTAGATCAGTACTGGTCATAGACATCTCAGGGGTGAGGATATGACCTTGTGCCATGATGGTTCTCTTGGTGATTTTCAAGCATCATTCAACAGTGAGGCCATAGGAGTCACATTTTAACAAACTGACCTATAACGTTATATATTTAAAACTTAGATATAGAAGCCACACATATCAATCAACCAGGCTCTTAGGAGACACAGATTAAATATGTCCTAACACACAAGACTCTGAGGGACCCTTACTAAACTCCCTTGTAGGCCATGTTTAGCCAGTATTTTAGTGATAGACTCAAGCTTCACATTACTAATTTAGGTTATTGAAGTAACTCACAGAACTTGCTTGTCAAATAAGACTCACAGGAATCAGAGATTTTATCTGGCATCCAACTTTACTAAATGATTATAAGAATGCAGACAAACATAAGGCTCAGTCAGAACAGCCATCTGGGACAGCAATGGCAGCTCCCCACATTCTGGCTTGGAACAAATTAACCCTCTAAGCGAATTTTATGGGGCACCTCATATAGCTGGAACATTTAAATATGAAACCATGCTAAGAAGTGGTATTGCCTACATTATCCATTATTGTTGTTTGGATCCTCGATTCTATTTTTCCAGGAAATCCTTAGGTAGAGGCATCCCGCTAAGGGCATGATCAAAGTTAAGGGCTTTTTTCCTAGCAAAGAACATTAGCCAAAGGTCAAGTTGACAAGGAGATGAGATAGGGTCACCTACTTTCTTTTCTTTCTGCCAGGAACATTCCCTCCATCCATAAAAAGGAGTGAGAAGATCTCCGACCATCTGCTTTAACTCCTTCCTCACAGTTACTTAATGTTAAAATATATAAGTGGGACAAAAAGAGTTAGTTTACTTCTAGGATATAATTTACAAACCAGAATAATACAAGTAAAGCAGAGATTCATGGGATTATGAAAATGTAAATGTAAATGATAGCATAAATACAAGGGACAGTGCATCGTATTGGGTAAAAATGTTGAAGGGTCATCAACCAAGACAAAATGAGGTACTATGGCAACAAAGAAATGGAAACAGGGGTTGGGATCTCAAAATGGTAAATGCTTACCATGTCCTCAGAAAAGAGTTGGAAGAAAGGTCAAAGTAGGTCAATGTTAAGACTAACAGGTTTTTAAATTATACAGTGGGTCAGCTCTTCACCACAGAGCTCACCACTTACTGAGTTTCTGAGAAGTGAAAAAAATGTTGATGAGTCAAATAAACTTGAAAAAGTCTCTTGGGCAATTTGGGCAGAAAGGTAAAAAGAATAAAAAGAAACAACCTGGATGGTGACTAATATAACAAAATAAAAATTATTAAAAAAAAAAAAGAAACAACCTGGAAACCCACATATTTCTGAGACTCTACACTAAACTCCCTTTATTATCTGTGGTTTCAAATTTCTACTCCTACTTCCCTTTTCTATCCCTTTCTATTCCTCCATCTCTTACTCAATATGTTTCGAAGGCACTATCCACAACCAAGAAATGTCCATGGGCTTTTCAAGTAAACTTTTAAAATAATTATATAAATGTGCATAAATCATTCATCAAACCTTTCGCTCACCTATTTCTGAATGTTTTTGAAGAGTACAAGAATCAGAGTCATATTCTGCCCTCCGTTTTCCTCTTTTTTTCAATGCAATCAGAGACAGTTCCTAGAAATATTAATAATCTTCTCTTCAGTGAATTTTCCAACACAAGGTCAAAGATGGATATTTGAAAGATAAAAATCTGCTTAGGGATAAAATTCTACTCCAAGTAAGTTCTGTGAAAATACTTTATGGAAAAGTCAAGTAATTTATTTTCTAACAGATTTCTTTCCTGCTGTATAATCTGTAAAGAAGTTACAAGAAAAAGAAAAAAAAATGTGAAACAGCAAAAAATATCAGAGAGGAAAGGGAGCAAGTATCTTTCAGCATTAGCAAACTTAACTTAGACTGTTCATATGTCAGAGACAGAAAGTAGATGGCCTGGTAGAGGGTATCAGCTGAGAAGGCCCACGGATTGGCATTTATTTGGCATATGACTAAGGATCAGGGTCAGAGCTCCAGGGTGCTGACAGAATTGGAAAGCAGATATGGACCCAGAAAATCAAGCTCACAAAATACTGATAAATGTGAATCGGGAGCCCTATCGCCTCAGGGAGCCCTTATTCTAACCCCAGGCTGACCTTGCAGCTACCCTCAGCGCTGCCTGTTTTCACTTTCAGGATCCACTTATCAAATCCCACATTATAGAAGTAGGCGTTATGGAAGATATGGGAGGAGAGAGGGAAGAGGAGGCTTCACTTTGCACACCTACAAAAATATGTGCAAGACATCTCCAGCAAACATACAATTTCTCGCAAATTTCTCTTTACCACCTCTGGCCAAAGAGCCTCCTCTTCCTTCTGACTCCTCTCTGGGGTTGAAGGCTGAAAATTAAGACTCGGGATTGTGTGTTGCCTTGACAACTGCTGAAATCCAGAGCACGTGGAATGGCCTAACCTCAAGTCCTCCTTACTCCACTGTGCAGACTAGATCCCCTAGCCAAACAGTCCTGTGTATCAAACAGACCAGGTGCAGTTGCTGCTTGTCCCTGACCAGCAGGTTGCAGTTCCCTGGCAGCTTGCAGAATAATTCCAACAAGCTAATCACATCCTTCCAGCAGAACCAGCTGGCTCCCATTCTCTAGATCCTATGAAGCCTGCCTTCCACAGCCTGTGGTCTGTTCTGAATGCAACTCCGCATGGTCTGCACCACGTACAGTGTCCTTCTCCCTGACCTGTGAGTGTACGTGACTGGTGAACTGCTGTTGATCTCCTCTGTCCAGTGTCACTGTGGTTTGTTCAGCCACCTCCATAATTTTAGGGCAGGAAACCCCCCATGGTCAATGGGGTAAAGAGGACATGAGTAAAGCACTGTGCCTTCACCACATCAGCCTCAAGAATTGTGATTTCCAGTCTTCCTTAAGAACGTAGATCAGAGCTCTGTTCCCTGTAACCTCCAGAAATGCACTGCACCGTATACCACTTAGTACTTACTCAAAGCATGGGGAAAGCCACGTTGGTGAGGAAGACTTCAGGAGAACAGGGGAGGGACTCTGCGGTTGCCAGACTCCACCCCGCGTCACACTGCAGTAAAGACGTGAAGAAACATTTTGTTGTTATGTTGCTGTAGGACTATAAAACTGAAGTTGGATTTACGGTGTCAAATAGAACTGCCAAGAGACTAAGGCATTAGCATCCTTTCACTAATACTTTTCCCTCCTCTGCACAGATCTAAATGAAAAGCCAAATTATATTTAGGATTCTTGGTAAATTCAGAAAAATGGAGATTATTTGTATGAAGTGAATATTCAGTAGAAATAAATATAAACTTCCTAACAGTCTTCTGTGTTTTTTTTTTAATGTATTGCCTCACTTAGCCTTCACAAAAACAAATGAGCAGTTACACAGAGTTATGATCTCCATGGCCCAGACGAGAACACTGACGCACAGAGAGATTGGGTAATTTGCCCAGGGTCACACGGTGATGAATGATGGAGCTGAATCTGAAACCAAGAGAACACTTAAAGGTTATTCTCTGCTTTGCTGTCTCTTCAGTAATAGGTGCCAAGAAGCAGGTAAAGCCCTGGAGATACCATAACACTCATCCTTATTTATTACAAATTCTCTAATTCTCTCTCCCCCACCATATTGTAATCTCTTTGATTGTGATCTCTTTGAATCCCTTCATGTCTCACTCAGAATGTGGCACATAGTATATGTCTCCACATATGCCGTAGAACATTCAGATGACTCAATGAATAAATATTTTAAAATGTCCATTCATCTCTTACAAACATGCTGCAAATAGGGTCTGAATTCAATTTATCAAGCTTGCATATCAGTGTGTTTCCTCGAGACCGTTCCTTAACACACACTATCAACACTGCTCTCTCACTCTGTTTCGCTGAGTTCTAGGTGTAACTAATAGGCTCTCAAGATGTCTGGTTGGGGGGTGGGGGGCCTCTGGGTGGCTCAATCCATTAAGCGTGAGAGTCTGCTTGAGATTTCTTCCCTCTGCCCCTTCCCCCCCCCCACCATTCTCTCTCTCTCTCAAATAAATTAATTTTAAAAAAATCTCTGGTGTGGGATTCAGCCAAAATTATCTTTTCTGGGACTTAAGTCAACACCACAACTTTACTTGACCTCCTCACTTCCCCGCTCCCTTAATATTTTTCAAGGGATTTTTCCTAATAAGTAATGTGCCCATGAATCCTCATTTCGGGTTATGTTTTAGGAAGCCCATCCTAAATCTCCATCTACAGAATATATTCTCTTCTGAAGCATTGTAAAGCTACTGCTCTTGACCAGCTTTAAACACACCGAATTGGCCACACTTGTCTTGCTCTTCTTGCTCCCAGCACTAGAAATATCGCATGTCTATGTCACCTTCTGCACATGCCTGATTTTATCAGTTATGTGTTAGCTTTATAAGCTAACTTGGATTTTTGGTGTCTCCTTGATCCCGCTCCCATACTGTCAGCAGTGAACGCTCATTTTATCCATGGAAAAATGTATAAACACTTTTTACCATTTACCAACTGTTTTATTACACTTTTTAATATTCCCAACAACTTTTACTTAAGCAAGACCATGATTATTTTTCCCATTTTGAAAATGAGACATCTTAGGCTCAAAGCAGAGGCCACTCAGGCATGTCATTAGAAAGCAATGGAGCTGAGCCCCAGAATTCTGGTTTTCAGATTCCTAGACCAGTGCTCATTCACATATTTATCCGTTACTTCTGGAAACTATATTTCACCTACTGGAAGTCATTACGATTGTTCTTACCTGTTCTTAAAATCTCTTAACTCTGCTACTCTCTACAATCAAGTACCAAGTAAAACAACATGACATCAATATCAGAGAAGCCTGGGACATTTAATTCTATGCATATGTGGTAAATCATTACATAGGCATACTAAATTTCCCAGTTGTCATTTGTATGCGGGATGAAGTCATGGATAACTTGCCCAACAATGGTTACATCAGTCTGCAACAAAATCCAAAATATCCCATGGCGTGCATATGAAGGTGTTTGAAAAGGAAGGAATCTTTCTGATCTGAAGACAGAATTTGGATCTTCAAATAAAAGTTGTGTCTTGGATTGCTCATCTTCTGCATTAAATCAGGTTACTGTGACCTCACACTTCAGAGTTATTTCATTCCTGGGTTTTTCTCAGAAATTGCCAATGGCAGAGAAATGAGAAAAAAAATCCATATATTTTGGTTATAAAAAATTTTAAAAATTAAAATACAGTTATCTTGGCCTTTATAATATTCTGATATGTTTATTACTCTTTCTCATTCATTCTAGGAAGCTGTTCCTTTATGATCTTAATTTAAAATAATGTATTTGATAAAATAATCATAAACTACCTTATATTAAAAAGAAACTAACCCATGAATATGTAGGAATATATTGATTCTTCTCAGTATTTTAAAACATTTTATCTCAATTTTCCAATGGCAATTTTAAATCAATTGTGTGTATTCATATATATGTATCCTTTTTGTATTCAGGGGAAGGAGGAGGAATTTTTTAGTCATGTTGTCTTGTCCTTCTATACAGAAAGTTTTTCTTTGCAAACAAGAAGTGTTGATTGAATTAAGACTACTATTGTCTTTATTAGAAAAAAAAAGTTCACATCTGTTCTACTGTAAAAGAGAAGTTGAAAAAGCTATTTATTTCTTCTTCTTCTAATAGCAATCTTTTGAATACTAGCAATTCTTTGAATACATTTAGTATTCAATGAGACTTTACAAATGGCATTAAATCAATATATTCAATCAAGTCAACAAATATTTATTGAGTGCCTACTGCTTGCCATGCACTCTTCTCGCCTCTGAAGTTATATTAGAGAACAAAACAAACCCAGACTCATGGAAATTTATTTTGGTGAAAAAACTACAGACTATATAATACCAGATAGTGATAAAAAAAGATGTCATAAAAAGATTAAAGTCAGGGAAGAGGATAGAGTGTGATAGCGGAGATGGGGATAATTTAGATAGAATGGGCAGAGAAAACCTTGCCTTGTGGAAGCCCAAAAGGATGAATAAGTTAGTCACGCATTCATCTATTCATGACTGGAATAAAGAATATCCCAGCCAGAAGGAGAGCAAATGAAAAGACTGTAAGGCAGGAATAGTCCCAGCATGTCTGAGGAACAGCAAGAAGTCAGTGTGGCAAGAGAAGCTTTAAAAGATGAGTTTTGAGAGGAATACAGAATGAGGTCATGTAGGAACTGGGAGTTCTCAGTAAGAACATCATTTTCACTCAAGATGAAATAGGAAGTTATTATAAGGTTTAAAGCCGAGGAGTAGCACAATCTGACTCAAGTTTTTTCAAACTTTTCTAATATCTTACTGCTGTGTTGAGACCATACCATAGGGGGATGAAAAGAGAAAGCTCACTTGGGAAGCTATTGAAATCGTTCTGGGGAGGGAGACTAGTGGCAGAATGCACGAGCTGGGAAATGGTTTGATGCTGAATATATATTTTGATAGAAAAGCTAACAAGATTTGCTGGTGCACTGAATGGGAGGTATGCAATTAAAAACAGAATAAAGAATGACTCAAATCATTTTGCCCAAGCAACCAGTAGAATAAAGTTAACTTTTTTTTTTCTTTTTTGGTTAAGGAAGACCATAGGAATAGTAGGATAGGTGAAGAAATGAACGGTTAGATCAGACACCCAAGTGGGGGACATCTCCCAAGTGATTGGACCAGAGAGTCTGGAGTTGAAAGGAAAATCTGAGGGGCACCTGGGAGGCTCATTCTGTTAAGCCACTGCCTTTGGCTCAGGTCATGATCTCGGGGTCCTGGGATCGAGTCCTGGGTCAGGCTGTCTGCTTGGCAGGGAGTCTGCTTCTCCCTCCCGCTCATGTTCTCTCTCTCTCTCTCTCTCAAATAAATAAATAAATAAAATCTTTTTTAAAAAAAAAAGGAAAATCTGAGCTGGAGCTAGGCATCTGAGTCATCAGTGTATATAGATGGCATTTAAGGCCATGCAATCGGCTTTAAAAGGAGAATGGCTACACAGAGAAAACAAGCGGCAACTTTGAACCACATGGCCTTTATTAATGTGTGTGTTCCAAGCAAAAGTTGACAGGTATGACTTTCTTGTGGGTACCAAGACTCTATTCTGGTAGAAAGGATATGAAGCAAATTAAAACTGGCAGCACCCTGTCGTCAAGTTTCTCTCTTTCCTATGTGTGACTAACATGCAGGTTGCAAAATATTCTAAGTTCTAGGAATTTCTACTCATGAAGATATGTTCTCAAATTAATGATTGATTTTGATGTCAGGCAAAGAATGATAAACGGTGAAAAGTAGACTCGTACAGTGCCAAACCATGTAACTACTGCCAACAGTCCTTCCCTGGTTCATAATTACCCCCAAATATTTTTACATCTTGGTAATTCTTCCGCATAACTAATAATTTCCTTTCTCATAAGATGTCCTTGCTACTTCTAACCGCAGTGAACACATATACCAACAAACACTGCAGGTGTGTGTGTGTTTTAATATATTTCCATGCTAATGTGAAATCTTCCAACATTCTTTTTAGTTTGCTCAAAAGCATTGATTTTGTAGAAACAAAACTCCGATGAAACACACAGAACCAAGGGAGACGTAATATTCTACGATGGTATTTTAGGAGAAGGGCATTTGGTCTAAAAGAGACAGAGAAGGTAGGAGGGAGGGAGAGAGAGACTTACAGGTAATATTAAAGCAATGTTAGGCCTATTACACAACACTAAAATTTAACTGATGTACTCAGTTCATCATTTTGTATATTTTTATGTATTATGTCATATATAATAAATATCATATATTATAGTTGTATGTGTATATACATATTTTTTAAGTTTAGATTGTGATGTATTTCAAGTAGGCACTATACACAAAAACTATTCTTTCAACAAAACTTTTTTTTCTGGCACTGCTTTGCCACACCAACAACATTTTAGCATTCTTAAGTCCTTGGGTCATTAGATGAGATATAATTTGTTGTTTCTATTGCAACCAAATTTTTAGCATCACAGGACTAGAAAGAAAACAGAGTATGTTGATAAGAAACAGTGGCAAATCCAATAAACCCAGCTTTATATACTTTGTGCAATGAACATTTATATTCCATTCATCCCCAAGATAGTTGAAATGATTTGCCAACAACAGCTGTTGTGAAAAACGCCTGGGTACGAGTTGACATCAATATGGCAGACAGGGATACTCACTGCAGCTGTCAGGCTACAAAGGAAGGAGCAGCGAAAACCTACCAAACTGTGCCCACAAAAACACAAAAATATCTCACATTATATGCAGATTAGGAAAAGAAATCCTAAACACAAAGGACAAAAATGAAGTAAGATGGTTGTTTTGCAACATGTGTACTAAACTGTTAAATAGTTCATTGTGTTCCTCAAAATTGTTTTGACATCGGGAAAAATAGAGACCTATACCTGCTTCCTATGTCTATCATTGCTTTTGTGCAATACTAGGCTCCCGGGTTCACAGCAAGAGAGATCATTTGCTTCTGCAAAATCCATCACTGTGGATCCACCGTCAAGTTATTCTGACCCTTACATACAAACATACACCTGCAAGCATACAGGCAATAGCACTTCACGATAAACAACAGCAAGACACACCTCACTGTGTTATTGATAAATCACTCCGACAACTTCCCTCAGCACGTTTCAGCCCGCAAATTTGACAGTCAATGGTAAGACAACCACTTAGCAATAATGATATTTATTCTCGCTGTCTGTTTAGAAGTGATTGGGCTTACCATTAAGATTTTTTATCCTTTTTTAGGTATCTCTGTTCAAAAGAACAAAAAATAATGCATGCGAGGTTGTTCTATACTGATTTGGTGATGGTTTCCATCAAGGCAAACATTTTTCTCTATGGACTGTAGCCCAAATTCATCTTTCTTTTTTTAATGTGGTCAAGTAGCTGGCCGGAAAATGCCATGAAAGCGATCGGCAAGGATATTTGGAGACTCCTTTTTCACCAGAGGAAAGCAGACAACAGTCAGGAAACACATCATACCCTCAGCAGGAAGAGGGAACTAAGTGTGAAAACCCACTCAAAACACCTCCCGTAAAAGAAATTAACTCTACACTATAATTGACAAAAGCTTTCCAAGCCTAAAACAGTGTGATTCCAAAAAATGTATAGAAATAATAATAATAAAAAAGTTTCGCTGTCCCTGAAGAAAATACAGAAATTAACACTTCAAGTCTACACATTATAATTGTGAGGTATTTCATGAAAATCCAGGTTTTCCAATATATTTTAGTCTATACAAATGTAAAAAAGTGAAAAACTTTAGAAGTGTCTCCAGTCATTCCAGACATTTTTCACTGATAAAAAATCAAAGAGGACAACTTCCAAGTTTGTAGAAATTGGCGGAGACTCTGCAACTGGAAATTGGAGGCAGATATTCATTCCCTCCCCCATACTGAGCCTGGTTTTTGAGCAGCAAACCCTTTGAAGTCCATGGGAGTTCTACATGCAGAAGAAATTGTGTCTGGTGAATCTGGTCTCTGTGTTTTTGTTTCCCACCCCACACCCCGACATTTAATAAATGTTTAGTGCTGAACTAACATATATTCATGGAACATCTTCCGGTTTTCTTCATAATATATAAAAGTTGTATTTAAATTATATAATCCAGAGAATTTCATATTTCGTATGATTTTCATAAGCAAAAACAATTATTCAACTAAAATTAAAATACATATCATGTATTAAGCAAATAGTGCTTACATATGTCCTATAAGCATTACATAGAATGGGAAAGTAAAATCTAAAAAAATTCATTTTAAAATTAGTTAAAAATTGGGGTGCCTGGGTGGCTCAGTCGTTAAGCGTCTGCCTTCAGCTCAGGGAGTGATCCCAGGGTCCTGGGATAGAGCCCCGCATTGGGCTCCCTGCTCCGCTGGGAGCCTGCTTTTCCCACTCCCACTCCCCCTGCTTGTGTTCCCTCTCTCACTGGCTGTCTCTCTCTCTCTCTCTCTGTCAAATAAATAAATAAATAAAAATAATATTTAAAAAATGAAAAATAAAATTAGTTAAAAATTCATATATATATATATATATATATATATATATATATGTGCAAACACACACACGTACATATATAAACATGTAGAGGAATGATCCAGAAAAGTATTCCAACTAATTTATAAATTATCTTTCTCTGTCTCTGTCTCACTTCTTACTCCCTCCTTCTCTCTTCCCCTCTGTCTCTTATCTCTCTCTGTCCTGTGTCTCTGTCTCTCTGTCTCTCTCTCTGTCACTCTTTCTCCGAGTTATAAGACTTTAAGAGTTGAATCATTGGCCTCAAATTTTCCACATTAGTGTCTACTCTAAAATGGAATTTCTTTTGAAGGCTTAAGCAAAATCCACCTAGTTATTTGTGAGTTATGTGAAAAATAGAAGAAATATGTTTCTCCAGTTATAAAAAAATATTCTTAAGATTTTTCTTTTTGCTCATGTAAGTCAAATGCGGCCAGAACTACAAACTTCAACTTGGAATGATTTTCTTCCCAATGAGGAAAGGAAACATATCTGAAGTCAGTGAAAATCTCCTAAGTGTTCATTAATCTGTGGAATTTAAAGAAAAGTGATTTCTGTATACCAAGTAAAATATGTCTGTCTACCTGTCTAAAAAGTCACAGAATCATCTCTTAAGGTAGTTATGGTGCATATCTGCACACATGAGCTTGTGAGCTTGCTCTCTCCCTCTCTCTCTCTCTCCTTTCTGCCTCCCTGGCTCTCTCTCTCCCTCCTAAAGCCTAGGGAAATTAAGTGAAAAAACAAAAAACTATATTGCAAAATTAAAGGTAAGAATATTAAGAACTTCAAATCAGGAAATGGCATGAATAATCCATGAATAATGATAACCATAGTGAAGGCCGTATATATGTGTAAAACATTACCAACACATTAGGGCTACGTCTGGCGTGCACATGGAGGTTTCCACTTCCTAATCCATATGTATCACCTGCAGTCCTGTGCACCACCCTCATTCCAGATTAATCCAGCCCTGCCTCACCGTCCCTCTGCCCTGTTCCCATTTCCAGGCACTTTTAAGGAGCCTCTCTCTCCTTTCATTCCAATCTTATAATTTCAAGAAACCCTGTATGTCACAGTTTATAAGCATCTTCTACTTTATTTCTCTAGATGGCCAAAAAAAGACCAGTTTTCCCAGAATTTTCGAATGGAAGCCCTGTTATCTGTCACTGTCTTCTCTCAGAGACAGGAGTGAAAGGGTCAGCACTTTTCCTTAGTCCCCACTTCCTGTTTTTAGCGCCTGGCACTAGCTTTGAATCCTCATCACCCTTCTCCATCCTTTTGCATCCTTTGGACTAGGTCACTTCTTTAGATTCAATAACATGTTTGCGATGAGACTGAAAGTTTGATATTCTCCCCTCACCCCGTCCCCCCTCCATTTCCCTCATATCAGAGCCGCACCATCCTTTGTATGAATGACCATCTCCATGCCCTGATTTTCCCGCTCTCATACTTCAGTAAAATGTTCCTCTTCATGATTTCCACATTCCCTTCCTCTGCCTTTTGTGTCCCATGACACTCCCTCAGAGCAAACTCTCCTCGTCTGCAACTTGTCTTATTTCCATTGCCTCCAAACTGACTCCGGGGCTCGGGACTCCTCTTCCTTTCTCCAATTCATTCTCTACCTTGATTTCTAGACACAACGTTAACTCTCTACAAGCACTTTAATACATGGTGTTTCACATTCTGGCTTCCATATAACAGCATAATTAGATTTCGCCTCTCAACTTAGTCTGCAAACTCCAAATTTTATCTGACTTATTGCTATGAAAGGTAAAAATTAGACACGTTTCTCCCCCTGCTCCTTTTTATTACTCATGTTATTATTGCTGTTACTCTTTTTCTTCTTAGTTACCTTTTTAACTTTATATACAGCGCTTAACTTACATACAGCAGCTTTACAGAGTATTTCTTCAATGGTTATGCTGTAAGAAGAGGAATATGAAATTACTACTTCTGGAGAGTGGAACAGATTTCAAAATTTTTTTCTTTATTCTGTACCTCTAAGTCCAGTTAGCTGTCCTTGAATTGTTTGTGAAGTAAAAATAAATAAGATGGATATTTGATCATGACATTCACTTGCAATGACTGCCGATTTTCTCCAAAAGATTAGCTTTTCTGTACCTCATATGTAATAATTCAAATGAACCTCTTCCACCCCACCCCCAAACCTGAGGACCTAATTTGTTTTTCTGCTTTGCAATGTTATTCTCTACTAGTCCTAGAGTTCGTCCCCAAACTGTCTAACTTGCCCAGAACTATGCCCTCACACTATAGGCAGGCTTTATTCAGCAGATATATGAATTTCACAGCTGAGAATTCTACCCAACAGTCTACAGACATCCATCATATTCTGTCGCTGTGTCCCCTACGCAATTCTTGATTTTTTTATCACAGCACATCTGTCAGAAAGGAGATCAGTTTTGCCGCATCCTTGAGTGAAGGCATATTGAACAAAAGTTCGCCCCCCTCCTAAAGCCAGATTTCAGTTTACTAGACCCTAGCCTTGTCTCTGCCAATCACATTCTCTTGCGCAGACACCCTCCTACCAGCAGCAGCAGACACGCAGGTAAGGCACAAACTTACACAGATCGGGACTTGGTAGTCAATTTCTTTGTTCCCCCTAGCTCCTCTTGGCTAGATTATAAGTAGCTGCAAATCAAAGAATTTTTTTCTTCATGAAGAAATGATTTCAGCTTAAGGAGCCAAGAAGAAATTTGACAACTAATTATATGATGAAACTCAAAGTTTTCAGCATACCTTATTTTAGCAGCACTCCCTAGCTCGGTAAGTAAATTTATACATTTGTTTTTCCCCTAGATCAACCATTGCAGCAGAGTTCTCATTTGGGGGAATGCATTTCCTTGCATGTTTTATTCCCATGTTTAAATAAAAAGAACTTTTTCTTTCACCACGTGTGTTTTTCAAAAGTAAACTTTCCATTTCATGTTGTGGATGACAGAGGCCAGCCCAAGCCCATGTTCCACGATTCCCTGGCAGGGCTCTGATCCCCAAATCAGAGGAGAGGCACTCATCACTCAGTCTAGGCAGCCATCCGCCAGGAAGAAACTCCTCTGGCTGCATGAAAGAAACAGCCAAAGAGAGAACCTCACAGCCACGGAAAGAGAATATAATATTTTGAAATACTTCAAAAATGTGTTGTGAAGAAAAGACAGTCTCTAAAATTGGGCAGAAGAAAAAAGATGAAGAAAGCCACATTTTCCATCTCAGCAGCTAAAAGATGTGTCCCCAAGAGTGTGCTTCATCAAAGAAGAATACCAAATTATTCCAGGAAAGTTTGTTGAATCTACAACGTCAGCACAGAATTTCCGTACCAGCACGATATTCCACCTTATAGCTCTAACTCCGTCATTTGATAATCCTGATTCACCTTCTCGCGTCACAGTCTAAAACGTCCGTGTGTCCCATTTCTGTAGAGGAAAACAAAAGATCACCCAGCTCTGCTTTCCTCTGCTTTCTGTACTCTGTGCACATCAAACTTCTTCTCTTCCTTCCAATTCACGCTACCTGTTCCATCTCTGAGCCAGTGAACTGGATGTTCCTTTTTCCCGGAACAAGTAGCCCTCCTTCTCACTTATCTACAGCCTACTTACCAAGTACATCTCATGTATTATCCATTCACTCTGCAAACATTTAGGGAAGGCCTACTCAGTACCCAGCCCATTGGAGACATGGGAATTACATCAGTGAGCTCCTGGGGTCCACGTCCTAGGAAAGGGACAGAGGCAATAAAGAGACAAATATTATGAAGTATATTAGACAGCAATCAGTACTATGGGCAGCAATAATTCAGGGTGAGGAGGCGTGAAGTCCTGAGATAGTGCTGGTGGTTCATAGAGTGTGGCCAAAGTATAGCTTTTCAATGACGTTTAAGAAAACATCTGAAGGAGATGCAGGTGAGTCAGGGGTGTACCTGGGAGAAGAATATTCCAGATAGAACAATAATCCAAAATACTCTGAGGGGCACCTGGGTGGCTCAGTCAGTGAAGCGATCTACTCTTGATTTCGGCTCAGGTCATGATCTCAGGGTCGTGAGATCGAGCCCTGGGTCAGGCTCCATGCTCAGCGAGGAGTCTTTCAGATTCTCTCTCTCCCTCTGACTCCCCCCACTCTAAAATAAATTAATAAATAAATCTTAAAAAGAAAGAAAAGAAAGACTCTGAAGAGGAAGCATGTTTGGCATGTCTGAGGACTAGCAAGGATACCAGAATGGCTGGAGCAAAGAGGTAAGGGAAGGAACATGAGGGGGTTACCCAGAGAGGTGACAGGACCAGGTGGCCTGTGGAGGGCCCTGAAGAACATCGTAAATATTCTGGCTCTACTCTGAACAAGATAGAAGTCATCAGAGGGTTTTGAGCTAAGCAGTGTCATAAACTGACTCCAGGTTTCACCAGGGTCATTCAGGCTGCTGTGTTGGGAACAGATGGTAGGTGGGAAGGGGACAGATGATGATAGTCAGGAGACTTTTGCAATGATCCATGCAAGAGACGATGGTTACTTGGAGCATGTGGAATAGGGAGACATTGCAAGATTCTGGATATTTTGAAAGTAGGGCCTGACGAGTTTGACTGAGGGACTACATGTGAACATGATCTTAAATATGACATCCTCAGGGAAACCTGACATCAGACCAGGCTAGGACTTCCTGCTATGCACTGTCAGGCAACCTGATGTCTCATCCTTGTGAACACAGTGCACCCTCTCAATGACTATCCTCACACTGGTTTTTGTCTTCTGTAACCCCAGCTGCTAAGATAATGCCTTTCATGTATTAGATGCCAAAAAATTTTCTATGAAATTATTAAGGGAATGAAAAATTATAGTATTCGTACATTTCTTTACCATGACTTGTAATGCCGTCTTGCAACTTGCTGACCAATAAACTCCTATTCACCCATCAAAACCCAATTCAAATATCACCTGAATCCTTCTCTTTTCCCAAGACAAAGTTAATCACTTCTTCCTCTCTGTTTTTGTATCTTGAAATATTGCACTTATTGCCATGTATTCCAATGTACTTTTGTAACGTAGTGAAAAAAATTTTTTCAGCATATGTGCTCTTAGCAAACAAGGATATCTAATAGACAAGAATTTTTATTTCTGCAATGTAATAAACACTCCCAATGTACTCTGGCCTCCAGAGTAAGTGCTATGCACACAAATGTAAGGGACTTTTAAAGACGATAGCAAACAATATATTGAGCATTTGTGTGTCACATTCTATGATCAGTATCTGCCTAAATGATCATAGGATCATATGTGCTTTTTACAAAACACTGTGAATTAAACAATCATTACTCCATCTTACAAATGGAAAAAATGAGCCTAAGGTACTTGGCCAATCTACATAGGTAACAAGTATTATAGCCAGACTTCAACCCAAGCATAAGATTGTCACCAAACCACCTCTGTTCTCTGCGGCCTCTCTAGAAGGAAAGGGCATGAGTTCCGTGTGCAGCCCCGACACAGTAGATTTCCTATAGGGTATGCAATGAAGGCACTGAATCTATTTCAGTTCCAAAAGATACAATATTCCTCAAGAGGTACTCTTGCCACATTTATTTTTACGTTAACCTCTTCTAGTAGCCTTCAGTTTCCCTGAAGGAGGTGCTCCGCCCTTCCATTCTAATGATCTGCTACTCAGCAAGGTCTCGTTTAGTTTAGTAGGAATCATTTGAATCTTCCTTCTTTTATAAGGGGAGTCAACTCAAACCCGAAACAATCGAATGACTAGACCACAATCAGGCAGGTAATTTTTATCAGGTCCCTTGGCTCCTGGTCTAGTGCTTGATATCAGCCACCACATTGAGAATCATAAAACAGAGTTATAAACAAGAAAATTCAGACCCAGGAAAGAAGAAAGTGAGGGAGCATTTGTTTTCTGTTCTTAAAACTTACAACAAACTCGAGATGCAGGTTCAGTACGATCCCATTTAGTGGAGAAGCACCCTCTTTCTGATACTGCAAAGTATGCAGCTCCTGTGGGCACATTTATTTCCATCTCATAGTGCTTTTTAATATGGTCTCTGTTCCACCCATAAATTCTCGCATTTAAGTCTGGTTGCATTGGGACAGTATGGTCGTTTGTATTCCACTGAATGTCTATTTCCTACAGTGTGACAGAAATAATCTTCAATATAAATGACTCGATAACTCATTATCAAATACTTGGCAAGCACCCTGCCTGAGGTTGATGCATTAGAAAAGCAAAACCAAAACATTTTATAGCCAAGAATGGAATCAACAACCAGTGAAGTAGGTATTCATTATAAAAAATAAAAATAATAAAGTAAAACAATAACCAGATAAACTGTAATGGATTTTCAAATATGAATGATTTTTAAATACAGAGCTTCAAGTTCTGGCAACGTCTTGTAATGAACGTAAATTACAATTTACAGACCCTTTCTTTCAACATCTACTCCCTCCACAAACACAATGTCTCCTGATGCCTTTCTTCTGCCCCTTCCCTCCCCATATGTCCATACGTATTTGGTGAAATTCCTTCACAGGTGGTTTTTAATTAATAAACTTGTAGTTGCATTTCCCTTAACACCAAGTCTTTGCCTGAAACAGGCGAGACATTTCCTACAATTAGTTATAGGTTGAATTAAACTTAAGCATTAAACTAGTTCAATGCACTAACACTTCTATGAAGACTTCTTGTTTCATGTGTCCGGTCTGGTGGCAAAGCACTGAATAATGAATTTCTTTGTGTCCTCAGCTAACCTCTGAGATTTTCTTGGCTTCAACCAGATCATTAATCTCAATCACATATTCTTCAGTTGGCTATATCATGTTTGTGTCTTCCGGTAGGACTATTTGGGGAGCAATCCTGAACACCTGTCTTCTTAGACTCTCCGTCTCTACTCAGTCTGGTGCTTTCTGACTATGTAGAGGAGCCTCTGGTGTACTTGCCATCAACTTATCCCTGAAAGAAGAAAGGATCCAAAGCACTTCTGAGAAATGACTATGGGCATAGGCACTGGTGTCCTTTTCTGGGCTACTGCCTCGTAGGTTCACCTCGCTACCACAGAAGAAATCCAGAGCTACCATTCAAGGACATGTCTGAACAAGTGACCGAACCATGGCTCTTTAAGGCCAGCTGCACTCTGAATCACCCCTTCCTCTGCTCAAAGGGGTGGTAATTCCAGGGGTGGGAGAAACAGGTGATGGGGATGAAGGAGGGCACTTGTGATGAGCACTGAGTAAGTGGATGTGAGTGTATGGAACCAAGTGAATGGAAGTGTATGGAAGTGTTGAATCACTAAATTGTACACCTGAAACTAATATTACACTGTCTGTTAACTAACTGGAATTTAAATAGAAACTTAAAAAAACAAAAAACAAAAAACGACGTGGTAATTCCAACCAAACTTGATAATTCTATCCCCCAAAGACACCAGTAGCTCTTAAACCTTCAGAACAATCAGAATCACATGGGGAAACCCTATTAAATACAGATTCCTGGCACCTACCCCCAGAGACATCAAATCAAATGGTTTAAAATGATGACAAGAAATCTAAATTTTTAACAAGTACCCCGTGTTTTATTGAGGCAGGTGGTCTTTGGGTTATAATATGGTGAGAACTACTGGCCTTCCATCTGTGCTGCACACCATCGTGTTTCTATTAGTCTCACTGTGAATTAAGGAGATGAATAGAGACTCCCATCAGCAGAGACTCAGTAGAGCTTTTGGTCTCAGCTAGCTAGAAAGGAATATTGACAAGAATTCATTTCTGAGGGTATCTTTCTCTGCTGTGAATCACGTCAGCATATATACTGGCAGTAACTTGTTTACTGGTATTAACTTCTTAATTTTATGGTTATGATGATTTTATGAGTATGATTATAATTTTATGATTATCTAATCATGTCCATAATGAAGTCATATCCCAGCAGGTAAATCTTTTCAAGAGCATTAATTTGCATATTAAAGTCCAAGGTTATCACAATATAGAATAAGCCACAAATACAAATACAGAATAGAAATATATTTGGTAGGAAGAAAAATAAGACTGAAATTGTAAGACATTGAGAAACAATGCTATAATAATTTGGCTTTTCCTTTAGACGTTAACCTGACCTCAGTCAGTTATTGTGTTTGACTAAAAGTAGGTGACTTCTTGAAAGTTTATTTTCTGCTTTCATATTTTATCCAAGTTACTAGGTCAAGAGATAAACAATGAGATAGAGAGGAGTGGCTCTGATACTGGGACGCATGGCAAATCTTCCAAGAACCTCCAGAATTTACTGAGCCTGCAGGATAGCTTTTGTGATCTTTTTGTGTGAAATCCAGTACTGTGTCAGCCTCCCAGGGTCTAAAGTGCTCCTTTCTTAAAAGACCTCAAGATTTATTCTCCCTAGCTTTGAATGAGTGAAAATGTGTTTTGTTGAAACTTCCCGAGAAGGAACTGCATTTACTATGGAATCTTGTATTGTTTATGGGCCTGATGAAAGCACTTGGCACTTAATGATTCCCAGACTATTTCAACTTTAAAAAAAGAAGAAGAAAAGAACAGAAAAGAGAAAAAGATAGAGATAGAAAGAGAAAAAGAAAAAGAAAAAGAAAGAGAAAAAGAAAAAAGATAGTGGCAGCTGATGTTTTAAATAGTGAAAACAAAATATATGGTTTCTAAACACCTTACAAATGAATTAATGCAATGATTTGCCTCAGATGTTATGAAAAATTTTAATGACTGTTGACCTGATCAAATGAGGAAAATGAAACATGAGAAAAAGTGACTGAGAACAAGCTATCCAGGTGGCCCTCTGAAATTCAAGTCTGTTGCTATTAGCTCTGGTTTAATTATCTTCCACTCCCTCACAGTTAGTTTTCCCACAAATGCTAATACTCCCTTTGAAATCTCAGCCCCTGCTTCAGTCAGTCTGCCCATTTATCGACCCTCGAAGAAGTGATGTATTTTGCTTATCGTCTAGCCAATTAGAGGCACCACACATAGTGCAGAGTAACAAAAACGAGATATTGAATGGCTACACATATTTTCTGGAATGTATTATAATTGGAGAAAAAAAAATTACCTTTCTGGTTTTCACCAGATTGTTTTCAGGGAAAGAAACCAAGAGGTAGTTTTTCCTTAGCAGGTATCACCAATGTGAGTTTGGCTTCAGAATATTTATAAGATAAAGGTGACAATTTATTTGAGGGTAACACTTAACTCTCATTACTGAAATTCAGTTATTTCGGGACTTTGGAGACACAATACCTTCCGTGGAAGGACTTTACCATCTAAACACGTCTTCCGATATAAGAAATCTGTCAATATTTATTATAATACTAAAGATTTCATTTTATGAAACAGGAAAGTCAATAGAATTTATGCAATTGCTTTGCCAAAATTGCTTAAGTTTCAAGGAAGTTTAAAACAACAAAAATTCTGGAGTACTGTGTCACAGTGGACATTCTTTTCATTCCTGATTTTACTCTTCTCAAAAGTCAGAGAAATATAGACCTCTAAATGCACAAGCTATGATGGCTCATTTACTGTTTGAAAAATATCTAAAATGCAGTGAAAGCAAAACATAGGATTTTCCTGGAGCTCTTTCTAGAACATGTTGGTTATAGCAAAATTGGATTTACACACCTTTCACCCTTCCTTGTTGTCCGTCTCCTCTCGCTTCTGGTACCCCCAAAAACAAGGAGTGTCTCCATATTCTACCCTAAGTTCTTCAGGGTTCCCAGTTCAATGGCCTCTTCAGAAATACCCTCCCTGACAATAATGGATGCTCCAAATAACGTCTCCCCCAACTCTTCCAGTCTTTCCAATCATGGACACTCTTTGGATCTGAGTCAGCATTTAGCTAACTATTGGGAATTAAATACCTATTGTAGTAAGAATTTTTTTCTTTTCAAATAGTGAACACCCTGATCAACTAGTTTAAGCACAAAGATCATTTATTGGCTGCTTTCATGGAGAAATCCAAGTGGTTATATAATCTTTATACACAACTGGATTCATCATTTCCAATATGTCATTAGGAATCTCACGCCTATTTTTTGTATGTATCATTTACTTTTAGGTGGGTTTTGTCCATGAAGTGCAAAAATGGGTCTGGAAAGCTATAACTTTATGTGGTACTTAATATCTACAATCTCAGGAGGGTGAAGACCCTTTTTCTTTCAGCATGCATATCTTTTCCCTCAAAGGGGCCTTGATTGGCTCTGCTTGGATTATCTGACCAAGTTAAACAGTCCCCAGGTTCAGTGGGATGGGATGATGTTTAGTCAGCAAAGACCAAGTCCCCACTCTGTGGCAGGAAAGAGATGTCATGACTGATAAGCTACCATTTGAGTGAGTGGACATTTGCAAAAGATAAAGAAGGGCCATCCTTTTTCATTCCACTTTAGATTGAATTCATCATGTTAGAGGTGTTTTCATTCTTAGAAGATTCTTAATACTAAAACTATTTTTTAATAGTGAGATTGCTGGTAGGGTGATTGGGATATTGAAAGCATTATTTTACTAAAGAAGCCTTCCAGAATCCCCTTGAGGGTGTCCTATCTTTATTTGCTTTTTGTTTTATATTCAGGATGACCTCATTCTCAAGGCTTGCTGTTTCTTGAAAATATATGTGCATTTATCCCTTTCTAAAAGACACTTGAGGAGTGAATCAGCAGTCAAAGAACCAAAACGTACATGTACTTCTAATCTACGCTGTAATCCATATAAACAAATTTACTGAGGACTTTGTCTCTAGTTCCTTTCTGCAGCATTGTTATAAACAAAATCAGCCTCAGTAAATGTAGAACCATATTATTGTTGAAGCAATCAAGTAAAAAGGAAAGGAAATATGGGGGATAGATTTTTCTTCTCAAAATATAATTCTTCACCTTCAACCTTGATACTTCTGATGAAAGATCATCTTTACTTCCTTTGTCGTAAATTAGACAGAACCTTGGAATTACCTCTGACAAAACTACCCTCGAGGCCTCTTTGAACCTGACATAGTTTATATTGTATTTATTTATTTGGATACCTATCTCTTTCACTAAAGATAATGAATTCTTGACAAAGAATCATAGCTTGCAGGCATATAACATCACGTAAAATAATGTCCAATTTTCTTCCTGAAAGACTATGAAATCTGGCATGGAACACCTATGAAGGTGCTATGTTTATGGTTTCCAGCTGCAGCATTATAGAAAGAGCCTGGAAAAGATGTGCTGCCATTACACCGTTAGTAGCAGGAGGGATTTAGTGTAAGATAATATAGTTAAACACTTCAACAAATTAGATTCTTATAACTACAATTAATATAGAATGCTAAAACTCCATACTCTGCTAATTCTGTGAAGTGGTGAACTGTCCATTAGTTATTTCAAAAACTAATCTTTTTAAAATGTCAGGGTATTGTTGAAACATGCCCAATCCATCTAGACACCTGTCATTCAGTTCTCGATCTTTCTTTTTCTTCCTCTCTCAATCTCTACGTGTATACACACACACACACACACACACACACACACACACACACACACACGGACTGATGGTTGCATATGTAAAAATAGATTTCCATTGCATTTCCTGGAAAGTGTCTTCATCACAAAGGGACTTGAGATCCAATCCCTTGTGAGACTGAATGAGACCTGGACCTTGATGTCATGTAGGTTCAAAACTCAAGTGTGAAGCTTCCCAAGGTATTATTGTTCTTTAGTATTCCATTCTCTACATAGTTGTCAAAGAGCCCAGGTGAAAGAATGCTGTGGCAGTGCTGGGGCCTGGATTGTCCATAAAATATTTGACCATATGCACAGCATAGATGAAAGCAAGAAGCCCTGGCAGCTCTTGCAAAGCAAGTTGCAATGAGGCAGATCATAACTTTTAAAGAGTCGCTGCTAGATAGCCTCAAACAATGAGGCATAAAAGTGGGTGGTTGGAAACCACAGCAACTGCCAGAACGTCCTCACGTAGCTTTAAAAGAACTAGCTTTGGGGCGGGGCGGGGGGCTGAGCAGGCTTCAGGCTGTCTGGAAATCCTAAAAAGAAAAAAGTAAGCTTTCAGGTTGTAGGGGGAGATACTAAGTAAAGAGCATATTATATGTGCTCTCATTATACTGTTGGGTAGTGGTGTCATGTTTTTATCTCTATTTATAGATCTTAATTACCAGCCATAGTTCCTTCAAAACTAGTGCAACAACAAATAGTCTAAGGGAAATATGTCTACATGGATGTGTATGTGCAGAGAATGCATGATAATAGCTCATATAATGAAAAATACGGAGGAACCGCTCATTCTTCTTAAGTGAATACTTTAAATAATAAAATTGAGCCTCTTCAAGTATCAAGAATTTTTTGAATAAGTTTTTCTTTTTCTTTTTTTATTGTTTTAAAGATTTTATTTATTTGAGAGAGAGTGAGTGAGAGTGAGAGTGGTGAACACGAGTGGGGGAGGACTAGAGCGAGAGAGAGAAGCAGACCCCCTCGCTGAGCTGGAAGCCTGATGCAGGATTTGATCCCGGGACTGCAAGATCATGACCTGAGCTGAAGGCAGACGCTCGACTGACTGAGTCACCCGGGCCCCCTGAGTTTTCCTTTTTACAACTGAAGTATTATGTGTATCGCATAACCACATTTGGAAGAATTTTTAATGTAATTTAAAATTTTCTTAATGGCAGATTGATTTTAAAATCCATTTAGATGCCTACAAATATTTTTCAATGTACTTTTGTGTTCCCAGCATTATTCATAATTATCTTCCTGCAACATTAAAACTTTCATTATTTTCACTATGTCTATATCTGGCAACACTCTCCACTTCCTTCTAAGTAGCCCTTCTATCTATATGGGACGATAAACAAGCCCATCAAGCTGGTTTGAAGTGTCATTTGAGGAGACCGTCAAGTCAAAAAAAAAAAAAAAATACAGGCTAGTCATCCCGAAGGCAGCTTCCCCCAACTTCCCAAAACATTGCCTATGAAAACTTAGAAAAATAAAAACTCCAAAAAGAAAACTAGGATAGTCAATCCACAATTCAGAAGAGATTCTTTTTTTTTTTTTTTTTTAATTTATTTGAAAGAGATAGAGACAGCCAGCGAGAGAGGGAACACAAGCAGGGGGAGTGGGAGAGGAAGAAGCAGGCTCATAGCAGAGGAGCCTGATGTGGGGCTCGATCCCATAACGCCGGGATCACGCCCTGAGCCGAAGGCAGACGCTTAACCGCTGTGCCACCCAGGCGCCCCGAGAAGAGATTCTATGCACCATGAAGCAGATGGAATAAACTTAAAGGAAGGTGGGAAGGCCATTTAGCTACCTTTTAAGCTTTGCCCTCCAGGTCAGGCTACACGAGATATATGTCAACAACAAAACAAAGCATTTGCCCACTACAGAATACATGTCACATTTTGATTAATCTAGAGTGCCATCCCTACTCATCTAAATCTAACCCTACCCTTCCTTCACCTCAATAACCTAACTTGCACGTGCACGCGCACACACACACACACACCCATGTACTACTTTCTTAATCCTTTTAGAAATTAAAGCTTAAAGGAAAGAGAGGCCAAAAGAAAGTAAAACAGGTTGGACAAAGAGGGATCAGAGTGCTTGGTTCCATTTTGGAAAATGCAGCCCCTGAGTTAAGGGTTGTAGAGGGCAGGAAAAGCCTTCATAAATCCAAAAACATGGTGATTATAATTTTTATAAATTCCATTGCTTCTCAATCAAATGGCTATACCCAGTTAAGATATTAATAGTCTGAAGGGTGGGCTAGCCTTCATAAATCCAAAAACATGGTGATTATAATTTTTATAAATTCCATTGCTTCTCAATCAAATGGCTATACCCAGTTAAGATATTAATAGTCTGAAGGGTGGGCTAGCCTTCATAAATCCAAAAACATGGTGATTATAATTTTTATAAATTCCATTGCTTCTCAATCAAATGGCTATACCCAGTTAAGATATTAATAGTCTGAAGGGTGGGCTAGCCTTCATAAATCCAAAAACATGGTGATTATAATTTTTATAAATTCCATTGCTTCTCAATCAAATGGCTATACCCAGTTAAGATATTAATAGTCTGAAGGGTGGGCTAGCCTTCATAAATCCAAAAACATGGTGATTATAATTTTTATAAATTCCATTGCTTCTCAATCAAATGGCTATACCCAGTTAAGATATTAATAGTCTGAAGGGTGGGCTAGCCTTCATAAATCCAAAAACATGGTGATTATAATTTTTATAAATTCCATTGCTTCTCAATCAAATGGCTATACCCAGTTAAGATATTAATAGTCTGAAGGGTGGGCTAGGAGCTGTGCATAATATAATATATAATAATATATTATATAGAATATATATTATATATTAATTGTAATATAATATAATAATCATATATTATATATTAATATATATTATATATAATTAATTATATGTAATTATAATATGTCAATAATATATTAACAGTATATTGATTATATATAATATATATTAATTAATATATATTATATATAATTATTATATATATAATAATATAAATGCCTGTGGCATCAGTGAAGGAAGGACAGGAGTAGTCAATGCAGCCTGTCCGGGGAAAACACTGGTTCTGGAGACAGCTCTACTCATTCAAGTAAGAGTGAGAAAAAGAAAACATATGGGTCCTGGAAAATATTGCAAAAATAAGAGAAAGAGTACCTCTTTCTAAAGACTAACAGCTGAGCAGCCAGAGAAATTGTTCAGAAAACAGGGCCTTCTCAGAAAAACACAAAAAACATAAAGATGAGGCCCATGGGAAACAAGTGCAAAAATCCTCAAAAAGCCTGTTTGAAAAAAAAATCTGATATTTAAAAAAATCCTCAACCTATTAAAAACTGAGACAAAATCACAAAGGTAATACTAAAGTACATATTGAAGTTAATAAACAATAAAATTGACAAAACATAGAAATAAAATCCCTACGTGGAAAGCAAGCTAGATAAACTTCTGAATAATCCAGAGGAAAAATAACACAAGAAAAAGAAGGAGTGAGTAAAAATTCGTAATTATGAAAGACAGAAAATGACGATGCAACCAGAAAATAATAGAAGTTACTGTGAGAGAATGCACAATGTCTAAACCAGAAGCAATAACGAAAGATTTAATGAAATACAATGTTCCTATGCTAAATGAAAGACCAACATAAAGATCAGAAAGGCTCGATAATTTTTGAGCATAAAAACATCCTATAGACCCATATTGTAGTATATCCAGAAAAAAAATGGAGTTAGAGTGGTAAAGAAAAAATAACAAAGCATCCAAACACTTTTTAATTTCGTTTTTAAGAAATTTAGCCCTTAGCCTAAGCTAAATAGGCCTAAGCCCTATTTAGCCCTTACTTCTTTCAAATGGTAAATGGCAGAAAAACAACAGATCCATTTCTAGAATTTTGAAGCAAGAAAAATTATCCCCCAATGGCATTACTTGCCAAGTTGTCCTTTCTAAGTGCAGGCCACAGGAAAGANTGGACAAAGAGGGATCAGAGTGCTTGGTTCCATTTTGGAAAATGCAGCCCCTGAGTTAAGGGTTGTAGAGGGCAGGAAAAGCCTTCATAAATCCAAAAACATGGTGATTATAATTTTTATAAATTCCATTGCTTCTCAATCAAATGGCTATACCCAGTTAAGATATTAATAGTCTGAAGGGTGGGCTAGGAGCTGTGCATAATATAATATATAATAATATATTATATAGAATATATATTATATATTAATTGTAATATAATATAATAATCATATATTATATATTAATATATATTATATATAATTAATTATATGTAATTATAATATGTCAATAATATATTAACAGTATATTGATTATATATAATATATATTAATTAATATATATTATATATAATTATTATATATATAATAATATAAATGCCTGTGGCATCAGTGAAGGAAGGACAGGAGTAGTCAATGCAGCCTGTCCGGGGAAAACACTGGTTCTGGAGACAGCTCTACTCATTCAAGTAAGAGTGAGAAAAAGAAAACATATGGGTCCTGGAAAATATTGCAAAAATAAGAGAAAGAGTACCTCTTTCTAAAGACTAACAGCTGAGCAGCCAGAGAAATTGTTCAGAAAACAGGGCCTTCTCAGAAAAACACAAAAAACATAAAGATGAGGCCCATGGGAAACAAGTGCAAAAATCCTCAAAAAGCCTGTTTGAAAAAAAAATCTGATATTTAAAAAAATCCTCAACCTATTAAAAACTGAGACAAAATCACAAAGGTAATACTAAAGTACATATTGAAGTTAATAAACAATAAAATTGACAAAACATAGAAATAAAATCCCTACGTGGAAAGCAAGCTAGATAAACTTCTGAATAATCCAGAGGAAAAATAACACAAGAAAAAGAAGGAGTGAGTAAAAATTCGTAATTATGAAAGACAGAAAATGACGATGCAACCAGAAAATAATAGAAGTTACTGTGAGAGAATGCACAATGTCTAAACCAGAAGCAATAACGAAAGATTTAATGAAATACAATGTTCCTATGCTAAATGAAAGACCAACATAAAGATCAGAAAGGCTCGATAATTTTTGAGCATAAAAACATCCTATAGACCCATATTGTAGTATATCCAGAAAAAAAATGGAGTTAGAGTGGTAAAGAAAAAATAACAAAGCATCCAAACACTTTTTAATTTCGTTTTTAAGAAATTTAGCCCTTAGCCTAAGCTAAATAGGCCTAAGCCCTATTTAGCCCTTACTTCTTTCAAATGGTAAATGGCAGAAAAACAACAGATCCATTTCTAGAATTTTGAAGCAAGAAAAATTATCCCCCAATGGCATTACTTGCCAAGTTGTCCTTTCTAAGTGCAGGCCACAGGAAAGAAATATATTTAAAAATAAGCAAGAACTCAGAAGACGTAATGCTAATGTGTTGAAAAAAAATAGAAAACAGTATCTTAACAGTTACAGATTAACTACACATAATTTTAAAATAGGTCACCACCTAAAAAAGCTGACAGTAAATATTAAATATAGTTTAATGGTATATGTATAAATTTGAATTATGTAAACCTTTTCTAAAAATAACATATAAAATAAATAATATTTTAATAATAATGTAGGTAAAGACTCTAGATTAGTGATCACAATTTCAAGGGACCCCAGGGGTTGGGTAATAGGACCGATAAGCAAAGAGGTCCAGCCTCCTGAATAAGCATGGTGGAAACCATGCTGAACTAGAGGGCATATCCACTGTTCCAAAACAGCAGAAGTTCCTCAACTCCCTCGCTTCATTACCATGCAACATGGATCAGATCAACAGATCTCAAGAGAAGCCAGAAATCTATATGTAACGTCACAATTTCTTTTAATATACGCAGAATCCAACTATCAAAAAAAAGCACTGAAGAGTGCCAAACAAAACATGTGTTTGAGATTTGAGCCATCGCTAACCAAGTTTTAACCTAGACATTCAAAAAAATTGGAAAGTTTTAGAATTACAAAGATAAATAAAAGACCAGAGATCATATGTGAGGGAATTGGGGGATAGAAATGTCTTGCCTTTCTGGGGATAAAAGGAGCTCAAAAGAATGGTTGAACTGGAAAATTAGAAATACATAGGGTTTTAGTGTTTTGAAAAAAAATATACTAGCAAAATTTTAACTTTATTGGATAAGATAAGCAAACAAAGCATTTGTTCGATAGTGATGCCCTGTTGTGCAAACGACTGCTTGTTGCAAACTCGAAAGGACCCTAAAGTGTTAAAAATAAAATGGCGGTCAATGATTTATTATACAAATACTACTGAAAAGAAAGTGGAGGGAACAAATTTATTATGAAACTAAGTAAACCTGCAGGTACAATGCAGTAAATAAATCAAAGTAGGTTACTTTCTTTTGAAATATGATTTAGTGAGCTTTAAACTCAGAAAAACATACTGTTGCAAAATAGTAAATATCCAAAACAGGATAAATTAATAAAGGTACAAATTTTTAAGTAATTTTAACTTACTTTTATTCATTTTTCATTTGTAATTTTTTAGCAATTTTAACTTATTTTAAAACATCTATTTAAAAATAAATATAATAATAATATAAATACAAGTGTCTGACACTTAAACATACGGGATAGAACCAAAGGTCAGTGGCAAATGTATACCCTTAAATGCTTTCTTAATATTAAGAGAAGAATGAGAATAAATGAAATAAACATTCAAAGTAAGGGGGAAAAACACTAAAGTAGACAAATAAAATGATGAAGACAGAAGAGGGAAGTATGTTAAGGATGTTAAAATAGATTTTTAAACCCGGAAGTTGAACCTCAGGATAAACGATGATAAGTAAACTAATTTTGCAGATGGAACACAAAAGTACATGTGAAGACAGCTACACTTCTGCTCTGGCACTTTCTGCTGGGTGACCTTGGGCAAATCAACTCACTTCCTTGACTGTCTCTACTCTATGGCTAAGAACTTTGAAATTGATGATCATTGAAGTGTCTTTCAGCATCAAAATTCCCTTATTTTCTTACACACTAATTACACCCAGGCATGAGTGAGAAGAAGGATTGTAAAACATAAGAGTAAGCAAAACCACAAAGAATAATAATTATATTTTAGATCTACTCTCCTTGCTTCTTCCCTCACTTGTGCCTCTGCCTATAGCCGTTTGTATCAATTCAAACACCATAGCTATAGAAATAGTAGCCAAAATAAGTTAGTTCAATATTTTAATCATTTATTGGTTTGTCCTGAAATTCTTTCTTTTCTTCTGTGTCTTAGGAATATGTATTTTTTTCTCCCAAGTAACAGAATTCATACATGGTCTTTTGTCCTTGAACTCCTGGGGGTGGTTTCCAACACCTAAGTCTCCCTCCAACTCATACTTTGCTTTTGTGGCTCCTTTTTATATTGTTTTATGGAAAATAGCCAAAGTGAGCATCTGCATTCCTCTTCTTCCAAAACCTCCACATCTCGCCCTTTCCCTGAAATTTCTCTTTGGAATTTCATATCATTTGGCATCTCTCTTTTTTAGTGAGAGCGACACTCTAAATCTCTTGTGATAGCTCCAGGATTCAGATATATTTACCCCACTCCTGCTGCAATGCATCAAGTTGATCAGATTTTGAAATTCCGTCTGGTTATGATTTGAGTGTAACAGGCTCAATAAGTAAATCTCTTCATCGGATTTATTTCAAAATTACCTTCCCAACTAATTGCAGGTTATTAGAATAGCCATGAAGTGAATCAGAAGGAATAGAATTCCTTGCCACTGAAGGCTGAGGATGGGGAGGGGGGAGAGGGAGCAGAGGAGAGTTAACGCAAATATATCAAACACCTACATCAAACTACTTCACAGCTTTCACTCTTCTTATCATTTCCCCCAAATTTCTGAAAGGGAATCAGATCACGTATCCTGAGTGGCTGTGGCTCTCCTTTGTATCTATTGAAGTTAAATTTTCCTTTAGCCTTTACATTCGTTTGTGTTCTGAGAGAAGCTACTCTATGACAGCATTGGGCTATTAGATGCCCATGAAACCATTTATCTGTCTGAAGGCATGACGCGCATACCATGGGTAATATTTACTAGACATTTATGTTACACTATTCTAATTGGTACTTAAACGCGCTGTGCTTGAAGCTCCATGAGGGAAGGTCCAACCCTACACCCATCACAGGAACCTAGAAGAACATCCGCCCACACAAGGTAGGCCCTCGATAAATAGTATTGGGGCGCCTGGGTGGCACAGCGGTTAAGCGTCTGCCTTCGGCTCAGGGCGTGATCCCGGCGTTATGGGATCGAGCCCCACATCAGGCTCCTCCGCTATGGGCCTGCTTCTTCCTCTCCCACTCCCCCTGCTTGTGTTCCCTCTCTCGCTGGCTGTCTCTATCTCTGTCGAATAAATAAATAAAAAACCTTTAAAAAAATTAAAAAAAAATAAATAAATAGTATTGAATGAATAAATGAAGACATCATTCATTTAATCTTTACAACACAAAAGAGTAAGTGCTGTAATCCTTATTCTTATACATAAAGAAACAAAGGCTTGGAAAGGAGGGTTACTTGCTCACACAGCCACACAGCTCCTAAGTAGCGGCGTCAGAACGTAAACACAATTCTGACTGAGTCCCAAGCCTTTGCCATGTTACTACCCTAAATCCATCACAAATGTCCTAAAATTCTGCCTTTGCTTCAGTTGAGGTGGGGCGGATTATACTTGATAAGCATCTCATTGTATTTTCAGAGCATGTCCCCAAATTTCTGGAACAATCTTGGATGTGTTTGAGCCAGAGGGCTTTCTGCGTATAAGAAATGCTAGAAGACAGTCACAAAGACGGTAATTACATAGGCTTTGCACAATTTAGACTATGGCTTCCGATCATTATTTAACATTCATGAGTCAGGACAAATTCTCTGGACATTCTAAAGAATTTAGGCCATTTCCTACGCCTTAGCTAGAAACCTTTATCTTTTTTACCAAAAAAAGAAAAAAGAAAAAAAGAAAAAATCTAAACAGGAGTTTGATATTGTTATAGAAAACCTTTAACAATAGTTGTAAATGAAAAATCAAATACATTTAAAAATCAACCAGTGGTTTGTCTGTTTCTGAGCGCACACACCTAGAAAGGGTAGAAAGGAAAAACCAGAAGTGGAAGGTAGAACATGACTCGTGTGGTAATCCTATGTCCTGGTAAACCACACCACAGCAAATAAAGTCTTTGAAAATATTCTTCTAGTCTTAAAAGTTATTTGATGCTGTGTAATGAAATAATTAAGATGCACTCTAATGCTGAGTATTGCCTTTCTTCAAGATAGATGCTATGTCTTTTCCATAGGCAGAAGCCAATTATGTCTTAATTACTGCCCATGTTATTAAGGATTTTTTAAAATCCCCCTTGGTCTGATGTAAGAAGAGTTATTAGTCATTCATCATAACTTCACAGTATATCCAAAACTAGCTCTGCGAAGAATAGTTGTTCTATTGTTATTGACATTACAAATGTATGAGTATCTTTTCTTTTAGAAAGATCAGAACAGAAAAAAAAAGGATCAGGGGCACCTGCGTGGCGCAGTCGTTAAGCGTCTGCCTTCCGCTCAGGGCGTGATCCCGGCGTTCTGGGATCGAGCCCCACATCAGGCTCCTCCACTGGGAGCCTGCTTCTTCCTCTCCCACTCCCCCTGCTTGTGTTCCCTCTCTCGCTGGCTCGCTCTCTGTGTCAAATAAATGAATAAAATCTTTAAAAAAAAAGATCAGCACATTCCTGTTTACATGTGATTTCAGTTTATGGCGCTGAATCATGCCTTATTAGCATATACGTAAAAGTTTTGCCATTACACATTAGTCAGTTTTTTTAGCATGGCAGCGTAATAGACACTTTATCTTCCATTAGGTAAGTTGTATTGCTACAATAAAAATCTAAGCACACATCAGAAATGAAAATAAAGATCTCTAAGGTACAATCAAGGTCTAAAACCAGTCAATTCACACTCCTGCTTGGATTTGCTGTTTTATAATTAATTTCACTGCCTTTGTTACTTGGTTTACAATCTTGACACTAACCAAATTAATAAGTTTTTAATAAATCTGCTCCTCACTTTTCAATGTAAAAATTGCTAAAGTCTAGAGCCAACTACATTTGAAGGGCAAATCAAAATTGAAATTGAGAATTCTTTTCTCTAATTTCACTTGCCCTAAAAGCTATGCTACCCATTTTATGCTAACATAAAATGAGCAAACATTAGCACTTGGGGCTACCCTAGATCACAAATAAATCTGATTCTTTCATTTTTGGCTTTTTTTTTAATTTTATTTATTTATTTGACAGAGATAGAGACAGCCAGCAAGAGAGGGAACACAAGCAGGAGGAGTGGGAGAGGAAGAAGCAGGCTCATAGTGGAGGAGCCTGATGTGGGGCTCGATCCCGTAACGCCGGGATCATGCCCTGAGCCGAAGGCAGACGCTTAACCCCTGTGCCACCCAGGCGCCCCATTTTTGGCTCTCTTTACTCACTATTCAACATAACTGTGAAAGTTAAAAAAAAAAAAAAGACCATTCTTAACCTATTACTGGAGAGAATTTGATGTCAGTCTGCAGAAGCAGAACTACATTATACCCTGGCAAAAGGACTCTGGAGTGACTCTACTACCAGCTACCAGCCTGTATTTCTCTTGGTCTTGGTCATTGGAAGAGTCGATCCTGGCCAAGCCAAACCAATTGGTAACAACCTTCCAACTCTGTGTGTGTTCCCCAAGTAGAATTTCCAACATTTCCTACTCAAAGCTAGCAAACAAAAGCCAAAGGTACAATTCTATTGCCATTGAATGCCAATTTTCCACTGAGAAATCTGTTGATCACTGCTGAATTGTTTGTTATAATTTCGAAGACCTTTAAGACCAATTAGAATTGGCATTTATTTGTTTAAATTCAAGCACTGGAAAGAATGGAATATTACCTAAAGGAAGGTATTCCATGGAGAAAAGCAGTAACTCTGGCATTGGACAAACTTCTGTTCAACTCCTGATTCTGCTTCTCACCGGCCATTTGATCTTCGCTTCAACTCGATGAGCCTCGGTCTTCTCACCTCTAAAGGGGGCGGCAGTGGTCTCTAATTCAATGGCTACTTCATAAGGTTATTTGCAAGAGTTATCTGAGAAAATGGAACTAAAGCAAGGACGTCACATGTACCTGGCACATAGGAATGGCTCAATAAATGTTATTTATCTCTCTCAACACAAATATAAAAGTCACTTTGATTTCAACAAGTATTTACTGAGTATCATCATGGGCTAAACATCATTCTAAGCACGAGCTACATCAGTGAGCACAGCAAAGATCCTTGCCCCATCTTGCAGTGGGAGACTGAAAATAAACAGCGAACATAATAAATGAAGCTATAAAGTTTTAGAAGGGGACTACGTAATGAAAAAGAAAAAAAAAACAGTAAAAATAGCAAAGATGACCCAGAGTGGGTGCTAAGAGTGATAATAGGGTGGTCATGGTGAACCTGTAAGGTAAGATTTGTTTACTGAGTTTCTCAGAGAGTTTAAGAATTGATAAAATTTTACTGTTTTTTTCCTTTGCAAACAGCATGCAATGAACTAAAACTTCCTTTGCCAGTGTTATTTGGCAGTATATATTTTTCAAAATCAGAAGGTTCACCGTATGTCATCATCCTTCCTCCTTAAAAATCGCTAAGTTGACAATTGCAGAATCAATTGTTGACAACAGATTATATAATCATCTCTAATGTTACATATAAATCAACACTGTCACAGAAAGCCCCTCTCTGTGATTTCATCATAACCTCTCACACAGACTGCTCCCATCCAAATCTAAAGCTGTTTTCTATCAGCGTTGTGAGAGCTCTGAAATATTCACCTGGCAAACAAGACCCTCCTGCTTTCAAAAAAAAAAAAAAAAATGTGCCCTCTCTGTGTTCCAAAAAGTCTATGGAAATCTACATGTTAAACCAATAAAAACCAGGCAGTAGCATATGGAACATTTTTCCAATTATTTCCCCTCTAAAAAACTTACTTTCTGCAGGTTGAATCTCAGGTGTTTTGGATATTTGCAGATTCAATAGCTCTTTAAACTCGTAATTGGTTCACGGGCCTGTTCTGGAATAAGTAACAAACCCGGGGAAGACTTACTGAGAGTTTTTAAAATAGGTTTTCTTTTTGCAAGGTGAAAGAGGATTCCTCGGGTAATATGACTTACTCCTTTGGATTCTGAAATCAAAAAATCACAAAGCGTCTAAGAGACTATTTTGAAAATGGATATCTGTTCAAGCTGAGTATGGAGAAATGCTGCGAAAATAAACTTTTTAGAGAAATAAAATGCATGTAGCTACTGTATTTTTCTTCTTTTTTTCCTTTAATCACTCACCTCTTACTATACCTCCTACTGAAAGTGTTCGTGATTCTGAGGAATATAATAAAGACACTTTACCCAGGAGACCTTAGCTTCTCTCATCAAAGCAAATATTTTGGAAGTCTGATCCTTACATTTACTTTCAAAGACCTTCTAGAAATTACTTCACTTTTTAATTGTTTTTAATTAAATGCCTCACTTATTTTTTGTTTTGTTTACTTATAATATGAATACAAATATTTTCTGTGGAATTATAGAAGAGTGAAAGAAAATATGACTACCTCAGCACTCACTGAGTTTCCAACGAAATACTTCCCTCTGAATATGATGTTTGGATTCAGAAATAATAAGTAAAGGCTTTATTCATTTGCATAAGCTCTGCCATTTTGAATCTTCACAATGTGTATTTACTAAGAATGACTATTCTGGAAAAATGGTTCTTCAATATTTATACCAGCAACTTTTCCAATTACTCATTAATCTTTTTCCTGCTTGCATCCTCCTTTTGTCCTCAACCCAAACACGAAGCACTGCTTAGAAGAAATATAAACACATATGTGTACAAACACACACACACACACGCACATGCACACATACCACTTGGTTTCCTGACTGACAACCTGTGGGAAATGTTTTAGTCCTGAAAATATGCATTAGTAAGAATGTTGGTTACATGTTAGCCAAAGGGGGTAAAAAAAAAAAAAAAAAAAAAAAAAAAAAAAAAAAAAAAAAGGGGGGGG